>NW_020174578.1:0-79025 GCF_003031525.2 Neophocaena asiaeorientalis asiaeorientalis | reverse complement strand
ACCTTATATTATATATATATTATATATATATAATATATGTTATATTAAATCATAGAGGTGATTTTCAACTGAAGATAAATAGACTGTGAAATTCCACCCACAAGTCACCTTCTACTTAGAAGGTATGGAAAGCAGTATCATGGAACACTTAAGAGTCTAGAGAAAGACTCTCTGGAAGTTTGAGTCCTTCTCTATATTCTAGTAGCATGTGACATGGGAAAAGCCACTTTACCTCCCTGATCTTCATTCTCTCATCTATGAAATAATGATAATGATGAGTACCTTTTGCATAGGGCAGGCGTGAGAACAAAAAGACAGTCTGAGTAAAGCCCATGGCTTGTGTTCTGTAAGTCTCCCTATTCCTGTTATCCAGTGGGCAGAAGGATTCTGCCAACACTGTGAAGGGCTCTTCAAATTAGAGCTGAAATCTTATAGTTCCCATAACTTCTACAGTTCATCAGGTCACTTCAGTTGTGGTAGTTAATCTACTTCAGTTGATTGACTGAAGTAGTCAGATATTTGATTTATAATTTGGACTGAGTTATTGAATTTATAATTCGGACAGAGCTCGAAATACGTTTTTGATTTATGTGTATCCCCCATGCAGTTACAACAAATCATTGGTGGTTGAGCAACATTTACTGTAAGACACGCACATTTAGCAGTTGGATTTTAAAGGGCAAAGAAATTTATATTTCTTCATGTAAATGTGGGGAATCAATGCTGCAAATCACTGCAAAAGAAGCAGTGTGATCAAGTGAGGAAAACCGTAGCACTTAATAACCAGAAAAGCCCAGTCTGTTTATAATTTTGTTCCTCTCTGTGCTGCATTTCAGACTTTCAGAGTTAGGCCATACTACAGTGAATTTTTACTTTACACACAAGAGGGCTAAAGTGTTCAAGGGCATCAAGTACTTAGTAGTTCAGTTGAAAATTTAACCAGCTCTCCTGATTCTTGCTTAGGACTCTTTCCACTGTAACACACAACTTTTCTGTGTTTCAGCTTCTTTCTCTGACAAATATAAGGATAGTGATAGAAAGCCCTGCTTCTCAATGCAGTTTTTTTTTTTTAAATACATGAGACAATGCCCTTGAAAGAGCTTTACAATAGAAAAGTACTTTACAAGTTCCTACCTAGACCCAAACCTAGGTTCCATAGGCAAGAAAAGATGGATCGTAAGGGGTGGAGTCAAGTGTACCCATTTATCAAGAGGCTACTATTAGCACAGGGCTTCCATCCCCCACCTGTTTTTGGTTTTAATTCTCACAAGACCCCATGACATTTTCTTATTTTCAGATGATGAAACTGAGGCTCAGAGAAGAGGATTGTCAAGCTAGGATTTCAGACACCAAAGGTGCGCTTATGTCACCACTGCACTACTACGAGACACACTAAAATAGGATCTACCAGGCTCCTTAGTGGGAGACTGAATTTAATATTTTCCAGCAAAGCAAAAACACCTGCGTCTTTAAGATTTGACGCTAATTGTAAAACAGTTTTCTTCTTGCTGCAGTATTGTCGTATTAATCTTTCTTTCTGACCTCATTCTGGCAAATCATCTTGGAGAGAGGAATAAATAACGTTCCTGTAAATTGATGTATATGAACTCTAGAGATACAGTACTAGCAAAAATTATCAGGCCATGTCTGGGCCTCAGTCAGTAGATCAGAGTTGCCTGTGTCTTATTATTTGTCTTCATATCAAGTTCAAGTGATTAGTGAAATGCCCATTTTCCTAATGTCATACCTTCAGTCAGGTATCCTGTACTTTGACCTCCACTGATCTGGTCTCAAATATAATGCAATAACGTCTTGCAGTGGTCGGGAACAATAGTTGTAGGAATCTGAACTTGAAGTGAAAGGTAGGCTGGAGATGCCAAGATGAGCAATCGGAACAAGGAGGATAAACCTTTAGACTTCTAAGTCCTAAAATGAACTCTGGAAAAATACTCTATTTTAAAACATCATAGGGCCTTGGCCCTTTCACTCTGAGCTGCATGATTAAAGCCTGATGACTTGTTTTCACTTTTCAACTCCCCGTTGATTGTTACTAAGGCAGCTCTCATTCCAGCACAGCAGATAACCAAAGCAGAAGAGATGGTGTCACCCATATCCTCCCAACCATTTCAATCGTTTCCTCCTCTGGAAATTGGTTCACTTTGTTTTAGGAGGTCATTATCCTCTTCCACTCAATTCAAACCATATTTATTGAATGGCTGCTATTTGATTAGTAGAAAGGACACACTCACTGACATAAAAAATACTAGTATTTTACTGAGGGACAAAAAGGTAACGTTGCTTAAAAAACGAAATACAGTATGGGATCATGTGTTAACGTAATTGTTATAGATAACTTCATAGAAAAGTAATGACAAAAGGGTTAAAAAGTATAGGAAAGCATCCAGGAAAGCATGTACATGAGAGCTTGACAAGGTAATCAGATGAGAAGACACACATATCTAAGACACACAAGTAGCCTGGCCAGGAGGTATAGATACAGTAAACACATTTAATTAAAAGGCATTTGGAGTGAGGCACTAATTTGGGAAATTAGTGGGACAGAAACTGAATAGAAAGATGCCCTTAATTAAGAAGGAGCCTGAAAATTAAACTGAGAATTTGGCCTTCGTCATGAGAGAGCTCTGGAAGATTTTAGGGCAGGTAATAAAGACTTGGCAAAATGGTTTCAGACAGCATGCACAAATATGTCAGATGAGAATGGCTTGTGAGAAACCAGAGGCAGGGAGTGTATGTACCAAAAAAGGTCCAGGGGTGACAGCAACAAGTGAAGAAGGGACTTCACAGTGAAGGGACTAAACAAAGTAAGAAGAGGAAGAAAGGGAGGGAAAGAGGAAGGAAAAAAACACGAAGCAGGTCTCTGTGGGGAAGCCAGATGGAGTCTCAGTAATAATTTCCTGCTAGTGTTGCCAAAGTTAGCAAATAAAAATACACTTAAATTTGAATTCAAAATCAATAATTAATATAGTTTTGATACAGGTATGACCCACACATGCATAATTACACTAAAAGTTATTCATTATTTATTTGAAATTCAAATTTAACTAGGTATCCAGTATGTTATCTGGCAAGTCTATCCAGGGAATTTCCCTGTACCAATACTACTTCATATTACGGAAACACTCAAAGAACAATTGTCCTGGTGCTACAGAAAACTATGAATTCATACTATTTATCTAATGTCAGAAGTGTAGAACAGACTTAGGTAAAAAATAATGTATAAATAATAAATACTGCATATTGAGACTAAACTTGGGGTGGGGAAGTTGTAGCATTAATCTAGGTAGGACTTTCATAAGACACATATGTTTGACCAGTAGTTTTAGGAGGGAAAGTGGAAACTGTACTGTTTTAAGGGAGAAGTTGTAATTACCTAGAACTTGTAGATTCAATATTGTGATAAAGCATATTTCAGTGTTTTGAAGAGAGTCTAAGAACCAGAATGAACTTGGATGGATTGTATACCAGAATGATGCCAATTTGACTAAACTTCAGGGCTGGCCAAGAAAGGAAGTAGAAATAATTCATCGTTCACTTTTCCATGTTTTGGAAAAAGAATGATGATTAAATGCAGGTATTAGGAAAATAAGTACTTGAAACTCTCTTAAAGAGTAAGGGTCACACTAAAATATCTAAGAAGCTCCAGAATTTATGTCAAAAGTTAAAAGGTGGTCATAGAAACAAACAAAAGCATTGAACAACATTTTTAAAAAAAATTTTGTTTTCTTTTATTATAGTTTTTGTTTTTCTTTGCATAGGAAATCCATCCACACAGTAAAAAGGAGGATATAGGGTGAAAACACATGTCTTTTCATCCCTCCCCTGTCCAGCAGCCACCCTGCTCCAACACCCGCTCGAGTTGCACTGAACATTTGCGAACCTAATCACAGAAGATACACGAGACAATAACTGATAGAACTACAAAGACAACAAATCCACAATGATAGTTGATGATTTTGACAGACTATGGAAGCCATTAACCACATGTGGCTATTTAAATTTAAATTAATTAAAATTAAAAATTCAATTTCTCATTTGCCTAGCCGTATTTCAAGCACTCAATATATGGCTAGTGGTTTCCGTATTGGACAGCAAAGATATAGAACAGTTTCATCATTGCAGAAACTGCTATTTCACAGTGCTACTGCAGAGGCAACTGCTGGTACCAATTCCTTGTGAACTTTCCACTTAGCCAGAGAAAACATGAAACAACATTTGATCAAAGAGCAATGTAGAAAGAAAAATGACTTAAAAATATAAAAAAGATGACTTCAATTTTATATAACTTATATAGAACATTGAAGGACAAAGGAAAACCAATAAAATATTCAGTACATCTGGAAGATTCAGGCTGGAAAGAGTGGTTTTTGGTAGAATATGTGTTTGACACGTGAGGTTTTCTTACAAGGCTTGAAAGTCAATGGCAAAAAGATTTGGTTTTAGTTGCAAAATGTCAAAATCTCTCTGTATCTCCTTTCGCACCTTCAGCGTAACCGGTTCTGATCACTCAGAGCTCTCTTCTCATGCAAACTTTTTAGATTGCTCCCACCACCATTAATTTCTTCCTCCTTCACTAACTCTTGTCACCTATTTTAGTTATTTTTTCCTAATGATGGCATACAGCTATATATTCTTCATTCGTTAAATATCTTCTTTCACCTTCATGAGCACATGCATGATGATTGTATTCTTTGTATGTAGTTCTAAACACATAATAGGAGCTCCATGAACGCTCAATAAATTCAACAAAAAGATGTGAAAGAAAACATCATGAAACCTTTAGGAAGAAAGTTTTGATTGCGGGACTAAATGCAAAGCTCATTTGTCTACTGGCTTGAAACGTGGAGGCTTGATTTAGCAGTATATTGTTTGTAAAGGCTTCCAGCAGTATAACGAGAACTGCTTTTTGAAGGAAAGGGTCCCACCTAATGAAGAACAATAGAAAACAGACTGCCTGAGATATTACTCCTTCCTGTCTATTTGTCAAGGTGGTTTTTAAAAATCCAGCATGACTGCCATATGACTTTCTAATGAAAGACGTTTTCATTTTCATTGTTGTCAATTATTTAATAGTCATCATTTTTGTAGAAGGAAACCATAGAACAGATATAGTAGTCAGAACTTTACATGAAATAAAGTGTGTTGTAGGGAAGAACCCAGCCATTCCTTTATATTGCTAATCTTCAGAATCATTTGGGAACAGATAAAAATTACAGATATCCAAGATCTGCTGGTCATAATGTGGTTTTTTTTGAATCTCATTATTCCTACCTAGATTAATGATGCAACTTCCCTAATCTAATTTTAGTCTCAATGTGCAGTATTATTTATAGACATTATTTTTTCATTTAACTCTATATTTCTGATATTAGATAAATATTATTTTTTTTATTTTTTATTTTTTTTTTTTTTGCGGTACGTGGGTCTCTCACTGTTGTGGCCTCTCCCGTTGCGGAGCACAGGCTCCGGATGCGCAGGCTCAGCGGCCATGGCTCACGGGCCCAGCCGCTCGGCAGCACATGGGATCCTCCCGGACCGGGGCACGAACCCGCGTCCCCTGCATCGGCAGGCGGACTCTCAACCACTGCGCCACCGGAGAAGCCCTAGATAAATATTATTAACTCATATTTTTTGTATCAGCGTACCATCTGTTCCTGGACTGTCTTTATTTTCTGAGATAATGATTGTCATAGGGAGATTCCCCAGATGTGGTCGCCAGATCGTTTAGGTCTTGGGTGGAACCCAGGAATCTAAAATTGAAAGAAAAAAATCTCAGGATGATTCTATTCAACTGCGTTTGGGAATCACAAGTCTATTCTGTTGCCATGATTTCATATTTAAAGAAACTGAGCCTCAGAAGTTTAAAGAGGTTTCTGAGTGTCACAAGCCTTTTATTGTTGAAATTGAGCTTAAGCGTTCAAGCTACCGTTTCAGTGTACTGGAACCTTTGTGTCTACACTCTGCTGTGGTTATTTCCTCTGATGAATAAATCCTGTCCATCTGACAATGAAGTTCTCTTTAAATAAGTATGATTGGGACTTTATTTGAAGAAACCATGGCAATCTGTCCCCTAGGAGCAATATTTTTGAAAACAGAAAAATTCAAAGGATTGCTGGAAATCAGGCATCAAAAAGAGTTATTCAAAGTGAGATGAATGTTAACTTCTTTCAAACATTTTACATGAAAGAAATGAGCAGTATCTTCTTATCATAATGTGGTATCAAAATTGTGTAGTCCCAGCTAGAGTTCATTTCTTAAAACTAAAAGTGTTGATAATAACTGGAATATATATATACATATGTATATATATATGTAACTCCTTGATATCACCCTACCATTAAAAACAAAACAAATAACCAAAATAACATAAAATGTGTTCCTATGACACCACAGTGTATCATTCTTATTCACAGATAAGGAAATCCAAGCTCAGGAATAGACAGCAGTCAGTGAATAGTAGATCCAAGAGTAAAATTTATTTCTGTGTCTTGCTGTCTCTAATATTTTGTATATTGCTACACTTAAATCCTTCTCTCTTTGAAAAAGTGTGTAAACTCACTATATATATATATATGGTGTGAGATGGGCACCTGGCGGATGGAGGTTACTGATGCAACAGGCCTAGAAATCTAGGGTAGAGTTGCCAGATAAAAACACAGAACGCCTTGTTAAATTTGAATTTTAGATAAACAACTTTTTTTGGTGGGGAATCTAAGTATGTCCCAGGCAATATTGGGGACATTCTTACCTTAAAATATTATTTACTGTTTATATAAAGTTAAAATTATAGTAGGTGTACTGTATTTTATTTGATACTCTGGTAACCCTAACCTAGGGACATGCCAAGAGTCCAGCTTGACTGGGAATGTGTTATTAAATTGTCTTTTCTAAGACAGTGAATGTAAGGATCTTTTGAAAAACAAACAACTATATACAAGTGAATCATGTCAGACAGTAGTGGGTACAAATGGGCCTGCATTAAGAATAAGCATCCTTGTTTCTATGGCTTGTGCCCTTAGATGCTAATGACAAACGTCCAAGTTTATGAAGAAACAGCATCCTTCATTAGCACCTTCCCACATTCCAACACACAACACACTCTGGTTGGCCGGTACTTTGAGTTTTCTCTTCATTGATGTCCTGATGCTCTTCCTCACCTGCTCTTAATACCACTAATGTTCGCCACCCATGTTCATTATCCCCAAGTTCCTCATCACCTCCATTACTGCTGGTGCTCATCTGCTGGCATCTAAGACAAAGCTTTCAAGATGTCAGGGTGATATTGGGTCTTCTGGAGACTCCACTGCACCACAGTAATGCTGTGCCTTGCATATGTATGGAGAAATGTTCCTTCCAATTCAGATTCACACATTCTTAAATGACCATCAAAGCAGCCCTATTTGTGCCCCATGATTTACAAAGCAACTCTTGAAGACTTTGTTCTCCTTAAAGCCCTCAACCATCTCTCCAAAGCTGCCAGGCACGAGCTGTGACACCAGTCCCTTAGGTAGACCCCATGACACCTTTACAACTTGTCCATCCGTACACAATTCTTTAGGCTTTTTTTCCCACACACATCCCCCCTCTCTCTAAGCCCATGTGAAAATCACCTCATCAAAATTGTTTTGCTAAATTGGGGAGCAGCTCATTTTAAAGCTGGGAACACTTTTATAAACTGAAATAAATTTCAAGCAATTTCTAACCAGTTGCCATACTTTTGAATATTCAACAACAAAAGATTAACATTCTTTAACATGCTGAATTTATATGAGCTCCAGCTGAAGCAATAGTCTCTCCAGGGTCACAGCTGTCTAATATTATTTTCTCAAATTGGAAGGTGTCCTGGTCACCTCAGACTTTGTGTACAGACATAGTTCATCCCAGGTCATTCATTCACTCACCAAATGTTTAATGAGGACTTTTATGTGAAAGACACTGCCGGAAAAGCAAAGATATACATTATAGGATAATGCATTTGGAACTTTTAAATTTATTTATTTATTTTTGCGGTACGCAGGCCTCTCACTGTTGTGGCCTCTCCCGTTGCGGAGCACAGGCTCCGGACGCACAGGCTCAGCAGCCATGGCTCACGGGCCCAGCCGCTCCGCGGCATGTGGGATCTTCCCAGACTGGGGCACGAACCCGCGTCCCCTGCATCGGCAGGTGGACTCTCAACCACTGCGCCACCAGGGAAGCCCTTGGAACTTTTTTTAAGCTCCCATCCCTCTCCACTTTGACACACCTTAGCCTAAGTTACTTAGTCATTATGCTTTCATTGTCTGAAGGGGGAGATATGATTGAATGATAGCAGAGAAATAAGGGAAACTCTTCTTGTCTTTAAAGTTCCAAAATCTGTTATGTTAAGGAACTGAGAGGAATACATATATTTTTTAGAAGTGATATAAGATGGTAAAACTAGGTAGGGTTGGATAGCATTCCCTCCTCTCCAGCTTCCATCCCCTAAGTATTTTCTATGATATGGGTGTAAGCTAAGCAAAAATAAATAATAAAGTATTGTATGGGTGTTGGTGGGTCACAGAAGAGAAGATCTGGCTAAAAGAAAATAAATTAATAAATTTCTGCCTAAAATTTATTCTGCTACTTACAAGTATGATCATAAAAATCTGTCATCTAAATTTTGGCAATTTAGAGTTACAGCAGACTTTAATGATACACGATGTCAGGAAAACAGAATTAAATCCTGTCCAAGGTACATTTGAACTTAGTTGCTCTACTTATAACCTTCTTTTGTACTAGAATCCTTACCTCTTATATGACTGGATTAGAAGAGGGTAAATTCCTTTATTTTATAATAATTTCTTCAGTTATTGGCCTTGTCTTTCATACCTGGGTCCCTCTTTTCTTAACATGGTTTTATTTCCCAATGAAACATTTGAAAAGTACAAGAGATTAAAAGTAGCTTATCTAAGGAAGAATGGCAAATACTAGGAAAAATTAGAAAATCTTGACACTTACAGAATAGAGAATTGAGGATATTTCAATGAGGAGAATAAAAAGGGAAAATGTTGGGCCAAACAGTCTTGCAAATCTAAAATTCTATTATTTTTGTGGCAAAATATCAAGATTCATAGTGCTCACCAAATACGTGAGCAACTAAAATTAAAATTGGGGGTAAAACAAAACTTTTAATCAACTATAGATAGAAAGTATAGCTTAAGCATGTAAATATTTTCCATCATTAAATTTTCATCATTATATTCCTAAAGAAGAATGTCACTATTGAACATCCATTATTCGTGATCCTCCAAACTCTTCTCCTTGTCTAGAATCTGTCAGGGAGTCAAGAGATTTTCATATCCCCAATAAATTTTCCTTTGTACTTTTAATAACATTAGAAATTACCAAAAGTTCCCACTAGCAGATATAAAGGCATTTATCTAAAATGATTCAAGTAATAAATGATGTGTCATTCTTAACACAGAAGAGGTTTTGAAATCCATTTTCTCATGAGTGTTAAGTTAACAAAATCACTTATCCTCATAAGAACCTAAGATCAATCCTCTAGACAGTCTAGTCCTTCAATGCGAGAAAGATAACTCTGACTGTATGGCCCTGGGGATGAATATGCCTGGCAATAAGGAGTAGTAGACAGGAATAAAGGAAAGAATAAAGGACACAATCACCACAGCCAACTATTGTTCATCTCACCTTGGGAAAGTCATTCCTAGCATTTGGGTGGTTGATACCTCTTTGGCATATCAAAGTGAAGATCTGACCTCATTACATGCTTGCTTAAAATCCTTCAAAGGCTCTTGGATAATGTCAAATGAGTAACATAAAATTAAACTCTTCATTGAAATTTTCCTCTCTAGGTTCATTTTATAACAATTACTTTCTTACGATTTCCTTTATGGTCTACCTGTTTACATTTTAATCTTCATTTCACACTACTCTCTTACATGTATTCTACATTTCTGCCACGTCTTGGCAGTTCTCAAATTTTCCATAAGCCAAAGATAACTTGGAAGCAAAGTCATGTTCCATAGGATAAAGAATTGAAAGTGAACCTTAACCTAACCATTTATATAGCTTCAAAGGCCAATGCTAGCAGATTGTATCTGCTCATAGAGCTTCTAAACCATCTGCAGTGAAATCTATTCCATTAGATGGCAATGCAGTAACTCTAGGAATATTTTTTATTAGTTATGATCTTTAAAAGATCAAATGAGGGGACTTCCCTGATGACGCAGTGGATGAGACTCCGCGCTCCCATTGCAGGGGGCCCGGGTTAAATAACTGGTCAGGGAACTAGATCCCACATCCATGCTGCAACTAAGAGTTCCCATGCCACAACTAAAGAGCCTGCCTCCCACAACTAAGGAGCTCACCTGACGCAACGAAGACCCGGCACAACCAAATAAATTAATTTAAAAAATAAATATATTATGAAGATCAAATGAGAAGTAAAATCAGTACCTATTTAATTAATAATTTGATTAACACTTTGTGTAAGAATCGATATACACATCCTAGTAGGAACTTAACAAGTAAGAGAAACTTACTAATGGAAGATGCTCATAGAGGACAAAGGATTAAAGGCTGTGTCCTGACAGTGGATTGCAGTCACTTAAAAACATTATTAAAAATGTCAAGTTAATAATAATTACTTTTCATACTGACCTAAAATTGTAATTCTTAGGTTTTAAAAAGCACGTGGTAGATAAACTTAGCAGATGTTAATTCAATAATGGACAGAAAAAAGCATTTAAAGATGAAGTTATAAAGTTACCTATAGAAAGAATTCAGTGCAATTTGGATTCTGGACCTATTCATCTTGAAATCTTTCAGTGAAAATTCTTTAGAAATGAGGAAATGAATTTTATTTATTTGTTCCAAGTTAATTTTCCTTTAATTGCTGCTTCTGCTTTAACAACTCTGATTGTGGTTCAGAGATGATGTTATACAATTAAACAAACCACTGGAAACAATCACTTTGTGTTTCTTTTCTGAACATTTGTCTGGAATCCAAATTGGAAATACTCAAAATACTTAGAAGTCTACAGAAATGGGGGAAATATGCCAATAAGTAATCCCCAGCACTTTCTAACAAAACTCTCATTTTACATGGAAGAACAATGGAAAAATAAGATTTGATTTACAGCAAAATTCCTAAGGGCAATGGTGAAGGTTGAAATTATTTGTAATAAGCACTTTATAAATATGAAAAAATATTTCAACTCACTTTCTAGGAGAACATTTTTCCCATATACTACCAGACTAGCCCTCCTACTGTAAATGATGAGAAAATTAAACCAATAAATGTGTGTATACACATATAAATATATCAAATGTTTTATATAATTAGACAACAGCTAATGCAAGAACATGATCCTTGAGAGAATGGACATGCACAAAGGCAGTCCCACTTTCAATGCTGTCCTTTCCCTGGGGACAAATTTCTGGCCCGTGTGCAATGCAATGGAGTCCAAACAAATCATGTGGTCCTGCTGAGTGGAGAAGGCAAAAATCGGAGTTTGGGGCAGATGAAGCAGCTATAATCTATGAATGAGAGCAGTATAGAAGAAAGGAATCCAACGAAGTCAAGAAGAAATTCCTCCAAAGTATTCGGCTAAGATTGCACTGTCTATACACAGAGTGAGACTATACAGAGTTACCAGAAGTTGGCAGCTATGAGGTTGAGAATGAAGCATAGATACTAGAGGCTGAGACATGCTGGGGACACTGATGTTCTAACACACCCCTAGTACACTGAGCATCTAATAGAGACTCCATTGAGGCCATGCTTTAGGAGTTATGTCCTCATTCGAGAATAGGATTTCCATAGTCCTACCCTAACACAGTCTGAAACCAGGTCTTGATAACATCTATGTAGGAGATTGAGTTTGGAGATTGATTCTTGCTAATTTAGAAAGGTTTGGAAAACATACTGGACTTTCCCCAGGCATAAAAGACATAAAATCAAACCTATCCAAGTTCAAGGTGATCAGCAGTGATTGGACTGACTACTACAATAAAAGTCAATGCTTTAGAGGAAGGCAACAGAACCTAGCACCTTCACAATGTATAAGCCACAATATCCAAAATAAAGTTTTAAAAAATTACCAGTTAGTCAAAGAAACATAAAAATGTGTTTCATACTAAAAAAAAATTTAAAAGATAGTCAATAGAAGCCAACCCAGTGATGGCAACAATATTGGATTTATCAAATTGTGTCTATTATAAAATATTCAAGTAATTATAAAATATATTTAAAAATATATGGTCTTAATAAGATAGTAGACAATCTGAAAAGAACAATTGGAAACGATAAAAGAGAACCAAGTGGAAATTCTTGCTCTTAAAATTATAAAAACTGAAATTAAAAAATTAACTGGATGGCCAATGTACTATTGGATTATACTACAAAGTATAAAATAAAAATCCATGACATAATACTGAAACACTTTTTGATAAAATAATAGCCAAAAATTCAATTGCTAAACATTTGAATATTACATAATAAAGAATGTCAGAGTTTGAGTCTTTTTCTTTCAGAGAAGATTTAGCAATTTATATAGTAGAGTGAGAATTATTGATAACACCGGGCATTCTAATATTGGATTAACTATGGGGCATGGAGTGTCGTGGTATAAATAAATCTTACTATATATTTTAAAGCTGTTGTTAATTATGAATGCTAATAACAAAGTGGCTGAGAATATATTTTAAAAGTAGATATGGAGAAAGAGTATTAAGTTATTGGACCAAGACAAAGTAGTGAAAGATAATCAAGACAGATGAAAAGTATTTATTTCACAATTTTAGGTCAGAGCTATATAGTTCAGAGCTAAGAAGCAATGGTTTTGTACAGCATTGAGATGGTCTCCAGAGACGTGATCCAAACTTGTTTTCCTATATGATATACAAAGACTTCATAAAAATGATTCAGCCTCTCTTTGTCATCATCTATTTTCTGTATTACTCATTTATCTACCACACACACTTGTCAAAGAAACTTAAGAATTCAATGGTTCCTGATGAGATTAGCTTGACCTTTTTGTTTCCTTGTATTCAAAGAAAGCTCATATCTTTAAGTGCTTCACAGAGGCAGCAATGCCCTTTAACAGGTATGAACCACTCATTACCTTGATGGATTTTCAGGGAAGGGCAAGTAACATTCGGAAGTCTCAAAGGCATATTTTCCTCTCCCCCCTCACCAGCCTTGCAACTTAGGGTTGAAGAAATGCTTTTGGTAAATCTCTCTGCTGCTATATAACCAGAAATTGCAGCTGACTCTGTCTGCTAATCTGGACATTTTCAAAACAGTTAATTTTCCATAAGGTTTCCATTACTCATTTTTCCAACTGACTGAGTAGCTGTATGTATACCTTCTGGCAGTCACTCTGAAAGCTGATCCATTAACTTTGCAAAAGAAAAAAAAATACAGTCTCTTGTTAATCATCTTATTTAATACTGCCTCAACCAGAAAGTATTCAGTCATCCTGGGAACCAGGCTGCAATCCAATCTTGTTTCCATTTACAATAAGCATCCTCACACCTCTGTTTTAAAGGAAATTTAAACATAGATGAAGCTGATAAGCTTTGTAGTTTGACACTTGGATATTGTCTCCAGTGGATTAATGATGATAAATCATTATTGATTCCCACTAAACTGAAAAAAATGTGAATATTTCATCAGGGATCAAACATTTTCAATTCACTCCATGATAACATATAAAGATATGGTTCCCATTTTGGGCATCTCATATTTAGCAAAATTAACAAAATCAATAAAATTATATAATCCCCATCACTAGGATATGAATACTTTATATTTTTACCTAGAGAATCTTATTATGAATTAAGCAGGTAATTGTAAAAATATATATTTTTTTCCCATTTGGACTAGTAATCTAATTGAAGCTACTGACATCTTTTCTCTAAGGCAAAGAGGAAATGTTTAGAATTAAAGTCAGCATAGTAAGATTAATTTTGGTAATGTTACTGGTATTTTTAAATCTAAGATTCATTAATAAATAATGTTTGGCTCAGTAATTACAAAGTGTGAATAAATGTTGAAGCTTTAGCTCTGACATTAGAATCCGATGTGGATTCTAGTATCAGTTCTGTTACCAGTTTAGTTACATAATTCTCTGAACCTCAGTTTTCTTCATTTGGAAAACAGAAACCTTGGCTTAAAGAATTTTTTCAGTGTTAAATGAAAAGTGTATGTGTGGATCTTGTGTTTATTTGTGTGTGTAGTTTTATTTATGTGCACAAATCACATTGTCTGCTTAATTGTGATGTCTTACAAACATTTCCTCTGAATTATTTTTTCCATTTTTAATTATTTTCATTATTAATTATATTTTTTTAATTTGATGAATATAACATTTACTTCATTTCTAGTTGTTCTAACTTCCAATTTTATTAGCTTTTGAATGATGGTACTTAATAGAGCAAGTCTTCCTTCACAATTGAAATTATATCTTTGATTTAATTTAGAGCTTTACAGTTCACGATGTAGCTTTAGACATTACAATCTTTAAGGCCCGCAGTAATTCTGGAATATTAACATCATTGGGCTAAATATCTTTATTTCACATATTAAAAAGAACTGGATGTTTAGAGAATACAGCAATTTGACTGGAGTTTGAAATGTATAAGTGATGGATCTGATAACAGAGACTGTACCTTTTTAACCTAACTTGGAAGTTTTTTGGAAAGGTATTAGGTAAATACGTTGTCACAGACATTTCTTTTTTCTTTTTCTTTTTTTAAATATTTATTTAACATATTTATTGGAGTATAATTGCTTTACAATGGTGTGTTAGTTTCTGCTTTATAAAAAAGTGAATCAGTTATACATATACATATGCTCCCATATCTCTTCCCTCTTGCATCTCCCTCCCTCCCACCCTCCCTATCCCACCCATCTAGGTGGTTACAAAGCACCAAGCTTATCTCCCAGTGCTATGCGGCTTCGTCCCACTAGCTATCTATTTTACGTTTGGTAGTGTATATATGTCCATGCCACTCTCTCACTTTGTCCCAGCTTACCCTTCCCCCACCCATATCCTAAGTCCATTCTCTAGTAGGTCTGTCTCTTTATTCCCATCTTGCCCCTAGGTTCTTCAGAAACTTTTTTTTTTTCTTAGATTCCATATGTATGTGTTAGCATACAGTATTTGTTTTTCTCTTTCTGACTTACTTCACTCTGCATGACAGACTCTAGATCCATCCACCTCACTACAAATAACTCAATTTCATTTCTTTTTATGGCTGAGTAATATTCCATTGTATATATGTGCCACATCTTCTTTATCCATTCATCTGTCGATGGACACTTAGGTTGCGTCCATGTCCTGGCTATGGTAAACAGAGCTGCAATGAACATTATGGTACATGACTTTATTGAATTATGCTTTTCTCAGGGTGTATGCCCAGTAGTGGGATTGCTGGGTCGTATGGTAGTTCTATTTTTAGTTTTTTAAGGAACGTCCATACCGTTCTCCATAGTGGCTGTATCAATTTTCATTCCCACCAACAGTGCAAGAGTGTGTCTTTTTCTCCACACGCTCTCCAGCACTTACTGTTTCTAGATTATTTTGGTGATGGCCATTCTGACCTGTGTGAGATGATATCTCATTGTAGTTTTGATTTGCATTTATCTAATGATTAATGATGTTGAGCATTCTTTCATGTGTTTATTGGCAATCTGTATATCGTCTCTGGAGAAATGTCTACTTATGTCTTCTGCCCATTTTTGGATTGGGTTGGCTGTTTTCTCGATATTGAGTTGCATGAGCTGCTTGTAAATTTTGGAGATTGATCCTTTGTCAGTTGCTTCATTTGCAAATATTTTCTCACGTTTTGAGGGTTGTCTTTTCGTCTTGTTTATGGTTTCCTTTGCTGTGCAAAAGCTTTGAAGTTTCATTAGTCCCATTTGTTTTTATTTCCATTACTCTAGGAGGTGGATCAAAAAAGATCTTGCTGTGATTTATGTCAAAGAGTGTTCTTCCTATGTTTTCCTCTATAAGTTTTATAGTGTCGAGTCTTACATTTAGGTCTCAAATTCATTTTGAGTTTATTTTTGTGTATGGTGTTAGGGAGTGTTCTAATTTCATTCTTTTCCATGTAGCTGTCCACTTTTCCCAGCACCAATTATTGAAGAGACTTTCTTTTCTCCATTGTATATTCTTGCCTCCTTTATCAGAAATAAGGTGACCATATGAGTGTGGGTTTATCTCTGGGCTTTCTATCCTGTTCCATTGATCTATATTTCTATTTTTGTGCCAGTACCATACTGCTTTGATTACTGTAGCTTTGTAGTATAGTCTGATGTCAGGGAGCCTGATTCCTCAGCTCCATTTTTCGTTCTCAAGATTGCTTTGGCTATTCAGGGTCTTTTGTGTTTCCATACAAATTGTGAAGGTTTTTGTTCTAGTTCTGTGAAAAATGACAGTGGTATTTTGATAGGAATTGCATTAAATCTGTAGATTGCATTGGGTAATAGAGACATTTTCACAGTGTTGATTCTTCCAATCCAAGAACATGGTATATCTCTCCATCTATTTGTATCATCTTTAATTTCTTTCATCAGTGTCTTATAATTTTCTGCATACAGGTCCTTTGTCTCCTTAGGTAGTTTATTCCTAGATATTTTATTCTTTTTGTTGCAATGGGAGTGTTTTCTTAATTTCACTTTCAGATTTTTCATCATTAGTGTATAGGAATGCCAGAGATTTCTGTGCATTAATTTTGTATCCTGCTACTTTACCAAATTCATTGATTAGCTCTAGTAGTTTTCTGGTAGCACCTTTAGGATTCTCTGTGTATAGTATCATGTCATCTGAAGACAGTGACAGCTTTGCTTCTTTTCCGATCTGGATTCCTTTTATTTCCTTTTCTTCTCTGATTGCTGTGGCTAAAATTTCCAAAACTATGTTGAATAATAGTGGTGAGAATAGGCAACCTTGTCATATTCCTGATCTTAGTAGAAATGGTTTCAATTTTTCACCACTGAGGACGAAGTTGGCTGTGGGTTTGTCATATATGGCCTTTATTAGGTTGAGGAAAGTTCCCTCTATGCCTACTTTCTGCAGGGTTTTTATCATAAATTGGTGTTGAATTTTGTCAAAAGCTTTCTCTGCATCGATTGAGATGATCATATGGTTTTTCTCCTTCGTTAATATGGTGTATCACATTGATTAATTTGCGTATAGTGTTGTGGTCTGAAAAGATACTTGATACAATTTCAGTTTTCTTAAATTTACCAAGGCTTGATTTGTGACCCAAGATATGATCTATCCTGGAGAATGTTCCATGAGCACTTGAGAAGAATGTGTATTCTGTTGTTTTTGGATGGAGTGTCCTATAAATATCAATTAAGTCCATCTTGTTTAATGTATCATTTAAAGCTTGTGTTTCCTTATTTATTTTCATTTTGGATGATCTGTCCATTGGTGAAAGAGGGGTGTTGAAGTCCCCTACTATGTTGGTGTTACTGTCCATTTCCCCTTTTATGGCTGTTAGTATTTGCCTTATGTATCGAGGTGCTCCAATGTTGGGTGCATAAATATTTACAATTGTTATATCTTCTTCTTCGATCAATCCCTTGATCATTATGTAGTGTCCTTCTTTGTCTCTCCTAATAGTCTTTATTTTAAAGTCTATTTTGTCTGAAATGAGAATTGCTACTCCAGGTTTCTTTTGATTTCCATTTGCATGGAATATCTTTTTCCATCCCCTCACTTTCAGCCTGTATGTGTCCCTAGGTCTGAAGTGGGTCTCTTGTAGACAGCATATATATGGGTCTTTTTTTTTGGTATCCATTCAGCCAGTCTATGTCTTTTGGTGGGAGCATTTAATCCATTTTCATTTAAGGTAATTATCGATATGTATGTTCCTATTACCATTTTCTTAATTGTTTTGGGTGTGTTATTGTTAAGTCTTTTCCTTCTCTTGTGTTTCCTCCCTAGAAAAGTTCCTTTAGCATTTGTTGTAAAGCTGGTTTGGTGGTGCTGAACTCTCTCAGCTTTTGCTTGTCTTTAAAGGTTTTAATTTCTCCATTGAATCTCAGTGAGAACCTTGCTGAGTAGAGTAATCTTGGTTGTAGGTTTTTATCCTTCGTCACTTTAAATATGTCCTGCCAGTCCCTTCTGGCTTGCAGAGTTTCTGCTGAAAGATCAGCTGTTAACCTTATAGGGATTCCCTTGTGTGTTATTTGTTGTTTTTCCCTTGCTGCTTTTAATATATTTTCTTTGTATTTAATTTTTGATAGTTGATTAATATGTGTCTTGTTATGTTTCTCCTTTGATTTATCCTGTGTGGGACTCCCTGTGCTTCCTGCACTTCATTAACTATTTCCTTTCCCATATTAGGGAAGTTTTCAACTATAATCTCTTCAAATACTTTCTCAGTCCCTTTCTTTTTCTCTTCTTCTTCTGGGACCCCTATAATTCGAATGTTGGTGCATTTAAGGTTGTCCCAGAGTGTCCTGAAGTTGGCTCTCCCTCCTCAGAGGCACAGCACTGACTCCTGGCTGGAGCACCAATAGCCTGTCCTCCACATGGCTCAGAATAAAAGGAAGAAAAAATAGAAAGAACAAAGAAAGAAAGAAAGAGTGGGAGGGAGGGAGGGAGGGAGGAAGGAAGGAAGGAAAGAAAGAAAGAAAGGGGATTACATAAAATAAAGTGAAATAAAATAAAGTTATTAAAATAGAAAATAAAAAAATTAAGGAAAAATTCTAAAAAGTAAAAAAACAAAAACAAAAAAAACCGGACAGACAGAACCCTAGCACAAATGGTGAAAGCAAAGCTATACAGACAATCACACACAGTAGCATACACATACACACTCACAAAAATAGAAAAAGGGGAAAAAATAATATATCACACCTTCTCAATTTGGGGTGATTCATTGTCTATTCAGGTATTCCACAGATGCAGAATACATCAAGTTGATTGTGCAGATTTAATCCTCTGCTCCTGAGGCTTCTGGGAGAGATTTCCTTTTCTCTTCTTTGTTCGTGCAGCTCCCGGGGCTCAGCTTTGGATGTGTCCCTGCCTCTGTGTGTAGGTCGCCTGAGGGCATCAGTTCTTCACTCAGAGAGGACGGGGTTAAAGGAACAGCTGATTCGGGGGCTCTGGCTCACTCAGGAGGGGGAAGGGAGGGGTACGGATGTGGGGCGAGCCTGCGGCGTCAGAGGCTGGCGTCACCTTGCACCAGCCTGAGGCACTGTGTGTTCTCTGGGGGAAATTGTCCCTGGATCACAGGACCCTGGCAGTGGCGGGTTGCACAGGCTCCCAGGAGGGGAGGTATGGAGAGTGACTTGTGCTTGCACACAGGCTTCTTGGTGGTGGCATCAGCGGCCTTAGCGTCTCATGCCCGTCTCTGGGGTCTGCGCTGTTAGCCATGGCTCGCGCCCATCTCTGGAGCTCCTTTAAGCGAGGCTCTGAATCCCCTCCCCTCGCGCACCAGGAAACAAAGAGGGAATAAAAAGTCTCTTGCCTTTTCGGCAGGTCCAGACGTTTTCCTGGATGCACTCCCGGCCATTCTTGGCGCACTAACCCCCTGCAGGCTGTGTTTACGCCGCCAACCCCAGTCCTCTCCCTGCGCTCTGACCGAAGCCCGAGCCTCAGCTCCCAGCCCCGCCCGCCCCGGTGGGTGAGCAGACAAGCCTCTCGGGCTGGTGAGTGCTGGTCAGCACCGATCCTCTGTGCGGGAATCTCCCCGCTTTGCCCTCCGCACCCCTGTTGCTGCGCTGTTCCCCGCGGCTCCGAAGCTTCCCCCTCCGCCACCCGCATTCTCCGCCTGTGAAGGGGCTCCTAGTGTGTGGAAACCTTTCCTCCTTTACGGCTCCCTCCCACTGGTGCAGGTCCAGTCTGTATTCTTTTGCCTCTGTTTTTTCTTTTTTCTTTTGCCCTACCCAAGTACGTGGGTTGTTTCTTGCCTTTTGGGAGGGCTGAGGTCTTCTGCTAGCATTCAGTAGGTGTTCTATAGGAGTTGTTCCACATGTAGATGTATTTCTGATGTATCTGTGGGGAGGAAGGTGATCTCCGTGTCTTACTCTTCTGCCATCTTGAAGCTCCTTGGTCACAGACATTTCTAATTATGAACCTCTGTCATTTCTCTCCTTCCTTGTAACTGTATGCACCCAGGGGCCATAGACTGTCAGGGGCTATGTTTTCCAGCCTCCCTTCTAATATCAGACACTTGTATGACTAAGTCCAGGGAAATGAAATGTGATCAGAACAATTTGAGCAACTTCTGAATCATGGCGCTAACAGAAATATGGGTGTACTATCTCTTTCTTTTTCAGTTTTTCTCTTTTTTGGGGGGGGGGCTATTATATTTTTTTACAATTAAAAAAAAAACCAAACTTCGAGCATATTTCTCAATGTTGAAAGCTTTTCTAAGGGAAAGAAGTACCATCATGAAAGTGTACAGCATTGCGGGGCTCTTTTTTTTTTCATTTGAAGTATAGTTGATTTACAGTGTTGTGTTAATTTCTGCTGTACGACAGAGTGATTCGTTTATACATGTATATACATATACGTATATATGCATATATATACACACATTCTTTTTTATATTCTTTTCCATTGTGGTTTATCACAGGATATCGAATCTAGTTCCCTGTGCTCTACAGTAGGCACTTGTTGTTTAGTCAGTGCTCTTATTTGCTGCAAAGGCTTTGCTTTCAAATTCTAAAAGAATGAAAGCTTAGCATATCTCAATCTTACATTAGTTAACTCAGCAGCACTGGAGAGGAGTGGACTCAACAGCGAGATTTTGCTGGAAAGAACATGAGGCTTTTAATAAAAACATGATGTGGAGGTGAAAAGTTGACTTTTAGTTGAAAAATAGGAAGCAACAGATTCATATCATTGCCCAAATTGTTAGTCTTTCAACTCTGCATGAAGTGGATATAGAGAGAGCTAAAAAATTCACCAGCAAGCTTTGAACTTGTTTATGTGCCAAAATCTATCATATATTTTGATTATTCTTTATTGGGCCTTTGCACCCTCTAGAGATGTAAAGAGGGGGAAAAAATGCCTTTGAATGCTAGATAGGTTTAGTTTCTATCTTTACCAAATGTAAGACGCTGAAAAAATCACTTTACCAGTTCATCCCTTCCATCCCTAGATGTAATATAAATACATAGCATTACCTGACTAGGCATTTGTGAGTTTTCAATACACTGAAAAGCATCAGAAGTAATGAATAATAGTCACTCTTTGAGAGCAAGTTATATGCATTTTGGTATCTGTATCATAAATATCCCAGCTCTAACATTAATACAAGGTAACTCAAATGTATAAGCTAAAATTTTCTATCAGCCACATTGAAAAATTATTTAAGAGCAAAATCAGTATAACACTTTCTGTAACCCATTAGACCTAAAAATCATCTCAACATGCAATCAATATGAAAATTATTAATAAGATATTTTATATTCTTATTTTATATATACCAAGGTTTTATAATCAGTTATGTATATTACACTTCTCAATCTGGATTGGCCATATGTTAAGTATGTAATAGTTGCTGTGACCAATGGCTACTGTATTGGACAGTGCAAATATATATGGTTTAACACAGAGTAGTTATTCAAGATCAAGATGTGTTTTCAATGAATAATTACCCAAGTTATAGATAAGGCAGAGGAGAGCAAGATTGAAAATATTTCTCTTAGCCAGTACTTTATTATATAGATTGTAATAGAAGTAGATTGTAATTGTAAGTAGAATAAAACAATCTGCAATGTGTAGTTATTGATAATGTTTAAATGCTTTACTCTTTTGAACATGATCTTAATCAAAATGGATTTTACTGTGTACATTATTTACTATGTATAAATAGGCTTAAATGTCATTCTACTAGAGCATAAATGGGAGGATCAGATACTGAGTTTGAACTAATCAAACAATCATTTGAACTACTCAAATGATTTTCTTAAACCTCACAGGGTAACTATAAAATGGAGTCTTTTCAATAAATTCTGGACTATTTCTTTTAGTCTGTTAATTTCCATGATTTCTCTCATCTATTTTTATTTATTTACAGTAGGGACTTATTGATGATAATACAAATTTGTAATTTTATTTATAGATTTTGGAATTCTCTAACTTAGATGAATTTAGAATATCCCTGAGGACAACATGCAACTTTAAAACATGCTTTAAGTGTTCAGTAAATGAAAGAGTTCTTCCAACAGATGTCTGAAAAATTGCTATTCCTGGCCCTAAACAATCCCAGATCAAATACAAAATGAATAGTAAAATGTATTCTCCAGAATTATCTATTATCCCTGAGAGGTTAAACATGGCATAAAAATTCTTAAAATTTTTGAAAAATTATACTTATTCTGATGCTTTAATAAATACATTAAAACATAAAACAGAAGTATGATATTTGTTATAATTATTTGAGGACTATTTCGTGAGAAGAATCAGAAGTCTAAATCAACTGAAAAGATTAGAGTCAATAAGAGAACCCCATAAGCTAAGCTATATGAATAAAAATAGAAAATAAGTATACTTGCTATTCACCCTCAAAATCAATTTAGAAAATACAAGAAAAATATTCTATTAACAAAAATTAGTGACAAAATATACATATCTAGGAATAGCTTTATTATGTCTTTATGATACCAGAAAAATGAATGTATATTTAATAAGAGGAGATTCAACATTCTGTTCTTAGATGGTACACTAAAAATTGCAAAGATTTTTAATTTTTTAATCATTTAAATTATTTATTTCAAAATGACTTAAAAATAATAGAGGTTTCTGAAGTTTCTTGGGAAAATAGCCAAGAATATATAAAAAATTTTAAGGGAGAAATTAATCTACTACATATTGAAAATATTATAAAACTATAATAAATAGTATTCGTATCAGAATACCAAGAGACATCCCTGACACTTCATGATCCAAGATATGGAAGAAATATTCCATAGGTAATGCTAGAATAGATTAACAATGTTTTCAGATTATTTTTACTTTTGAGCATATTCTTTAAAGAGACCTTAGGTCAAGGTTTAATATGTAAAAGTAAAGGTAGCAATAGAAGGCCAGGAGACCTGCTAATTGTTGCTGTGTGTGTGTTTATTTTCTTTTGTCCCTACCAGTTCTGAAGCTACTTGGAAGAACACTTAGCTGTTAGAAAAGCACAGTAAAATAATTTCTGGACAAGATACTTGAGAAAGTTTTGGTCAATAAATTACTAACAGTCATGACACAAGTAGAGGTTTAAAATTTGCTTGCACTTCTGTGTTTGCTACTTTGTGTTACTGCATTTTACCCAGAGGAAAACATGACTCAGAGAACTGAAATTACATCTTTGCATTTAGTTTGTTATTTTAAAAAGAATAAATAAATGGAGACATTTTATCAGGTTC
Source organism: Neophocaena asiaeorientalis asiaeorientalis (assembly GCF_003031525.2). Classification (NCBI taxonomy): domain Eukaryota; kingdom Metazoa; phylum Chordata; class Mammalia; order Artiodactyla; family Phocoenidae; genus Neophocaena; species Neophocaena asiaeorientalis. The sequence goes on along the minus strand of NW_020174578.1, from coordinate 55,639 downwards.
CTTTTTTTGCATCATTCAGGGAACATAATAAGATTTTCTCCACTTTTAATCTGTTAATCAGATGAAATACACTGATTCTGTCCACCCTCTGTTTCTGTAATAAACTCCACTGGTGATTATATATTCACTAGATCCAATTTGCTAATATCTATTTAATGAGTTTTATATCTATATCTGTGAGAGAAACTGGTCTTTCACTTTCTGCCCTTCTAATTCTCTTTTACATATTGATATAAATATTATTCCTCCTCATAAAATGAATTGGAAAGGGTTAATTATTTTTTGTCTCTCTTAGTTTGTTGAATACTTCTGTTCTTCCTTAAATATTTGGAAGAGATTACTGATGAAACTCACGGGTATTATGTTTTTTTTGTGAGAAGTTTCAAATAACATTTTCAGATCATTTAGTAAATAACAGAATATTCATACTTTCTATTAACTTCAGGAAGTTATATTTTGTTTAAGGAATTTTTCTATCAAAATCAAATTATCAATTTTTGTATAAAATTATTTGCAATATTTTTAAATTATTTCTTTAATGTTTGTGAAACCTGTAGTGATAGCCCCTTTTGTATTTTGGTATTGATATTTTTGTTTTCTCTTTTTTTCTATCAGTTTTGCTAGGAATTAATTAATTTAAAAAATCTTTTCAGAGAAGGAGCTTTTAGTTTTTGTGTCCTTATTTATAATTGCATTGATTTTTGTTTTATATTTATTATATTCATCCTTTTACTTTCTTTAAATTTTGTCTCTTTTCATTTTAGCTTCCTTTGATAAAAGTTTAATCACTTATTTTTTTGGCCTTTCTTTAATATATGCATTTAAGGCTATATATTTCTCTCTAAGCACTGCATTATCTCTTTCATACAAGTCTTGATATGTCATGTCTTACTTATAATTTAGTTCAAATTACTTCCCAACTTTTATTTTGATTTCATCTTTCATTGACTTGTTAGGTAGAACTCTCTTATTCAAATTGCAGACTTTGGGGATTTTTCTAGTTATCTCAAAATTATTAAATACTAGTTATTAAATCCCCTTGTGATTAGGGACATATTTACTCTCAGTGATTTCAATTATTTGAAATTTATTACAGGTTTCTTTATAGCCCAACATGTTAATATAAGTACAATTTCAAAATCATATTATCTCTGAATACAGATAGTTTTACTTCTTCCTTTCTAATCTGAGTGCCTTTTCTTTATTTCAATTACCTATTTTGGCTAGAACTCCCAGCACTATGATGAATGAGAGTGATGAGAACAGGTACCCTTTTCTTGTTCCTGATCCAGGAGGAAAACATTTAGCCTTATAGCATTAAATATGATAGCTGGGATTTTTCCTAGGTAGAATTAGTGGGTTAAAGAAGTTCTCTTGTATTTCTAGTTTGTATATTTTTTTCATGAAAAGATAGTAGATTTTTGTCAAGTGCTTCAAATAAGGATCTATTGAGATGATCATGTTACTTGTCTTTTTAAATTATGTGATGTATTACATTAATTGATTTTCAGATGTTAAAGTAACCTTACATTCCTGAAGTAAACCCAATTGATCATGCTATATAATCCTTTTTGTATGTTGCTGAATTTAGTTAGTTTGTACCCATAAGTCTTTCAGCCTCTGCTGAAGGGCTATGGGTACATATGTTAGGATGAACCTTTATTGCTCTAGCAGTTTACAACTCTGCTTTAGCTTTCACTTCATGTTTCCACAGAGCCTCAAGATAAACCAAAAGTGAGAGATTAGGACCTTCTGAGTCATTTCCTGGGCATGTTCAGAGCCCTGCATGTGCACATGTCTTTCTAGATAACCAGAAATATGTGATGAATATTTAAAGCTTCTGTGAACATCTTATTCCCTAGATTTTCCTTTCAGCCTCCTGTTTGCCGCCAAATGGTATTGATACTTTAGGCAGCTGCAGTGTTGAACAATTGCTGCTGATTGTTTTTGGCAAATATCCTGGGGATAGCGCTGTTTGCCTTCAGTGAGCTCCGAGTCAGGTTAAATAAAGACTAATTCTGAGAAGAGGGTTTTTTCAGGGAGCAGCCAGGCATGTCAAATAGTAGCAATTCTCTGGGAATGGGGCTTTTAGGGAGCTATAATTACCTATGCGTTAGGCCATATGGTCAATGGTCTAAGTCACTTATGCTCCTTTCTTGTTCTTTTTGCTTGCTGTGCCTCAGCATGCCCATCTTTTATTGATGTGTCTTCTACTTCACCAGTGCTGTGTCATGCTATGAAAAGTCTGCTATTAAAATCATCCATTGAATTACTAATTTCATTTAATGTATTAATCATAACCATTGTAAGCTCCTTATCTTTCTCTATTGCCTATTTTATTCTCTAGATTATTGATCAGATAGCCGTAACTCTTCATATGTTTGTGTTTTTAAAACTGTGTTGATACAGAATTTTCAGACCATAAAATTATCTTAGTTTTTTAATTTTAGCTTTATTGAGGTATAATTGACTTACTTAAACTTTCTGAGTATTAATTTCTTCATTGTAAAACAGGGCAATACATGCATTTCATAGGCATCTGTAAACATCGAATAAGCTAATTTATAAAAACTATTCACAGAACACTAGGTATACAGAGCTCAATAAATAGAAGCTATTATTATGAAATAGCATTATGTTTAGAAATCAGAAGACCCATATTCAAGTGATTTTAGTGTAGATCCTGCATTTAGCAGTTGTTTCCTTGGGCAATAATAGTTATTTGAATTTCAGTTTTCTCACCAGTAAAATGGGGAAATAATTTCTGTCCTGCCCTTCCTTCTCATAGCGCTGTCCAAAGGATATGAGAATGCTCTATAAACCATTCAGTGCTAAGGAGATATGAAGAATTTCTAGTTGCCCAGTAGAATTTCTATTTGTCTAGCTTTCAAATCAGTCAAGTGTTTACACTTTAGGAGTGCTGGGAATAGGCTTGAGGGAGGCAAGTGACAAAACTGGAAAATGAAGCCTTTTAGCTAGACCCAAGCTTACCAGATTTAAGGTTCATCTCTGCAATACTCTGTTTCCCTTACTTTCTTTTGAAGGGATCTGAATGAATCAAAATATTAATGCAAGGAGAAGCAACTGATTCCTGAGGACATGGGCTATCTTCCCAGGATACCTGATCCACTGTAGATGCTAAAAATTTAGCCTTTGATAGATTGAGAATGCATGGCCAGCATAATCCATGGGAAGAGGAATGCTTCTCTTCCAAATTGTGATGATGTATCCTCAGTTCTCCATGACTCGGGAAGAGGCAGGTTGAATGGGAAAAAGGAAGTGAGGAGGAAGAAAACCTGAGGGAAATAGAATGATGCATGAAGAGGAAGAGAAACTCTTGGAAATGAGAAGAGGAAACACCACCCTCAAATTAAATTTGTTGGCATGAAAAGATGCTGGAGGGAAGGGGTGTTGGAGGGAAGGGATGCTGCCTCTGGACCAATCAAAAAACATTTGCTAATGAAGAAACTAAAGCAGAGGGGTAAAATGACTAACTCAGGGTTACTTATAAGAGCTGATGCTTTAGCAGTCACTGGTGATTTTCCATGATGTTTAAAAAATAACAACAAAATCTTGATGTTATCTTTGACATCTCTCCCTCTGTCTCTCACACTCAAATTCATTCATAAACAACTTCTTTTGAACCTATTTTAAAATATATACAGAACCTGACCACCCATCATCATCTGTACCACTACCATCCTAGGCAAGCCACCTTCATCTCTTTCCTGAATTAGTGAATGGTCTCATGCTTTCCCCTTGCCCCCCAGCAGAGTGATCTCTGTAAAAACTTAAGATCATATTACCTCTCTGTTCAACACATTCACTGGCTTCCCATCTTAGAGTAAAATTCGAAGAGCTAACCATCACCTAGGAAGCCCTAAATAAACCTACCTCCCCCGTGCTTCTTTCATTTCATATCCCACCACTACCCACCAACCCACCCCCCGCAACCTCACTCCATCCAGCCACAATATCTCTGATATTCCTTTGACAAAAGCAGCATGCTCCTACCTTGGGACCTTTGTACTTGGTGATTCCCTCTGCCTGAAACACTCTTCCCTCAGATATCCACATGGCTCACTTCTCACTCCTTCAGGTCTACTCCAGGGTCAGCTTATCAGACCACCTTCCCAACCAGCTTCCTTAATTAGTGCACACACACTCAGCCCTCTAGTCCTCTACTTCAGCAGTCCCCAAACTTTTTGACACAAGGGACTGGTTTTGTGGAAGACAATTTTTCCATGGACTGACAGGGTGCGGGGGGAGGCGGATGGTCTTGGGATGATTCAAGCACATTACATTTATTGTGCATTTTATTTCTATTATTATTACATTGTAATATAATAATGAAATAATTATACAACTCACCATAATTTAGAATCAGTGGGAACCCTGAGCTTGTTTTCTCTTGTATCTTAGTTTTTAATAATTTGGCAGGCACTGTATATAAAAGAAGTGTAGAGGCTGCAAATGGTGATATATTCATTACCAGAGAGGATTCTCCTTTTTCTGTTAGGTTTGGGGGTGGTCACCTCCATCCAATGTAGGATTAAGCTCATTCAGAGTAGGGTAAAATTATCAGAAAATTTAGCTACTTTTGGTTAACCACATTACACCATAACTCTGTAGTCCTTCAAGACTTTTAATTGAGCATCTCATGGGATTTTGCCTATACTGGAAGACTATGAGGATTTAATTCTTCCAAAGATAACTTTTCTAAGGTTTTCTCTTTAGCATCTGCCCGATAATGCTTCACAATTTGGTAAGAGTCTTGAGAGAAATTTCCTCCTTGGTTTTGAGGGGTCCTCCATCCTCTGACCTTATCATACTAGCACACACCCAAGTCAAAATGTCTGTTGGTTTCTCTATCCTACAGCAGCTATCTTCTGCCACTGGACTTGAACCTCCATCGGAGCCCTAAATCAGAGCTTCTACGTAGTATTTGCTGAACGTTTTGGTGTGAATTCATCACTCATTTCAGTATCTTAATCTCTGGCCTATTTTGCTTCTGCTTAGATCCAATTTATATCTGACAGGGGTAGGCCCTAAACTCCTAAGCAGTGAAAATCTAAGGGAGATCTCACTTTCCTTTTCAGAGCTTTCCTTCTAAGTCCTTACCCATGGCACTCAGCCTGACAATTCAGCCAGGGCTGTGGAGAGGAAACCAGGATTATATAATCAGTCCTCAAAATCTTCACATTTTGTCATTCCAGATCCTCATACCAGTTAAAAGCTCTGCAAGTTTTTCTTTCTCTAGCAACAGTCCACTGTCTGATCCTAAGCCTATGCCCCAAATTGGCAAATGCGTTCATACTAAAATGCAGCTGCTTATCCATCAGTTCACTTCTGAATGTTTATCTCCTCTGTGGAATTTTTATTTCATCTAGTCTTCTTAGCTTCCACAGATCTCTAATGTCTTTATTTTTTCACTTTTTTGACACACAATAAACTGAATTTATTTAAAGAGTAAAATTTGTTAAATTTTGACATAATGGATATACCCATGAAACTGTCACCACAATCAAGATAGTGAATATATCACTATATAATCCTCATGTTTTTTTCTAATTCCTCCCTCTCTCTCCTTCCTGTCGCCCACCCCAGGAACCCCTAACCTACTTTCTGTATCAAATGTCTTTAATTTATAATTTGTCTTTTTTGTTGTTATCAGTATTAAAAAAGATAAATCTTCCAAAGAAAAAAACTGCACAGCCACAGAAGAAACGTAAATATCATACTCAGTTGAGAAAATGATAAATCTCATTATAAAAAGGAAAATGCAAATCAGTCAATAAGATATCATCCTTCATCCATTAAACTAGAAAGTAGAATAAAAGGGAAAGAATGTTTTCTGCTGTTACATGTCAGAATCTGTTGACATTTTCTTAAAAAATAATAAAGTAGTATGTTTTAAGAGGCTAAGTGGGTTCATACTCTTTAAGTGAGTTTTTCTCTCTCTAAAATATGTGGGAGGTAATTTGATAAAAGTAAAAATTTTACAAGAATTATTAAATAGTTAATTAAAATAGGGAAAAATTGACAAAAACCTCAATGTACAAAATAGTGTTTAAATAAGTTATGCACACTTATAAAGGATTATTATACTATTAAATTGGTGTTTTCACGATATTTGTAATGTCATGGAAAAATATTTGCAGCAAAATGTTTATTTTAAAACAGGTTACATAATTACCCCAATAATAATTTCAGTAATAAAATGCAGTAGCTTTGTAAATCTAAAATCTACTGCCGGTAGAAAATAACGAGCTGTAAGTAAGCTCATATATTAAGTGTTTTCTTCTTTATCATGAGATTATGGATTATTCTTTATACTTTTTCTCTAATTTTTAAGTTTTCTACAATAAGTATGTGTTGCTCTTGAAATCTGAAAAACAGTAAGGAGTTACATTAAAATGATTTGGAAGATTTTGATATAAATAATTAAGTCTAGGATGTGTATAAAAGGCCAAATATATGTATTTATGTCTAATATCCTTTTTTAATTGACATAACATTGGTTTATAACATTATATAAGTTTCATGTGTGCAACATTTTATTTTGACTTCTGTATACACTACAGTGGCTCACCACCAAATGTTTAGTTTCCATCTGTCACCTTACAGTTGACTCCCTTTACCCATTTTGTCCTTCTCCCACACCCCTTCTTTTCTGGTAATCACTACTCTGCTCTCTGTACCTATATGTTTGTTTTTATTTGGTTTGGTTTGTTTGTTTGTTTATTTTGTTTTTATATTCCACATATGAGTGAAATCATACAGCATTTGTCTTTCCCCATCTGATTTATTTCACTTAGTGGAATATTCACAGTGTCCATCCATGTTGTAGCAAATGGCAACATTTCATCTTTTTTTATGGATGAGTAGTATTCCATCGTTTATATCCATTCATCTGTCGATGGGCACTTAGATTGTTTCCATATCTTGGGTATTGTAAGTAATGCCGCAGTGTACATAGGGATGCATATATCTTTTCGAATTAGTGTTTTCATATTTTTCAAATAAATACCCAGAAGTAGAATATCTGGATCATAGGGTTGTTCTGTTTTTAATGTTTAAAGGAATCTCCTTGTTATTTTCCATACAGGCTGTACCAATTTACATTCCCACCAACAGTGTACGAGGATTCCCTTTTCTCCACATCCTCTCCAATACTTGTAATTCCTTGCCGTTTTTTTATAACAGCATTCTAACAGGCATGAGGTGATATCTCATTGTGGTTTTGATTTTCATTTCTCTAGTAATTAGTGATATTGAACATCTTTTCATGTGCCTGTTGCCATCTGTATGTCTTCTTTGAAAAGAATCTCTATTTAGCTCCTCTGCCCATTTTTTAATCAGGTTGTTTTCTGTTGTTGTTGTTATGGATTTGTATGAAGTTTCTATACGTTTTGGATATTACTCCCTTATCAGCTATATGATGTGCAGTATCTTCCCCCATTCTGTAGGTTGTCTTTTCTTTTTGTTGATGGTCTCCTTTGCTGTACAGAAGCTTTTTAATTTGATATTGTCCCATTTGTTTTATTTTCTTTGGTTTCCCTTGCCTGAGGAGACCTATCTGGAAAGATGTTAAGACTGATATCAAAGAGCATATGACCTATGTTTTCCACTAGGAGTTTTATGGATTCACGTCTTACATTCAAGTCTTTACTCTGTTTTGAGTTGATTTTTTGTGTATGGTGTAAGATAGTGGTCTAGTGTCATTCTTTTGCATGTGCCTGTCCAGTTTTTCCAGCAACATTTATTGAAGAGACTATTTTTCCATTGTATGTTCTTTGCTCCTATGTTTTAAATTAATTGTCCATAAAAGTGTGAGTTTAATTCTGGGCCCTCAATTCTGTTCCACTTATCTGTGTGTCTATTTTTTGCCTGTACCAAGATGTTTTGATTATTATAGCTTTGTAGTACATCTTGAAATCACAAAGTATGATACCTCCAGCTTTGTTCATTTTTCTCAGAATTGCTTTGGCTATTTGGGGTCTTCTGTGATTCACTATAAGTTTTTGTTGTTTTTCTGTGAAAAATGTCACTGGGATTTCAATAGGGATTGCACTGAATCTGTACATTGCTTTAGGTAATACAGACATTTTAACCATGTTAATTCATCAAGTCCATGAGCATAGAATATCTTTGCATTTCTTTGTTTCTGTTTCTTCTTCAATTTCTTTGAACAATATCTTATATAGTTTTCAGTGCACAGGTTTTTCACCTCCTTAGTTAATACAATTTATAGGTATTTTATTGTTTTGATGCAGCTGTAAATGGAATTGTTTTCTTAATTTCTCTTTCTCCTAGCTCATTGTTAGTGTATAGAAACACTATTTTGCATATTGATTTTGTATTCTGCAACTTTACTGTATTTGTCTATTATTTCTAATAGTTTTCTGCTGGATTCTTTCGGTATTTCATATATAAAATCATGTCACCTGCAAATAGTCACAATTATACTTCCCCCTTTTCAATTTGGATGCCTTTTATTTATTTTTCTTGCCTGATTGTTCCGTCTAGGACTTCCAATACTATGTTGAATAAGAGTGGTAAGCGTGGACATCCTTGTCTTAGCCCTGATCTTAGAGGAATAGCTTTCATTTTTTCACCCTTGATTTTGATGTTAGCTGTGACTTTATATGTGGCCTTTATTATGTTGAGGTACATTCCTTCTATGCCCATTCTATTGATGGTTATTGTTTTGAATCATAAATGGGTATTCAATCTTGTCAAATGCTTTTTCCGCATCTATTGAGATGATCATATGGTATTTTTATCCTTCATTTTTTTAATGTGGTGTATCATGTTGATTAATTTGTGGATGTTGAACCATGCTTGCACCTTGGAATAAATCCTATTTGATCATGGTGTATGATCCTTTTAATGTATGGTTGTATGTGGTTTGCTAACATTTTGTTGAGAATTTTTGCATCTATGTCCATCAGAGATATTGGCCTGTAATTTTCAAGGTGTCTCTGTTTGGTCTTGGTATCAGGGTAATTTTGGCCTCATAAAATGAGGGAGGAAGCATTCCCTCCTCTTCAATTTTTTTGGAAGAATTTAAGAAGGATAGGTATTCAATCTTCTTTGAATGTTTGGTAGAATTCACCTGTGAAGCTGTTGGGTCCTGGACTTTTGTTTTGGGGGAGGTTTTATTTTTTTACATTTTAATTTCTGTTATTTTTTTTAACATCTTTATTAGAGTATAGTTGCTTTACAATGGTGTGTCAGTTTCTACTGTATAACAAAGTGAATCAGCTATACATTTACATACATCCCCATATCTCCTCCCTCTTGCGTCTCCCTGCCACCCTTCCTATCCCAACTTCTAGGTGGTCAAAAAGCACGAGCTGGTCTTCCTGTGCTATGCAGCTGCTTCCCACTAGCTATCTATTTTACATTTAGTAGTGTATATATGTCTATGCCACTCTCTCACTTCGTCCCAGCTTACCCTTCCCCTCCCGTGTTCTCACGTCTAGTCTCTAAGTCTGTGTCTTTCTTCCTGTCCTGCCACTAGGTTCTTCAGAACCTTTTTTTTTTAAATTATATATATATGTGTTAGCATATGGTATTTGTTTTTCTCTTTCTGACTTACTTCACTCTGTATGACAGTCTCTAGGTCTATCCACCTCACTACAAATAACTCAATTTCATTTCCTTTTATGGCTGAGTAATATTCCATTGTATATATGTGCCACATCTTCTTTATCCATTCTTCTGTTGATGGACACTTAGGCTGCTTCCACGTCATGGCTATTGTAAATAGAGCTGCAATGAATATTGTGGTACATGACCCTTTTTGAATTATGGCATTCTCAGGGAATATGCCCAGTAGTCAGATTGCTGGGACATATGGTAGTTCTATTTTTAGTTTTTTAAGGAACCTCCATACTGTTCTCCATAATGGCTGTATCAATTTACATTCCCACCAACAGTGCAAGAGAGTTACCTTTTCCTCACACCTTCTCCAGCATTTATTGTTAGTAGATTTTTTGATGATGGCCATTCTGACTGGTATGAGGTGACACCTCATTGTAGTTATGTTTCTGTTAGCTACTATTTTGTTGAGGATTTTTGCATCTATGTTCATCAGTGATATTGGCCCGTAGTTCTCTTTTTTTGTGGCACGTTTGTCTGGTTTTGGTATTAGGGTGATGGTGGCCTCATAGAATGAGTTTGGAAGTGTTCCTCCCTCTGCTATATTTTGGAAGAGTTTGTGAAGGATAGGTGTTAGCTCTTCTCTAAATGTTTGATAGAAGTCACCTGTGAAGCCATCTGGTCCGGGGCTTTTGTTTGTTGGAAGATTTTTAATCACAGTCTCAATTTCAGTGCTTGTGATTGGTCTGTTTATATTTTCTATTTCTCCCTGGTTCAGTCTTGGAAGGTTGTGCTTTTCTAAGAATTTGTCCATTTCTTTCAGGCTGTCCATTTTATTGGCATATAGTTGCTTGTAGTAATCTCTCATGATCCTTTGTATTTCTGCAGTGTCATTTGTTACTTCTCCTTTTTCATTTCTAATTCTATTCATTTGAGTCTTCTTCCCTTTTTTCTTGATGAGTCTGACTAATGGTTTATCAATTTTATCTTTCTCAAAGGACCAGCTTTTGGTTTTATTGATCTTTGCTTTAGTTTCCTTAATTTCTTTTTCATTTATTTCTGATCTAATCTTTATGATTTCTTTCCTTCTGCTAACTTTGGTGTTTTTCTGTTCTTCTTTCTCTAATTGCATTACATGTAAATTTAGGTTGTTTATTTGAGATGTTTCTTGTTTCTTGAGGTACGATTCTATTGCTATAAACTTCCCTCTTAGAACTGCTTTTGCTGCATCCCATAGGTTTTGGGTCATCATGTTTTCATTGTCATTTGTTTCTAGGTATTTTTTGATTTCGTCTTTGATTTCTTCAGTGATCTCTTGGTTATTTAGTAGTATATTGTTGAGCCTCTGTGTGTTTGTATCTTTTACAGATTTCTTCCTGTAATTTATATCTAGTCTCATTGTGATCAGAAAAGATAATTGATATGATTTCAATGTTCTTACATTTACCAAGGCTTGATTTGTGACTCAAGATGTGATCTATCCTGGAGAATGTTCCATGAGCACTTGAGAAGAAAGTGTATTCTGTTGTTTTTGGATGGAATGTCCTATAAATATCAATTAAGTTCATCTTGTTTAATGTATCATTCAAAGCTTATGTTTCCTTATTTATTTTCATTTTGGATGATCTGTCCATTGGTGAAACTGGGGTGTTAAAGTCCCCTACTATGATTGCATTACTTTCGATTTCCCCTTTTATGGCTGTTAGTATTTGCCTTGTTTATTGAGGTGCTCCTATGTTGGGTACATAAATATTTACAATTGTTGTACCTTCTTCTTGGATGGATCCCTTGAGCATTATGTAGTGTCCTTCTTTGCCTCTTGTAATAGTCTTTATTTTAAAGTCTATTTTATCTGAGAATTGCTACTGCAGCTTTCTTTTGATTTCCATTTGCATGGAATATCTTTTTCCATCCCCTCACTTTCAGTCTGTATGTGTCCCTAGGTCTGAAGTGGGTCTCTTTTAGACAGCATATAAATGGTCTTGTTTTTGTATCCATTCAGCCAGTCTATGTCTTTTGGTTGGAGCAATTAATCCATTTATATTTAAGGCAGTTATCAATATGTATGTTCCTATTACCATTTTCTTAATTGTTTTGGGTGTGTTATTGTAGGTCTTTTCCTTCTCTTGTGTTTCCTGCCTAGAGAAGTTCCTTTAGCATTTGTTGTGAAGCTGGTTTGGTGGTGCTGAATTCTCTTACCTTTTTCTTGTCTGTAAACATTTTAATTTCTCCATCGAATCTGAATGAGATCCTTTCTGAGTAGAGGAATCTTGCTTGTAGGTTGTTCCCTTTCATCACTTTAAATACGTCCTGCCACTCCTTTCTGGCTTGTAGAGTTTCTACTGAAAGATCAGCTGTTAACCTTATGGGCATTCCCTTGTATGTTATTTTTCCCTTGCTACTTTAAATATTTTTTCTTTGTATTTAATTTTTGATAGTTTGATTAATATGTGTCTTGGTGTGTTTCTCCTCGGATTTATCCTGTATGGGACTCCCTGTGCCTCCTGTACTTGATTGACTATTTCCTTCCCATATTATGGAAGTTTTCAACTATAATCTTCAAATAGTTTCTCAGTCCCTTTCTTTCTCTCTTCTTCTGGGACCCCTATAATTCAAATATTGGTGCACTTAATGTTGTCCCAGATGTCTCTGAGATTGTCCTAATTCTTTTCATTCTTTTTTCTTTATTCTTCTCTGTGGTTGTTATTTTCACTATTTTATCTTCCAGGTCACTTATCTGTTCTTCTGCCTCAGTTATTCTGCTATTGATTCCTTCTAGAGAATTTTTAATTTCATTTATTTTGTTGTTCATCATTGTTTGTTTGCTCTTTAGTTCTTCTAGGTCCTTGCTAAACGTTTCTTTTATTTTTTCCATTCTCTTTCCAAGATTTTGGATCATCTTTACTATCACTACTCTGAATTCTTTTTCAGGTAGACTGCCTATTTCCTCTTCATTTGTTAGGTCTGGTGCATTTTTATCTTGCTCCTTCATCTGCTGTGTGTTTTTCTGTCTTCTCATTTTGCTTTACTTACTGTGTTTGTTTTCTCCACTTTGCAGCCTGCCGGTTTGTAGTACCCATTGTTTTTGATGTCTGCTCCCAGTGAGTAAGGTTGGTTCAGTCGGTTGTGTAGGCTTCCTGGTGGAGGTGACTGGTGCCTGTGTTCTGGTCGATACGGTTGGATCTTGTCTTTCTGGTGGGCAGGACCATGTCCAGTGGTGTGTTTTGGGATGTCTGTGAACTTATTATGATTTTAGGTAGCCTCTCTACTAATGGGTGGGTTTGTGTTCCTGTCTTGCTAGTTGTTTGGCATAGGGTGTCCAGCTCTGTAGCTTACTGGTCGTTGAATGGATCGGGGTCTTAGCTTTGAGATGGAGATCTCTGCAAAAGCATTCATCATTTAATATTACGTGGGACCTGGGGTTCTCTGGTGGACCAATATCTGAACTTGACTTTCCCACCTCAGAAGCTCAGGCCTGACCGGCCAGAGCACCAAGATCCTGTCAGCCACATGGCTCTGAAGAAAAGGGAAAGAAAGAAGGAAAGAAGGAAGGAAGGAAAGAAAGAATGAAAGAAAGAAAGAAAGAAAGAGAAAGGAAGAAAGAATGAGAGAAAAAAGAGAAAGAAAGAAAAGAATAAAATATAGTTATTAAAATAGAAAAAAATATTAAAAATAAAAAAGTAACAAAAAGAAAAGAGAGAAAGAAGAGAGCAACCAAACCAAAAAACAAATCCACCAATGATCACAAGTGCTAAAAACTATACCAAAAACAAACAAAGAAAAAAATGGACAGTAAGAACCCTAGGACAAATGGCAAAAGCAAAGCTATACAGCTTTAAAAGGGGACTATTTCTAAGTGTGGGCAGAATGTAGGGAAACCTCAGGAGATAGTACAATATCACAGAGTGAACTACAGCAGCTGTTGTTGCCACTACTCTAATGCATTCTTCATATCATTTTTTGAGTTCTTCAGCTCCAGATTTTGTGTGGTTCTTTTTCAGAGTTTCAGTCTCTTTAGTAAAGTATTCCGTCTGTTCATGAATTTTATTGCTGAGCTCATTGAACTTCCTTTCTGATTTTTCTTGTAGCTCATTGAGTTTCTTCATGACAGCTATTTGAGTTATATTGAAATATTCCATGACTTTTCGTTTCTGGAGGTTTGTCATTTTCTTTTTGTGATGCCATGTCACCATGGTTTTTTGTGGTGATTTATGTGTTTTTCCTCTGCCAGAGCATTTAAAATAGAGAATGCTTTTCTTCTTTAGGTGAAGCTTTTTTTTTGCTTGATTCTAATAATTCAACAGATTAGTAATTAGAGGACTTTATTTTGTTTTTCATAGGTGATGGTATAGCATTAGCTTTTGGTTTCTCTTACCTGGCCTGTGTCCAGCAATATTTGAGAATTGGCAGTTTCCACCCTCCATTGCCTCTGCCAGAGACATTGCCAAGTGCCTTTGTTGTCAGTGCTTGTGCCTCTGGGGTCACTGCTGCCTTGCTCTTGCCAGTGTCACTGCTGTTGTTGGCATCACTGCCTGGGGCACCAGGATGGTGGGTGCCTCTACCACATCTGGATTTGGATTCACAGGTACCACCCCTATGGGAGGTTGGGCTGGAGTCACATGCCCTGCCTCCTCTGCTACTATTGGGTTCTCTGGGGCTGCAAGCTCAGCTGCTGTGGCTTGGGGGCCAGGATTACAGGCACTGCCTCAGTTGTTCTCCAGACTTTACCTCCTCTATGTCTTCCAGTCCACCCACCTTTAGATATACAAATGTGGGGAACTCTCTGGCTTCCCGGTGTGTTGGGTAGAGGAACCTTCATTGAGTTGTGGGTGTTTTACTGGTTGTGGATTGAAAGGGAGAAACAAAGTGAAGGATTAATGCTGCTATCATGCTGATATTACCTTTGGTCTAATACCTTTTGTAGGGATCTTAGAGCTAAAAACATATGCAACTGACAGAGAAATGAGATATATTTTTAATATCATATACAGATTTTTATTTCTAATATTATTAATTATTTATAAATTCTAATTTGTGATTATTTCTTAATTTAAATGAATATTCACTTTCACAGCTGTGTTTGTATTTACAATTTTATATGATTTCTAAAATAGTTATTATTTTGGTTTTGGTTAAACTTAATTATGAAAACTTCCTCTCAAAAGAACCCACCTACTCTAGTATAGCATTTTTAAAAAAAATATTTAGAAGCAGATACCATTCTGTTTATGAACCTTGAATCCTGCCCCCTGAGTTCCCTATTACCTGCTTCAGGCAATTCCCTGAGAAACCTCCCAGGCAAATTTACTATCTGTGAGGACAGAATGACTAATACTAGTTTAGAGAAGCATTTTTAGAGAAGTTTAGTAAGTGTTTCATTTATTCATGATCTAGCCCTACTAGTTTGAACTATTCTGACTCTGTCCAATAATATTGTATGAAGGTAGTAGAAAGCTAAAAGTTATGGGCTGCATTTAGACAGTTGAAAAACCAAATATTTCTAATAAAATGACTCAGTATGTTATATTTTAATAGTTATAAAAATATTTCTAAATATGCACAATTTTTCCATAGTGTTTAAATTTGTGATGGTAATAAAAAAGAAAGTAATTTAAGCCCTAAAATATTAACATGTTTGCAATATTATTAGATGCAGATAATAAAAGTAGGAGCTACCCTTCATTGAAAGATTACCCAGTACAAGGTTCTGTGCTAAACACTTTACACATGTTTTTTATACAATCCTAATCTCAATAATATGAGATAGATACAAATGACCATTCACCATTAATGACTATTCCCATTTTATAAGTGAGAACATTAAATTTTAAAAAAATAGAGTAAAAAAACAAGTAATAGATGACCAAGTTGGACTTTGACTACAAATATAAGAGTTGGCACTCTTAACCCTATGCTTTCTATCCCATCCTAAAATTTAAAAGTACAGCTTTTCTCTTCTTTTCAGATACATTTTTTATTTTAAAAAAATCAATCATTTTCCTTATCTTTGTACTGCCTGTTTTTACTGGGATTTTAGCATGAAACAGATGGTACACTTAAGTTAGGATAATCCAAAGAGAGCTTTAAAAGGGGACTATTTCTAAGTGTGGGCAGAATGTAAGGAAACCTCAGGAGATAGTACAATATCACAGAGTGAACTACAGCAGCTGTTGTTGCCACTATGAGACCTGAAATTATAAGGACAGGGAGTTGTTGGATACCCAAATTCAGTAGGAGACACTGTTAGAAATAGTGTCAGCTTGAGAGGCTCTGTGACCTTCAGTCCAGAGATGCAACCATCTTACAAAGAAGGAGCCAGGGATTAATTAACCATCTGACTTCCTGTACAAGCTTCCTATTGGTTGAACACAAACTGAAGCCAGGAGACAAAACAGTCCACAGATGGAGTCCAATAAAGTAGAGAGGGGAGGAGAGAGGTTCTGCAGGGATAGAGAGAAGGTATTCTCTGCACACTCATGCAACACAAATGAAAATAATTCTTACATAGTACCCTAGAATTTTTGCAATATATTACAAATTTTAAACACATCAAATAATTTTTAACGATGCAGATGTAGAAGACATGAGGACACAGTGGGGGAATGGGAGGGTGGGACGAATTGAGAGATTAAGTTTGACCTAAATATACTACCATGTGTAAAATAGATATCTAGTGGGAACCTGCTGTATAGCACGGATCTCAGCTTGGTGCTCTGTGATGACCTAGATGGGTGGGATGGGGCGTGGAAGAGAGGTCCAGGATGGGGGGGTGGTGGGAGGGAGGTCCAAGAGGGAGGGGATATAGGTATACATATGGCTGATTCACTTCATTGTACAGTGGAAACTAACACAATATTGTAAAGCAATTTTACTCCAGTTAAAAAAAATTACCATTTTAAGTAAAGTGTTGATATTTCTTAATTGCTTTTAATTGTTTATTCCAAACAAAATTTTATGTTCAAATAGAGCTACCTTTATTATAGATATCATTATTGAAATGATAACTTAGAGAAAATTTAATCAAGCAAAATTCATCTATTTAGTCCTGAGGAAAACTGACAGTGAAAATTTTAGCACAGATTTTTGCTGTGCTAGCAATGTTTGCAGTGTAAGAAAAAAGTTAATGAAACATTTTAATTATTCACACTTTAAGTACTATAGCGTAGAGGTCAACACTTATGGCTAAAGGAGGAATATACACAATTCTAATGTTAGAACTTTACATCCATAACAAAAAATATGAAAAACTTACTTAGTGCTTACTGTATACAGGACACTGTGCAAAAGCCCTTTCCATTCATCATCTTAATGTTTCCACCTTAAGTCCTATGAGATATTTGTACTATTAGCCTTATTTTAAAATAAAAAATGCAGACTTAGATGTAGTCATTTGATCACATATAACTTATTTTTTCATTCATTCATGTCTTCATTATTCAAAATATATTCATTGTGCTACTAAACTATGAGCAACTTGAAGGCAAGGACTGTGTCTCCCATCTCTTCATTTCCTTCAATCTGCAGTGCTTAGTACATTGGAATGAAGGACATTTTCCATCAAGGTATGGCCCATGGTTTTCAGGGGCAAAGAACTGGATTATATCTGAAAATGTAGGATCTTCTCAGCATCTGGGAAAGCCTGGCACACTTGACTGGGAGGTTTCTTGTGTTTCTGGAGAGGCTCAGCATTTGTCACCTGCTGGACATTGACTGAAAGAACCGAGGTAGAATTTTCCCAAGATGTTATTTTGAGACTTGCTCAAAGTTCTTTGATAGGAGTTGTCCATGTGAACAGGCCTAAGGTCTCAGGAGGCAGTGTTTCTTTCTAGCAACAATATATTTTATCACAGACCTCTAATTAATCTTACTTTAGGGGGAATGAAACAGGACATAGACCCACAGAACCTATTGTAAGGCCAGATTGAGAGTCCCTGGATCTATCTCTGAGTCTGTGAGCTGCTTGCTCCTGCTGTGAGGGTTGTTTCAACAGGGCATTCAGTCATAGAATTACCTGCGATTCTAGAAAATAAGTGGACTATCAGAGAACCCCTTCCTTTTGTCTGCTCCTAATCAGCACCCTAGGTAATGGTGAGGAAGAACCTCCAGGAAGGTGAGCTGGCTCCAGATCTCTTACAGACTTTCAAGTACTTAACATATGGTAAGAACATCACTGGCACGAGCACTGTCTTTTGAGACACAGGCCATCCCTCAATCACAGGTTTAATATACACTGGATTAAACATGTGGACCAGGATATAGTCAGCACGGAATTAATTTAGTCCTTGTTTCAAAATGGTTAAACTCCAAGTGGCCAAAAGGGAGAAAAAATAGCTAACACTTTTATAAGTATTTATGTTGGGCCACGCTTTTGTCAAACTCTTGGAGTTTATTAATTTACTTCATCTTCAAAGCATGAAGTTGGGTATTACCAATTTCTCCTCTTAACAAATGAAGAACATTAATGCAGAGAGGTTGAAAAATTTGCCCAAGATTACGCAAGAAATACGTAGTGGGATTGGGTGAAATCCAAACTCAGGCAGTGTAGCATCTTAGCTATGTTTTACCACAATGTTACACTACTTCTCAAATACATTTACCTCCAGATAAGACCTTTTGAGTCCCAGTGAAAAACTGCTTTGGTGTGTCCTTTCTTAGACTGGAGCCTGCCATTTGGAGGCAATATCTGAGGAAACCTTCTGGTGTATAAATTATCCAGAGGATAATTTACCTAGACAAATCAGAAAATGACAAACAAATTGCAAGGTTTTTTTTTGTTTTTGTTTTTGTTTTTGGCGTTTTTTTGCAGTACGCGGGCCTCTCACTGTTGTGGCCTCTCCCGTTGTGGAGCACAGGCTCCGGACGTGCAGGCTCAGCGGCCATGGCTCATGGGCCCAGCCACTCCGCGGCATGTGGGATCTTCCTGGACCGGGGCACGAACCTGCATCCCCTGCATCGGCAGGCAGACTCTCAACCACTGTGCCACCAGGGAAGCCCCAAAATGCACGTTTTATTGAAAAATCGAACTAAAATGCCTTCTTTAAAATTTCAGAAATCTCACATTAAATTTTCACATATTCAGTTTCTGTGGACCTGTTTCCTCAGTTGATTGACAGCACTCTGTTGGTGTTCAGTAGCCACTGCCCTTTTTAGGTTGACTTCTGCTCACCTGTTTATTACAATTCTTCATAGTTCCTGCCAGAACTGGCCATGAGAGTTTAGGACCTCTGATCCACTGGTTCATGCTTTCATACTTCCTAAACTGTGCAAGTGTACAATTGTAAATTGTATAATTTTATATTTTTTAAGGAAAATCATATAAAATTATAAATACAAACACAGCTGTGAAAGTGAATATTCATTTAAATTAAGAAATAATCATAAATTAGAATTTATAAATAATTAATTACACAAATGCCAAAAAAATCCAGAGAATATATTTATATTCAGTTAGAGTCTGACATGCTTTTATAATGCTTTCTCCAAAATCTGGCTGCCTAGCCTTTGATTGCCTCTCCTTATGACAATGTGTTTTATATTGTTTTCTATAGAGAGATTATGACAATAATTAACAAAGTCCTAACAAACCAATATATTTATATCTCACTGAAACCAAACCAAACTAAATCCATCCCCAGCTCAATTGACCTTAAAAGTAACATCCCCCAAATGGCCATAGCCACCTCAACATCATCAGACAACGGGAAATATGATGGAGGGGAAACTGAAATAGAAAGAGATAGTGGTCTCAAGCAAAGGTAGTTAGAATGCTTCAGTGTCTGAGTCATCTTGAACTACTAAAATACCACAGACTGAGTTGCTTCAAAAACAGAAATTTATTTGCTAACAGTTCTGGAGGCTGGAAGTCAGATCAGGGTGCCATCAGGGTGAGTTTCTGGTGAGAACTCTCTTTCTGACTTGCAATGGGCCACATTCACATTGTCTTTACAGTGAGTGGCAACGAAGAGCTCTCTGGTGTCTATCCTTTTATAAGGACACTAATCCTATCAGATTAGGGCTCTAATCTTAAGACCTTATTTAACCTTAATTCTCTCCTTTTAAGCCCTATCCCTACATACAGTCATACTGGGGGTTAGAGCTTCAACATAAATTTTGGGGGATACAATTAAGTGAGCCACCATGATAGCTAAAGCTCTTCACTGAGTGATAACCAATCTGCCAAATGATGGAACTGTAGGAAGATCTTGTGTTGTCCTCTTTTAAAGGGCAAAAAATATCCAAATACTCTTTATCTATAATTTTTTTAATTAAAAAATGTAAGTTCAAACACATGACCTCTGTCTCTGATGAGTGCTTGAAAGGATACCCCATAGTCATTGAATAGTATCAATGAGGGCACTGAGAGGAGAGAAAATTTAGCATTTTCAGAGATATGGAAATTTGTCCAGTGTGGTCATGACAATGAGAGAAAGTGGCATGAAATGAGGCTGTAGCTGGAGGAAGAATCTAGGTTTTAATATTTGTTTAACCTACATACCTGGTATTTTGAAAGGTTTAGATTGCAGATTATTTTAATATATAATATCTAGTTTATTTTTATTAATCATATACACAAATAGTAATCAGATGTGCTGATTGAGATGAGATAAACTATTACCATAGTGAGTTAATATAGTTACTGACACAAACCAAACTGAGCTAACATATATTTTATTGCAATCCAACCTCTTATCCCACCTTCAAAACTGCCTGTGGAGACTCCCAATAGTTTGTTTTATGTGGGCATCTTTAGTCTAAAGAGACAGTACACAGATGTGAATAGTTGTTTTTCATAGATAATATATGTCCTATTTAAACATTAAGATATATATGTATATATATTACATATATAATAACTTAGACCAATAAGTGATATAACCACTATGCAACACTGGTGGTAAATCACATGGACAAGCTGTTTCTTTGAAAAACAGACTTCAAAAGATTATTTTTGTAATTTCTCCAAATAGGACACATTATTTCTTTATTCCAGCATTTGAAGCACTTTTACCCCAAAGTGACCAAAAATTGAAAAAATATTTTAAAAAATAGTCACAAAACCTCTAGCAACACAGAAATATCTCTTTCCTCCCCATGCTTTTGCTCTTCCACAGAAGTAGCCTCTGTGTAATAATAGTAATCAGTAGTTTATACCTATCCATCTACTCTTTCTCTGTGCATACACACACACACACAAAGATACAGATAAGGGATAGTTAGGAATAATGTGTAATTGCACATAAATATAAAATTACTTTTAATAAAATTATATATACAGCATCTAGTGAGCTGTACATTTCTGCTCGTATAGAGCTATTTCACACTTTTATAGACTTTCATATTATTAAAAATATACATATCCTATACTTTGTTACTCATTATCCTACTGATAGATATTTAGTTTCCTATTTTTTCCTATTACTTAACAATGGTTCAATACCATTCTTATAAATATGCATTTGTGTGTATTTGTGATTATTTTTTAGGATAGATGTAAGTATGCACATTTTCATTTTGACAGATCACTGTCAACTTGTCAGCCTTAAAAGTGGTAACAGACAAAATTCTCTACCAATTTACACTTCCATCAACTGTGTATGAGGGTACCAATTTTAGTAGTCTATTTTACTATTGTAATTTATCATATTCTCATTTCCAGTTCCATAATCTAATTAATGAAAACTGAAATCTTATTATCATATTTATTTGCATTACTGATTACTCATGACAGTTTTATTTTATAAGCTTGTTTGGCCATTAACATTTTTTTAAACTGAGAATTCCTGCTTTTGTTCTTTATTATTTTTTCTATTGTTACCTTCTTTTGTCTTATGAGTTACAGGGACTCTTCATCCATAAATATTAAACATTTTACTGCAATATATGTATTTTCAACCATTTCTTTTTTAACTACGCTCATAATGAATTTCATACAGACAAAGTATATAAACTTAGGTGGTCTTATCTATCTTTTTCTTTATGCCTTTAAAATGTTCTATCTCATTTAGGAAGAACATAATGTAGTGAACTTCTCTTGTCCTTTGGACTATTACCCAACCCCTGTGCATCTGATACCGGCATCCTGTTTTCCTGAAGGAAAGCACTCTGACACTAAATGGATCAGGTGAGACAAGCTCCACTGAGACTCCATGGATTCTTACAAGTAGCAAACTTGGCCAATGAGTAACCTGCATTCCAAGATCACAGAGTTGAGGCACATGACCAAGGCTATGTAAAAGCAAGGAAATGTCAACCCTGGGACTTCTGCTGTTAACTGGATAAAAAGAAATTATTCATTCACTGGAGCCCTTGTGGATATAAGCCTAGGAATTTTTATAGCCATTTTGTCAACCTTCAGTAAACTTCGCATGCAAGTAAATCCAACACTAAGGAAAGCAGTGCGGAAAGATGTAGAGAAACACATTGCTGATGATACTGCTTGGGTACCAGTATCAACAGTGCCAAAAGCTGGGGCTACCCTTGGGCTCTTCATTTATGTGAGTGAATAAATTCTCAAGTTGTTACATTTTTAAAATACCCATTTAAGTAGAGTTCTAATCTGCCTTGGACTAAAAAAAAAAAAGAACTCTCTAACATATTTTCCATCCCAATATAATTTTTAAAAATATCCTATACTTTCCTCTATAGTTTCATACACTTAATAATTTTCTCTCTATATTTACAATACAAAGTCATTATAAAAATATTAATCAATACACAGAAACTTAAGTGAGGAAGTTAAAATATTCTCAACTTTGTGAAAGAAGCACCACTAATATTTTTATAATGTTCTTTTTTTCAGAATTTCAAAAGTATGCATTTTATTTTTTACAGTTCATTTTTAAAGTTTTTTTTGGAGTATTGTTGATTTATAATGTTGTGTTAGTTTCAGGTGTGCAGCAAAGTGATTCAGTTATTCATATATTCATTCTTTTTCAGATTCTTTACCCACATAGGTGATTACAGAACATAGGTGATTGAGTAGAGTTCCCTATGCTGTACGGTAGGTCCTTGTTGGTTAGCTATTTTACATATAGTAGTGTGTGTATGTTAATCCCAAGCTCCTAATTTATCCCTCCCCCCACCATGTTTCCCCTTTGGTAACCATAATTTTGTTTTCAAAATCTATGAGTCTGTTTCTTTTTTATAAATAAGATCATTTGTATCATTTTTAAATTAGAGTCCACATGTAAGTGATATCATATGATATTTGTCTTTCTCTGATTTACTTCACTTAGTATGATAATCTCTAGGTTCATCCACATTGCTGCAAATGGCATTATTTTCTTTTTTATGGCAGAGTAATATTCCACTGTATATATGTACCACATCTTCTTTGTCCATTCCTCTATCGATAGATATTTAGGTTGCTTTCATGTCTTGGCTATTGTAAATAGTGCTGCCATGAACATTGGGGTACATGTATCTTTCCAAAGTATGGTTTTATCTGGATATATGCCAAGGAGTGGGATTGCTGGATCATATGGGATTCCTACTTTTTGTTTTTTAAGGAACCTCCACACTGTTTTCCATAGTGATTGTACCAATTTACATTCCCACCAAGAGTGTAAGAAAGTTCCCTTTTCTCCATGCCCTCTCCAGTATTTATTATTGATGGCCATTCTGACCAGTGTGAGTTGATACCTCATTGTAGATTTGATTTGCATTTCTCTGTTAATTAGTGATGTTGAGCATCTTTTCATGTGCTTTTTGGCCATCTGTATGTCTTCCTTAGAGAAATGTCTATTTAGATCTTCTGCCCATATTTTGATTGGTTTGTGTTTTTTTGACATAGAGCTGCATAAACTGTATATATTGGAGATTAAGTCCTTGTTGGTCACTTCATTTGCAAATATTTTCTCCCATTCTGTGGGTTGTCTTTTCATTTTGTTTATGGTTTCCTTTGCTGTGCAAAAGCTTTCAGGTTTAATTAGGTCCCATTTTTTAATTTTTGTTTTTATTTTCACTACTCTAGGAGGTGGATCAAAAAAGATATTGCTGCAGTTTATGTCAAAGAGTGTTCTGCCTACGTTTTCCTCTAAGAATTTTATAGTTTCCAGCCTTACATTTAGGTCTTTGATCCATTTTGAGTTTATTTTTGTGTATGGTGTTAGACGATGTTCTAATTACATTCTTTTACATGTAGCTGTCCACTTTTCCCAGCACCACTTATGAAGAGACCGTCTTTTCTCCATTGCATATTCTTGCCTCCTTTGTCATAGATTAATTGACCATAAGTGTGTGGGTTTACCTCTGGGCTTTCTATCCCATTCCATTGATCCATATATCTGTTTTTGTGCCAGTACCATACTGTTTTGATGACTGTAGCTTTGTAGTATAGTCTGAAGTCCAGGAGCCTGATTCCTCCAGCTCTGATTTTCTTTCTCAAGATTGCTTTGGCTATTTGATATCGTCCAGTGTTTACTTTTTATAAAACACAATTTATCAATTGTTTTATTTATTTATTATGTTTCTAAGAAATCTTGGCCTAATGCTGCCACAAGTATTTTCTCTTCTACATTTTCTAGAAGTTTGGTGTTTATGTTTAGGACTACGATCCATATTATGTAAATTTTATAAATGATTCAAGGCTTGGATTATTATACCTTTTATGTATTATTGTATTTAATTTACTAAAGTGAGACATGTTGGCCCATATTTTGTGGGAAAGATAAGTACAAATTGTTGATTTAAGGCTATTCAGGTAACATACTTCTTCTTGAATGAATTTTGGTAGCTTTTGTCTTTTAATTTGTTCAATGCATCTAATATTTAAAGTGGGCATTTTGTAAGCAGAATATAATTGGGTCTTGCTTTTTACCCCTTTTGACAATCACTGCCTATTAATTAGTTTATATCATTTAATATGATCATTATCATGATTGGTTCTAAATCTACCACTGGCTATATGTTTTCTATTTGTCCTGTTTTTTCCTGCTCCACTTATTTCCACTGTAATGCATTATTCTGGATTAATTTAGTGTATTTTATGATTCTGTTTTATCTCCTTTGTTGAATTATTGGCTATAACTCTTTTTTTGTTTGTTTCAGTGTTTGCTTATGTTTGTATCATGCATTTTTACTTATGATAATCTACTTTGAAATGTTATCATACCAGTTCATGCATAATATAAAAACCTGACAATAGTAGGCTTTCATTTTTCCTTTATTAGCCAGTGCCACTATTGTCATATATGTTACAAAGTCCACAACACAATATTATTTTTTGTTTACTTTCCATGGATATGTCTTCAAGTTCATTGATCTTGTATGCTGCAGTGCCTAATTTGCCATTAATCCTATCCAGTGCGTTGTATTATCAGACACTATAGTTTTCATATCTGGAATTAAATTTGCATCTTTGATATTTCTATGTTTTACTAAAATGCTGTCTTTTCCTCTAGTTTGTTAGAATAAGTGTTTTAGTGTTATTGTTACTAATTCTACAATGAGTGTTTTTGGGGTTAATTTTGATTGATTTTTCTCATCTTGGGTTATATTTTCCTGCTTTTTTGCATATCTGGTAATTTTTAAATGAACATCTTCTTGTGTCTGTATACATTTTCCTTCCTTTAAATAGTGTTGAGCTTTGTTATCTGGCACAGTTAAGTTACCTGAAAATAGTATATTTTCCTGTCTTGATTTTAAGTTTTAAGTCTTGTTAGGCAGGACCAGAACAGCTTTAGTCTAGGTCTAATTTTTCCCCAATTCTGGTGTAAATTCCTTCTGAGTAGTCTATACCCAATGACCTGTGAATTATGAGCTTTTCCACTCAGTCTGTGGGAATAGGAGCTACACTTGCTTTCATGTGAGCACTGAGGGTTGTTTCTCTACTTTAGATGGTTGTTCCCTTAGTCTCAGGTGGTTTCCTCACCGTAAAAACTGATCAATACTCAGTTTAAGGCGGACCATCTGAACATCTCTAGATTGCTTTCTCCTCTCAGAATTCTGCCTTTCTTACTCTAGCCTCTAGTCCTACCCCAGACTTCCACCTCCCACTCCTCAACTCAGTGAGGGAACCATCGTCTGCCTGGGTTTCACCCCACTGTGACACTGGAAATTCTCTCCAGACAGTATACTGTGGAAATTACAGAGCTCACCTTGTTTGTTAACCATCTTTCAGAGAATACTGCCTTTAGCTGCATAATCTCCAATGCCTTGAAGTGTTATTTATATATTGTGTCTAGATTTTTGGTTGTTTGAACTGGGAATGTAAATTTGTGTGCTATTACTTTATCTTAGTCATAAGCAAAATAGGAGTTTTTTAATATGGATTTTTTTCAAGATTGAAAGATTGTACTCTACCGTTAAATAGGCATGTAGTTTATGATAACTTTAAAAAGCATACCTAACTAGTACAACTCCTCTATAGTTCATGTACAGTTTTCTTATATATAAATGTAAAGACTAAAGGATATTTTCCCCAGGTATTTTACTCAGAAAGAGACTAAGGGAGATAATGCTCAGCGGCCATGGCTCACATGTGCAGCCGCTCCGCGGCATGTGGGATCTTCCTGGACCAGGGCACGAACCTGTGTCCCCTGCATTGGCAGGCGGACTCTCAACCACTGCGCCACCAGGGAATCCCCGTGATTTTTTTTTAAGGTAAGCCATTAGAAGAAAAAACACTTAATTTGGAAGCTTTTTCTAAATATGCTTGTTTCCACTCTTGGAATTTTTTGTCTAATTTTAATTAGACAATGTCTAATGTCTAATGTCTAATTATTCTACTTAATTTCATTAACAAATAAATCCTTAACAAAGGAAAACTTCAAATTCACCTACAGGGTATGTGTTTTTATTTATTATCATTTTTATTTTTCTTTTTATATTCTGGACATTTCTTCCATAAAAGTTGCAGAAAAGTATGTAGTTGCCATTAAACATAGCACTATATTGTTTTTAGCAAGTCATATATTTATATAAAGCACAAAAAATTTGGAATTCTATTTGGCATTTCCATATTTTTATCTACTTGGTAATTTAATTATAGTAACTCTATGGTTAGTGCTCTGTGTTTTTCTTCAGCAAACAATCAATTTATCTTTATTAATGGCTCTATATGGAATATATTTTTATGGAGAAGACCAAGAAAATAATAAACTCTATGAAACTGAGTGCTCTTAAGTGTTTATGCTTTCTGAAATCAAAATACTTAATGTCTCTTTTTTGTTTTAGAGGCATTGGAAATATTAGGGGGAAAAAATCAGGAAATTAAAATCCCAGAAAGACCTACTCCTTAGTTTGGGATAAATTTATTACCTTAACTAATTAAAAACTAGTTTTATGCGTCTGGATAGAATGGCACATTTCTAATTGCCCCTAAAGAAATATTTCTGTTTTCCATGTATGATGAAATAAAACAAAAGAAACAAAAACTTAATAACCTCAGACATTGAGAACAGAATAATCTAATGCCAGCCTGTGGCAAAAGGTAACAGTGATCAAAAATGACATGGAATTGGATGGAGGAAAAAGCTATTGTTTCAATGTATGTTAAATTCCATCTTTATATTTTGATAATAGACTATCTGAAAATGCAGAAGTTGCTGAAATTCTATAATTGGTTCTTGGATGCTCTGATGCAGAGTTTAGACCTACTCCAGGAATTCCTGATAAAGAGAGAAGGCCTTGGGTTTCACCACAATTAACTGAGAGGTTTTATTTTTCTAACTATACTCACCTGCCTGAGAGGCAGTTCAACATGGGAGAGGAGAGTTGCTTTTGGAGCCTGATTGTGTAGGCTTGAATGCTGACTTCCACTAAGTTTCTAGCACAAGTTAAATTGCTTTCTATAGTTTAGAATCTTCAGCTATAAATAGGAATCAAAAGTAAATCATAGAATTGTTTGAAGTCCAAATAAGATAATCTATATAAACTGCTAAACATGGTGTTTGACACATAAGCCCTCAATAAATGCTAAATAAATATTAGCTATCACATTAATTGTAATTATTATTATCAGCCATAGATAGCTATAATTACAAATGGAAGTGTTTCATAATACTTAGAAGTGATAACAAAGAAAAACTAGGTGAGAATTTCAATGACCAATAAGAAAACTTGACATCTACCCTCCATAACCCACCAGAGGATGAATAGGGAAATATGCTCACTCTACTTGCCCTATAGCACCCCAATTTTTGAACTTTTGTGAAGTGATAGTTTTTTTCAGGTTAAGGAAGTTCTACTTCTACCTTGTTGAGAGTTTTATAATGAATGGATGTTGGATTTTGTGAAATGCTTTTCTGCATGAATTGATCTGATCATGTGAATTTTCTTATTAGTCTCTTGATTTGATTAACTTAATTGACTTTTGAATGTTGAAATAGTCCCGCATACCTGAAGTAAATCTCACTTCGTTGTACAATTATTTTATACATTGTTGGATCCCATTGGCTGATATGTTTTTGAAAATAGTTTTAGTTTTCCTTTCTTGTAGAGCTTTACCTGGATTTGTTATTAAGATAATGCTGGCCTCATAGAGTGAATTAGAAAGTGTTCCCCCTGTTTCTATCTTTTGGATGAGATTGTGGAGGATTGCTATCATTTTTTTATTAATTGTTTGATAGAATTCACAAGTGAAATCAACAGAGCCTATTATTTTCTACTTTGGAATGTTATTAATTATTGATTCCATTGTGTCCTGCAAACATACTTTGTATGATTTATGGTCTTTTAAATTAGCTAATGTGATCTGTCCTATACAACAGTCCATGTGAGCCTTAGAAAAATGTGTATTTTGCTATTGTGAGATAGAGGATTCTTTAAATGTCAATTGATTAATAGTGCTTTTCAGGTCAATTTTATCTTTAGTAGTCTTCTGCCTGCTTGGTCTCCCAATTACTAAAAAAAAAAAAATACAGCAAAATATACAGTTATAATAGTGAATCTATCTGTGTCTCTTTTCAATTCTGTTTTTCTTTTATATTTTGACATTCTGTTGTTAGGTACATAGAGATTTTGCATTTTCTTGGAGAACTAACTCTTTTATTGTTATTTTATGCCCTTCCTTATCTATGATAATTAAGTTTCATCTAAATTTTTGTCAGGAAATAATGTAGCTACTCAAGATTTCTGTTTATTAGTGTTATCATGAGATATTTTTATCCATCCCTTTACATTCACCATATGTGTGTCCTTGTATTTAAAGTGTATTATTTGTAGACTGTGCTGTTTTTAATAGTGTTGTGGATGCAATATTTCATTTAAGGAAACTCATTTAACTATACTAAATACAAACACAAAAAGTTTCTAAATGAAATGACAAAAGAGAATTGACTCTATGTTTGGGGAAGTGCTATTGAGTTGTATGAATTGTTGATATATTTTGGATGTTAACCCCTTGTTAGATGCACGATTCTCAAATATTTTCTCCCATTCAATAAGTTGCCTTTTCATGTTGTTGACGTTCCCTTTGCTGTGAAGAAGTTTTTGTTTTGTTTTGTTTTGTTTTGTTTTAGTTTGATGTCATCCCATTTGTTTCTTTTTGCTTTTGTTGCCTTTGCTTTTGGTGTCACAAGCAAGAACATCAACCTCCAACACTGATGTCGCAGAGCTTACTGCTTTGTTTTCTTCTATGATTTCAGGTTTTACATTCATATTTTTAACCCATCTTGAATTAATTTTTGTGTATGGTATAAGATAGTGGTCCAATTTTATTCTTTTGCATGTGGTTATCCAGTTTTCCCAGCACCATTTATTGAAGAGACTGTCATTTTCCCTTCCTATATTCTTGGCTCCTTTGTCATAAATTAATTGACCATTTATGCATAGGTTTATTTCTGGGCTCTCTATTCTGTTCCATTGATTTATGTGTCTATTTTTATACCAAGGCCATGCAGTTTTGATAACTATTGCTTTGGTAATATAGTTTGAAATCAGGGAGCATGACGCCCCCAGGTTTGTTCTTATTTCTCAGAATTGCTTTGGCTATTTGCAGTCATCATGTCCTATACAAATTTTAGGATTGTTCTATTTCTGTGAAAAATGGCATTGGAATTTTGATAGAGCTTGCATTGAATCTGTAGATTGCTTTGGGTAGTGTGGACATTTTAACAATATTAACTCTTCCAGTTCATGAGCATGTAATATCTTTCCATTTATTTGTGTCTTCTTCAATTTATTTCATTAATGTCTTACAGTTTTCAGTGTACAGGTCTGTCACCTCCTTGGTTAGATTTATTCCTAGGTATTTTATTCTTTTTTAATACAATTTTAAATGGGACTGTTTTCTTAATTTCTCTTACTGCTACTTCATTGTTAGTATATAGAAATGCATCAGATTTTTGTATATTGATTTTGTGTCCTGCAACATTACTGTAATTTTTAAATTAGTTTTTTGATGAAGTCTTTAGAGTATTCTCTGTATGAAATCATGTTACCTGCAAATAGTGACAATTTGATGTCACAATTTACATCATTTATCAATGAACAAATTATTGTAGTTATATTTGAATTATTTTTGTATTTTAATCTTCATTCTGGATTTATAAATGATTAACCCAACACCTTTACAACATTAGATTATTCTGAACTTTACTATATATTAAGTTTTACCAGTGAGATTTATACCTTCTTATGTTTTTGTTATTAATTCACACCCTTTTGTTTCATCTTAAAGAAGTCCCTGTCACATTTCTTTCAAGGGCAGTCTAATGTTGATGAACTGCTTTACCTTTTGCTGGAAAACTCTTTCTCCTCCAATTTTGAAGAATAACTTTGCTGGATAGAGTATTCTTGGTTGTTACTTTTTAAATTTTCAGTCCTTTGAATATATCCTACCACTCCCTTCTGACCTGCAGTTTCTGCTGGTAGTCTAATGGGGGCCCCCTTGCAGGTAGCAAGTGTTTTTCTCTTGCCTCTTTTAAGATTATCCCTTTGTCTTTAACTTCTAATACTTCTATTATAATATTTCTTGATGTAGGTCTCTTTGGGTTCATCTCATTAGGAACTCTCTGAGCTTTCTGGATCTGGATGTGTTCCTTCACCAAGGTAGGGAAGTTTTCAGCCTTTCCTTCTACAAATAAGTAAGTTTTCTGCCCCTTTCTTTTCCTTCTGGGACTCCTATAATGTAAATATTCGTCCACTTGTTGTTGTTCCATAAGTCCCTTAAGTTATCTTCAATGTTTTATTTTTCTGCTTTGATTGGGTGACTTCTCTGCCCTGACTTCAAGTTAACCGATCCTTTCTTCTGCTTTTCTAGTCTGCTGTTGAACTCTGCTATTGTATTATTCAGTTTACTTATTGTATTCTTCAGCTCTGTGACTCCTATTGGTACTTTCTTATATTTTCTCTTTGTTGAAATTCTCACTTTTTAAATACATTCTTCTCCTCCTAAGCATGGTGAGCACTGTTATGACCACTATTTTGAACTCTTTATCAGGTAAATCACTTTTCTCCTCTTCATTAAAGTCTTTTACTGAGGTATTATTTTATCCTTTCATTTGGAACATATTCTTTTGTTTCCTCATTTTCCTTTACTCTCTGTATTGGTTTCTGTGCATTAGATAAACACCCATCTCTCTGAGACTTGGAATGGTCTCACGTAAGGGGTGTACCTTATTTCTTCCCTAGTTCTTTGAGATTGTCTCTTAAATCTTCATGGTTGTCCAAGCAGCCAATTTTATTGTGTGTGAGTCCCAATAGTTGGAGGTGTGCCAACAACTGTCACTGTCCCCAAGGGGAGGATCTTAGCACCTAGATTAGGTTAATTAGAAGCCAGAACTGCAGGCAGCAGCTTTTAAAGTATGCAGAGCTTGAACTCTTCAACTCAATTTGCTATGGTGTTGTGGGTATCATGGATGCAAGACATGTTGGATTTCAAAGCTAGATGTTTTGGGGACTCATCTCTCAGGTGCAGGTCTTAAAAGTTGGAGTGCCAGATAAGGAGTTCAAACTCCGCTCCTCAGTGAGAAACTTAGGATTTGAGTTCTCTTCCAAGGGTGGATTGCCATTCCCTGGTATGGGGTTTATGGTGATATTGTGACTCAGCCTCTCCTACTAACTTCAATGTGAATTTTCTTTCTTGTTCACCCAATGTATAGAAGGTACTCAGCTAGGTTTTCTCCCAGAGGAAATTGTTCCATATGTAGCTATAGATTTGGTTATGTCCATGGGAAGATGTGAGTTTAGGATCCTCCTAAGGTGCCATCTTGAACCAGAACTCATTGAATTTTCACTGCATTTAAAGGCTCCATTACAGATTTAAATGCCTGAAACATGTATTTGATGGTTACAATGTACTGGCCATTCTGCTAAATTGTAAGGTTTTAAAGATAACATTAGCATAGGATTTATCCTCAAAGTCTCTACATTAGAACTACATAAAAGGTGAAAAACTGGAATGGAATGAGAGCCAGGAACCTGAAAAGTAGGGTGCTGTAAAATATTTTTTTTTAATTCTCAAAATGGAGAATGAGCCTTACCTAGCTTACTGCCAAAGGCAACAGTATACAGTCATTAGGAGCACAGGTTTAAGAGTTCAAATCCCAGTTCCTCCTGTCACTAGCTATAGTGACCTTGGGAATGTTACTTACCTTTTCTAAACATTTAAAAGCACTTTAAATGCATTGCTTTGCTATGCATCTATTATTTTATCTCTATTATTTCTCTTTTAATTACCTCATATGTCACTGGCCTTGTTGAAATGAAATTACATTTCTTTTATATAAAACAATTTATTATGGCATAGAAGCTCACTAGCAACCTGTGAGAAATTCACATGTTTGGGGCAAATGAGACTAGTGAACATAAATTCCCATCCATATGTCCCTGGACAAGGCTCCAGATCCTTAAATTACCTGTCCTTCCCGTGGCTGTCCTTGATGGTGAGTACCCCTCAGCATATTGATGCTTTACTGGACATACTTATTTTCCTGTTGGCAGTGACCTCTTCTGATGCCCTTGTTCTGACTTGGGGAGGGTATATTCTTTTACATAATTATACATAGTATAGTTCGAGTCTAGGCTGTGACTTTTAGAAAGCCTCCTTATGTTTTGAAATTGGGAAAAATTCAGAATACAGAGGAATGTAAAAACTGCTATTAGAAATACTTACTTTAAAAAAAAATACTAGAAATACTTAATACTGTTAGGGTCTATAGGTCCAAACATTATGTCAGAGTTCTGACTTAGCTCCTTATAATAGGGTCCACTTTAGTCCCCACCATTAGCCTTCTCCAAGTATCTTCACAATTTCTATTTCAGGCACAATAACAACCAGGCCCTAAAACATGCATGCAAAACTTCACTGTCTCATTTCAAAACTCAGTTTATTCCCTGACCCTTCACAATTAATATTGGAATTTTTTTTCCTTAGTGGATGTGCCACTTCTTTCCCACAGAATACCCTTCCTGCCAATATGTTCCATAGGATGCATTTTTAATAGTATTAGAGTACATTTTTTTGAGAGCCTGGATTATCAAGTATTAAATTGTACTACATATTAGACATAAGTAATCCAGGAAGTATCAGAACAACACCAGATATCATTTTCCAGTCTTTCAATACTCCCATTAATATAAGGTTTTAAAAAGCCCAATATTTACCTGTATCTTAGCATTGGCCTGAAGGATGAAAATGTTTGGACAAGGTACACACACACTTTTATAAAACAAACACTTTGGGGATATAACATATTTACAGGGAAATTCCTTAAATTTGCAGTAGCATTTTATGCTAAATGCACCCACATATCAAATTATCAGCCAGAACTAGTAAAAGAGCACTCTGAAGAATATGCCCCTGGAATATTTCCCCTACATTTGGGTCATTCCAGGAACAATAGCAGGTACTAAACTGTATGGGTAAAAGTCAAAGGTACAATAAAGAGATGTTTCCTATACATAGGGGCTCTTGGGTACAAAAATTAAATTTCAGTAATTGTAATAAAAGATGGGAATGGTTAACAACCTCTAAGTGGAATTTTTATCCTATATAAGTAGAATTTAACATTCAGTTCACATCAGCACAGTATGATGTTAAAGACCAATTGATTTATGTTCCCAGTGTTTCCTTTTGCTTCTGAATATTGCTGTGTTTTCAGAGCTCTAGTTCCTTATCTAATTCCTTTCATATATAATCACTATCACCTAATATAATATTCAACTGAAAGAATACTCACATTAAAGAATAACATTTGGAAATTTTAGGGGAAATGCTAATTATAGAGCAACAACAAAAAGAGAAAGTACAACATAAAGCACTTAGCATATATCTAACATCTACCTGATATTTTATATTTTCTGCCTTTATGTTTATGCCTGTTCGACTTACACAACTAATTTGATGAAGTTTTGTTCAGCAAGCATGTGCCCATTGCTTACTAAGTGTGAAGCACTGAGAAATGGGTTGACTTACTTGTGGCAATCCCTTTATCTCTGTCCTTTGTGCAATAACACAGTTTAACAGGAGATATATGATTATAGATAGTAGTTACATGTAATTATATACTCAATTACCAAGGGAAAATAATAGCAGAAAGCAAAATCCAAATATAAAGCAGAATGTACAAAAGCATAGTAGCATAGCAGGATAAACAAATTCATCTGTGAATTTTCCGTCTTTCCTCTTAGTCTGTGTCAGTTAAGCATTTCACCTTTCCCCATCCTCTAAAGAGAAAATAAACTATATTTTTGTAGTAGATTCTCAAAAGGAAAAACTATTAAAATAAAATACAAATTCTCAAAAGGGATATCTGTCATGGGAGAGGGGAAATACCTCAGCACTTTCCATGATTCTGCACATTATGAAGAAAATGAAAAGTGTGATGGGATAAAAAGAGTGAAGATAGTTTGGATGAGAACAAACAATGTCATTTTCAAGTCAGAGCACTGGAAGCTCCCACAAATTACAGATACCAAATAATGTGTAAAGGTTGCTTTATATAAGAGTGGCTGTGTGTAAGCAATCGAACTTTGCTAAGTGCTTGAGGGATTTGAGTAATTCTTGAACCTCCTCTTTGACCCATAAGTGTTCAATGTGATACTACCGTGGGGACTTGACTGTAAGAGTCAGCAACTTTGAGGTGTTGCAAAAGCATGAGTGGGCTTTCTGTAATTTGGAAAGACATGTATTTATGCATTCCTGACATAAACATTAGAAGGATATAGAAGTAGGTATGGGAGGAGGGTTGAGAAGGGGACAGGCAGGAGAGATCGTAAAATGCTTGGATAATAGGACAGTGGTAGAGCACAGGAGCAATAAAGATGTATATTTGAGACTCTCCACTTAGTGCATTGCAGTGAATCTCCAAGTTGTGCAGGTAGTGCTGCAGAATGGTAAGAGATCTATCAAGATGTGGAGAGCTGGGAGTAAGGAGAAAGAGTAAAGTAAAAGTCCTCAGTGATCCAAAACCTGGTAACCAGATTGTATATCATAGAGAATTCACCATGCTTTGCAAAGCTGGCACCTGAGCTGTAAAGCAAAAAGAGATCTCTATAGCCTTAAAAGATCTCTAGAGTCTTATTTGTTCTAAGATATCAAGCCCCACAAAGAGAATGTTGTGATTCATAACTTCAAAATATTCACATCTAGTGGGCAAATGAATATAACCAAACCTGCAACCAAATTTAAACCCAACTCACTGCAGATTAACTTTACTTAGTTCTCTGCCTACAGCTGTGACATGATGACACCAATGTGCCTTTTCCTGGGGATAAATATTACTTAAGTCCCTATTATTTTTAAATTAATGTCAAGCAGTTTTAAAAAATACAAGGCATGATAAGGAAAAAGAAGATGTTACACATGATCAAGGGAAAAACAGTCAGTAAAATCAGACTCACAGATTACCAGGTAAGACATTAAAATAACTATTAAAAATATTAAATACGTTAAGCATGAACTAACTAACAGTTGAGAAATTTCAACAAAGATAAATGAAACCCCCCTCCCCCAAAAAAACAACCAAATGTAAATGCTAGCTATGAAAAATACTATATTTGTTGATTTTATCAATAGATTGAACACAACAGAAGAAAGGAGCCATGGATTAATAGAAAAGTCAGTAAAAATTATCAAAACTAAAACTAAAAGAGAAGAAAATTAAGAAAATGTAACATAGAATCTAAGACTTTCAGACAATGTGAAATGAAATATAAAATGTAATTGAAATGCCAGAAAGAGAGAAAAGATAATGACTGGAATTTTCCAAGACTGAACAGACTAACCACTCTGCACATTCACGAACCCAGAGACTCCCAGGCAGGATAAATGCCAAGAAAACCACAATTTGACATATTGTAGTTACACTGGTACTAGGAAAGATAAAGAGAAATGTTAAAAAAAAATAGATTGAAGAGGGTCATAGTCCATAAAAGGACACAGCTTTAGGACAGATGGGTGACTTCTCATTCAAAATGAGAGAGGATAAAAGATTGAAATATTTTAAACTAGCGCAAGAAAAAATCTGCTAGCCCAGAACTCCCCATATAGCAGAATTTCTCTTCTAAATGAAAGAAAAATAAAGATATTTTCAGAAACATAAATAAGAGAAATACTGTCTCCAACAGTATTTGGAGAGATATATTATAAAAAGTTCCTCAGGGCAAAGGGTGATAATATCACACTGAGGCCTTAAACTACAGAATAGAATAAAGAGTGATTATATGTATATGAAATTATTATTTTCATATTTTCGTATTTTTTTTCACAAGCAGCTTGCTACTTTAGGCAAAATACTAGTGTTTTATACATCAAATGAAAAAAAGCATAAAACATAAATGAGGTGTGAAATTAGACTATTATTCATAATATTTGAAATTAAATTTTAAGCTCAAGATAGTTTTAATAATGATTATTCTAAAGATTAAACAAAGAAACATAGCTAAGATGACAATAGAAAATGTAAAATAGCATACTAAAAAATTATTCAATACATCTACAAGAAGGCAGAAACAGGAATAAAAGCACAAATGGGAAAAATACAAAACAAATATCAAGATGGTTGACTTAAAAAAGGGCTGATATGGTTTGGGTTAAGTTTAAATGACTAAACATTCATTGTAAAGGAAGAGATTGTCACAAAGGGAAAGAAAACAATTACCAAGACTGTTTACACTGCAAATTTACATATTTGAGTATCAAAACATAGACCATTATGGTACTTACAACACTAACCATTAAGTGTATTATTTAGGTGCTATACACTGAATGTTTGTGTCTCACCAAAATTCAAATGTTGAAATCCTAACCCTCAATGTAACAGTATTAGGAGATGGGCATTTGGGATATAACTAGATCATGAGGCAGGAGCCTTTATGAATAGTATTAGTACCTATATGAATGAGACCCTAGAGAGTTCCCTTGCCACTTCTACCACGTGAAGACACTAAGAAAATGACCATCTGTGAACCAGGAAGTGGGCTCTCACCAGACACCAAATCTGCTGGAACCTTGATTTGGACTTCCCAACCTCCAGGACTGTGAGAAATAAATGATTGTTGTTTAAGCCACCCAGTCTATGTTATTGTTATGGCAGCCCAAATGGACTAAGCCATAAGAGTTCTCCACAGAAATAGAACCAAAAGGACAAACACGCATCCGTTTGGTGTATTTTTGACATACATATTCTAAGGAATTGACTTACGTGACGATGGAAGTTGATAAACCCTAAAGTCTGCAGTTGGGAAGCTGGAGGCCTGGGAGCACCAGTGATGTAGTTTCAGTGTGAAGGAAGGCAGACTCAAGACCTACAAAGAGTTAATATCATTTCAGTTCTGAAGGCAGGAAAAAACAATGTCCCTGCTCAAAGGCAGTTATGCAGGGGGAGCATCAGCATTTTTGTTCTGTTCAGGCCTTAACTTATTGGACACGAGGCCCACCCACACTAGGGAGAACAATTTGCTTTACTCGTTGTATTGATGAAAATGCTAATCCTCATGGACACACCAAGAATAATGTTTAACAAAATGTCTGGGCACTGCATGGCACAGTCAAGTTGACAAAACAATTTAACCATCACACTAATCGTAAAACAAGCTAGATTAGTATCTGATAATGTAGGTTTCAAGACAGAGTATTATCAATACAGGTACCTTAGAGTTATTGTGGGTTCAGCTCCAGACCACTGAAATAAAGGGAATATTGCAATAAAGCAAGTCATAAAAAGTTTTTCAGTTTCCCAGTGCATATAAAAGTTATGTTTACACCATATTGTAGTCTGTTAAGTGTACAAAATCATTACATCTAAAAAAAACAATGTACATACCTTAATTAAAAAAGTTTATTGCTAAAAAGGCTAACCCTCATTTGAGCCTTCAGTGAGTTGTAATCTTTTTGCAATAGTAACACCAAAGATCACTGATTTCAGATTATCATAACAAATATAATAATGAAAAAATTTGAAATACTTTGAAAATTACCAAAATGTGACACAGAGACACAAAGTGAGCAAATGTTGAAAAAAATGGCACTGATATACTTGACACAGGGTTGTCACAAACCTTCAATTTGTGAAAAATGCAATATCTATAAAAGTACACTACAATGAAGTATGCCTGTAATAAAAAGGGACATTTCATAATGATAAAATAATCAATTTATCAAGAAAATTTAACAAGCCTAAATGAATATGTACCTAAAGCAAAAATTTTAAAATATATCTAAAAAATAGTAACAGAATCAAAGAAAAATGTATACACACCTACAATCATAATTGAATATTTTAATACCTCTTCCTCAGTAACCAACAGGAGAAGCTAGTAAGGATATATGACTTAAACTATACTACCAAAATTTTTGACAAAATTGATATTGTGTGTGTATGTATTACAGATCATTGAAATCTATTTGACATATAACATTGTGTACATTTAAGGTGTACACCATGTTGATTTGATACATTTGTATATTGTAATATGACTGGCACTATAACAATAGTTAGTACCTCACCTAATTATGATTCATTTTTGTCCTGGGAATAATTAGCAAGTTTGATGATTATAATATTGTTGTCTATATTCACTATACAGTGCATTAGATCTCCAGGACGTATTTATCTACTAATCGCAAGTTTATGCACTATAAACAACATTTCTCCTATTCCCCCATTCTCCACCCTGAGTAACCACCATTTACTCCCTGTTTTTATTAGTTTGCATTTTTTAGATTCCACATATAAGTAGATATCATACATATTAGTCTTTCTCTGACTCGTCTCACTTAGCATAATGTCCTCAAGTTCCATCCATGTTCTCACAAATAGCAAGATTTCCTTCTCTCTCATGGCTGAATAATATCACACTGTGTGTGTGTGCGTGTGTGGGTATGTGTCTTTATACCATATCTTCTTTATCCATTCATCCACTGACAAACACTTAGGTTATTTCCACATAATTGTTATTTATAGAACATTATACCCAACAACAACAGAATACACATGCTTTTCAAGTGTATGTAAAATGTTAACCAATATAGTCCTTTGCTGGGTCAAAAGACAAATCTCAATACTTTACGAAGTGTTGAAATCATACAGAATAAGTTTTCTGACAATAACTGTTAAATTACAAATCAATAAGAATACAATATCTGTAAAATCCTAAAATGTTTGGAATTTAAACAGCATACATCTAAATAACAAAAGAGTCAAAGAAGGAATCATAAAGAAAAATAGAAATATTTTAAGCCTGCTGAAAATGAAAACACATCATATTAAAATTTGTAGATTGCAGCGAAAGCGGTGATTAGAAGGAAATGCATTGCAGTTAAGAGACTACTTAGAAAAGATAACGGTTAAAATTAGTGATCTATGCTTTCACTTCAGAAGCTAGAAACAGAAGGACAAATTAAACAATCACAATAAATAAAATAAGGGAGTAATGAAATAGAAAAGAGATAATTAAGAAAATTAATAATTAAGAAAAATCAAAAGCTCATCCTTGAGATTTTAACAAAATTTATAAACACGTAGTAAGACTGATTGGGAAAAAAAACTAAAGAGAGATACAGAATTGATGAATGCATTGAATAAGATATAGGACATTATTATAAATCCAACAGTCATTAAAAGAAATGTAAAGAAGTATTTTGAAGAGCTTTCTAACAATAAGTATACCCACTTGATCAAAAGACTATTTACCAAAAAAATAAAGCAAACAAAATTGAAATAGAAAACTGAATAGAAAATTTGAATAAATTAAAGACTAATCTTTTAATTAAAAATCTTCTCA
Organism: Neophocaena asiaeorientalis asiaeorientalis; assembly: GCF_003031525.2. Classification (NCBI taxonomy): domain Eukaryota; kingdom Metazoa; phylum Chordata; class Mammalia; order Artiodactyla; family Phocoenidae; genus Neophocaena; species Neophocaena asiaeorientalis. The sequence goes on along the minus strand of NW_020174578.1, from coordinate 15,865 downwards.
CCAACAAAGTTCCAGACCCAGAGGTCTGCAATGGTGATTTCTATCAATGATTAAAGGAAGAAATTATACCAGTTTCACACAAAATCTTTAATAAAGCAAAAGAGGCCAGAACTCTCTTAATTTCATTCTTCGTGTCTCGTTATCACCCTATACCAATGCCTGATAAAGACATTACAAGAAAGTAAAATTAGAAACTATCTTTGTGAACATACACACAAAAATCCTTTACAAGTTAGCAAATCAAATTCAACATCCTATAAATGGCATATATAAAACCCAGTGTATTTATCCCTGGAAAGCAAACTTGGTACAGTAGTTGAAAATTAACAGTACAGCACAATAATGTAGAAATATTGTATGATCATTATAATATATGAAGAATAAGGATTTAAAAAGTTTAATAAAATCAATCTAAAAATCTTACTGAATTAGGAATAGAATGGTATTTCCATCATCTGTCGTAAGATATCTATGAAAAACCTATGTGTAACATCAAACTTAATGGTAAAATATTGAATGTTTTGTCCTAATACAGGAAGAAGACAACTATAGGCACTTTCACCACTTCTATTCCATAGTGTACTGGAAATATTAGAGACAATAAGATAAGAAAAAGACACAAAAGGCAGAATTGTAGAGGAAGTCAAACTCTCATCGTTGGAGGATAACATGATTGTGCATACAGAAACCCTGTGAAATCTATATATAAACATTTTTATGGGTTGAATTATGTCTCTTAAAATTCATATGTTGAGGGCTTCCCTGGTGGCACAGTGGTTGAGAGTCTGCCTGCCGATGCAGGGGACACGGGTTTGAGCCCTGGTCTGGGAAGATCCCACATGCCGTGGAGCCACAACTACTGAGCCTGCACGTCTGGAGCCTGTGCTCCACAACAAGGGAGGCCGCGATAGTGAGAGGCCTGCGCATTGTGATGAAGAGTGGCCCCTGCTTGCCACAATTAGAGAAAGCCCTCCCACAGAAATGAAGACCCAACACAGCAAAAATAAATTCATTAATTAATTAAAAAAAACATGCCAGGGAATCCTAAAGACCTTCTAATTGATAATAAAGAGAACTTAAAAAAAAATTCATATGTTGAAATCTTAACCCCAAGTACCTCAGAATGTGACTTATTTGGAAATAGGGTCATTGCAGATGTAACTAGATGAGATCATACTGGAGAAAGGTAAGCCACTAATCTTATATGACTGATGTCATAAAAAGGGAAATTTGGACACAGACATACATTTAGAAAGCACATTTTGTGAAATTGCAGTTATACTGCCAACAAGCAAAGAATCTTCCAGAAGCTAGGGGGAAGGCCTAGAACAGATCTTCCCCTAATACCTTCAGAGGGAGCATGACTTTGCCAACACCTTAATCTTGGACATCTAGCCTCCAGAACTGGGAGACAATACTGTTGTTTAAGCCCCTCAGCTTGTGATATTTTGTTTCGGCAGCCCTAGCAAACTAAGACAAACATAACTCCTAGAACTAGCAAGTAAAGTTAGTTTGTGGGAAACAAAGTCAATATAAAGAATTTTAAATGTATTTCTATATGCTAACAACAAATAATTTGAAAAAACTTAAAATGTCATTTACAATCACATCAAAAAGACATAAATTATCTCCAAATAAATCCAACAAAAGATGTAGAAGAACTATACCTGAAACTAACAAAACATTTTTGAGATAAATTAAGGAGACCAACAGGAGTGGAGTTATATACCAAGTACAAATTTTGCTAGAATAGACACAATATTGTTAAGATATTCACTTTCCCTAAATGGATATATAAATTCAGTGTCATCCCAATCAAAGTTCCAGCAGCATTTGAAGAAACTGTCGTCCTCCTTCTAAAATTTACATAAAAATGCAAAAGATCTCAAGTAGATAAAACAGTATTTTAAAAGAGCAGCAAAGGTGTAAGATCAACACTATTTTGTGCCCAGATTTTCTATAAAGCTACAGTGATTGAGACAATGTATAATGAATGAAAAGATAGAAAAATATCCAGAAAAGAGATTCCAGAAATAGACCCATTACAACTCAAACCAAAAATACCTACTCAGTTGCTATTTTTTTGGATTAAATCAGTGATTTACCCAAAAACTTGTTCCACAGAACACTGCTTTGTGGGATGCAAATACATTCTAACAAGATTTTTTTAAAATCCATGAGCAAATAGCTTTGGGAGACTGGGATAAAACATAGGTGTCTTTACTGCAACGGTTCAGAAGGGTTTTAATATGTAAATGTGCAATTAAAATCTCTAAAGAATGTGCAGAGATCCACAAATTTATCTGGCTTTGGAAATGGTTTCTGTCAGTATATCCCATGGGAGAGAATTTCAAATAAACACTTTGATGAAAAGGCTAGAGTTGTTAAGGATATATAGATATGGAAAGGATAGACTCCTCAATAAATGGTGCAGGAAAAACTGGATATCCACACACAAAAGAATAAAACTGCACTATTATCTTACACTGCATACAAAAACCAACTCAAAATATATTAAAGATTTAAATGTAAGACCTAAAATTATTCCTAGAAGAAAGCATAAAGAAAATATCCTTGACATTAACCTTGGCAATGAATTTTTGGGTATGACACCAAAAGCTTAGGCAACAAAAGCAAAAATAAATGAGTGGGACTAAATCAAACCAAAGAGTTTCTGCACAATAAAAGCAACAATCAACAAAATGAAAAGGCAACCTAAGAATCAGGAGGAAATCTTTTCAAATCATATATCTGATTAGAGGTTATCCAAAATATCTAAGGAGCCTATACAATTCAATACCAACAATCAAACAACTTGATTTTAAAAATGGACAAAGGACATGAATACACATTTTTTCAAAAAAGACATAAAGATGTTGGTGTTTTTACTATGCTGCTGCTACCAGAGAGGTGCTGAGAAACAAGCAAAATGCCCTCTATTATCTCATGGTGAAAAAAATCAAACCACTGGAAGGTATTGAAAAGTACTGCACAGGTATCAATTAACATAGACACCTGTGCATATTGGAGATTTTTCTTTCTTATTTGAGATTTAATTGACTTTTCCATATTTGTTATTTAGGTAACAAATAATGTGATAAAATGTCTAATATTGTTTCTCCACCTATGAATTAGCACATTATTTTTTCTGTACTGATTTATTAACATGGAGGCACTTATAATTTGTTTTGTGTTTTTTACATACATATATTGTTTCCTTCATGATATATGAGCTCATTGAGGGCACACAAATATACTCTGTTCAACTTTACAGCTTTTAAAGAGTCTAGAAAATTTTGCAAATAAATAGTCAATCAGGAAACATATGCTGAATTCATCTAAGCAACTTCTTATAAAGCAAGCATATGGACCATTTCTTCTACAACATGTGTAGACCTTTAAAACAATAAAAACAACAGAAAATCCCAAATAAACTTATAATAATTTACTATTTGGATATAATAATTATTAAAATATTTACTTTGTGACATTAAAATAATAATTTGATTAGCATTTATTATGGTTTGGTTTTAAATTTTAGAGGATTAAATATTTACAAAAAATATTTACATAACTAATTTCCTCATTTTCCCTAATTATTAAAAAAGCTAATTTGTTCTTGGGACATCTTACAGTCCTTCAGAAAGGATTTCAACTTAATACTACACTAACTAAAAATAGTATAAGAAATTTTAAAGTAATTTATTCTAAGTTAACTTTTCTAAATTTAAATGATGAGGAAAATTCTTTCCGTATTCCAATTCTAGCACTGTGTTATATTTTGTGTGACATCTAACAGTTTATGTTAAGTCAATAATGTTGATTTGCATACATCAAATTGATTTATGAAATGCTTAAATGTCAGAAAAATTTGTCAGCAAGTAACAATCTTTCTAATTTACTAGCACTATAATTTATATTTTGAGTATAGATTTATATATATTTTAGATATCTCAAGGAAAGGATTTCATTGCTAATATATCTGATTTTATAAAGCATGTTATTGAAAAACTATAGATATCAAGTGGAAATTATATATATATTTATCAAGACACTGCAGTTTAAATCAAACAGAGGTGAAGAAATAATAAAACCATAAAGACAGAAGAACCCATCTTTATTGTGTACCTGTTCTATGAACTGTTGAGAGAGTACTGAAATTTCTCACTATAATTGTTGATTTGTCTAATTCTCCTTCTGGTTTTATAAGTTTTCCTTTCATGTTTTTGAAGTACTATTATTAAGTACATAAAGGTTAAGGACCTGTTATACACTCTTGATTAACTTACCTCTTTAAAATTAGGGAATGACTATCTCCAGCTATATTTTTTTTGCTCCGAAATACACTTGACTTGATTTTAGGGGATCTATTCCAGCTTTGGTGATTGCTCTCAGAATGTTCCATTTTTTCATTCATGAAATGAAATTTTGTAGGCAGTTTATAGTTAGGTCTTGCTTTTTTATTCAACTATCTCTATTAATTGGGCTCTTTAGATCATTTTACATTTTTAAAATTTTGATATGGTTAAGATTAAATCTATCATCTTACTATTAATTTTCTATTTCTCCTACTTAGTCTGTGTTACTCTTTTCTGTTTGTTTTTTTTTTTCTGGCATTTTAATTTCCTGTTACCTGTGCCATGTGGCTGCTTCCCACTAGCTATCTATTTTATATTTGGTAGTATATATATGTCCATGCCATTCTCTCAGTTCGTCCCAGCTTACCCTTCCCCCCTCTGTGTCCTCAAGTCCGTTCTCTACGTCTGCGTCGTTATTTCTGTCCTGCCCCTAGGTTCTTCAAAACCATTTTTTTGTTGTTGTTTTTTAGATTCCATATATATATATGTATTAGCATACGGTATTTGTTTTTCTCTTTCTGACTTACTTCACTCTGTATGACAGACTCTAGGTCCATCCTCACTACATATAACTCATATTTCACTTCCTTTTATGGCTGAGTAATATTCCATTGTATATATGTGCCACATCTTCTTTATCCATTCATCTGTTGATGGGCACTGAGGTTGCTTCTACGTCCTGGCTATTGTAAATAGAGCTTCAATGAACATTTTGGAACATGACTATTTTTGAATTATGGTTTTCTCAGGGTATATGCCCAGTAGTGGGATTGCTGGGTCGTATGGTAGTTCTATTTTTAGATTTTTAAGGAACGTCCATACTGTTCTCCATACTGGCTGTATCAATTTACATTCCCACCAACAGTGCAAGAGGGTTCCCTTTTCTCCACACCCTCTTCAGCATTTATTGTTTGTAGATTTTTTGATTATGGCCATTCTAACTGGTGTGTGGTTATCGATACCTCATTGTAGTTTTGATTTGCATTTCTCAAGTGATTAGTGATGTTGAGCATCCTTTCATATTTTTGTTGGCTATCTGTATATCTTCTTTGGAGAAATATCTATTTAGGTCTTCTGCCCACGTTAGGACAGGGTTTTTTGTTTTTTTGATTTTTGTTTGTTTTTTTGATGAACTGCATGAGTTGCTTGTAAATTTTGGAGATTAATCCTTTGCCAGTTGCTTCATTTGCAAATATTTTCTGCCATTCTGAGAGTTGTCATATTCTCTTATGTTTTCCTTTGCTGTGCAAAAGCTTTTAAGTTTCATTAGGTCCCATTTGTTTATTTTTATTTTTAATTCCATTTCTCTAGGAGGTGGGTCAAAAAGGATCTTGCTGTGATTTATGTCATAGAGTGTTCTGCCTATGTTTTCTTCTAAGAGTTTTACAGTGTCTGATCTTACACTTAGGTCTTTAATCCATTTTGAGTTTATTTCTGTGTATGGTGTTAGGGAGTGTTCTAATTTCATTCTTTTACATGTACCTGTCCATTTTCCCCAGCACCACTTATTGAACAGGCTGTCATTTCTCCATTGTATATTCTTGCCTCCTTTATCAAAAATAAGGTGACCATATGTGCAGGGGTTTATCTCTGGGCTTTCTATCCTGTTCCATTGAACTATACTTCTGTTTTTATGCCAGTACCATACAGTCTTGATGAATATAGCTTTGTAATATAGTCTGAAGTCAGGGAGCCTGATTCCTCCAACTCCATTTTTCTTTCTCAAGATTGCTTTGTCTATTCGGAGTCTCTTGTGTTTCCACACATCTTGTGAAATTATTTGTTCTAGTTCTGTGAAAAATGCCATTGGTAGTTTGATAGGGATTGCATTGAATCTGTAGATTGCTTTAGGTAGTAGAGTCATTTTTACAATGTTGATTCTTCCAATCCAAGAACATGGTATATCTCTCCATCTTTTTGTATCATCTTTAATTTCTTTCATCAGTGTCTTACAGTTTTCTGCATACAGGTCTTTTGCCAGAGCACCAACTCCCTGTCAGCCATACAGCTCTTATTTTTTCCTTTGTGCTTAGTTTTCTGTCACTTTCTCACAGGACACTGCACACAGAGGCCCCACACTAGGCCCTTCACCTGTGAGCTCCTCATTGGAAGAGGCTAGGCCAGCGCCTCAGCTCCGAACAGTGCACAGAGGCTCCTGACACTGCGATTCAAGATGGCCTGGCTCTCAGGACTTTGGATTCAGACTGGAAGCTATACCGTTAGCTCTCTTGGGCCTCGAGCTTGCTCATTGCAGATCTTGGGCCTTCTCAGCCTCCAGATTCCATAACCACATGAGCCAATTCCTACTGTGGATGGCACCTGCTAGTCATGCTGCGCGTGCTGGGGGTGCCAGGAATCCCCATGCCTTCCACCCTCTCTGAGGTCTGGTGTGCACTCGGTGCGCACACTGAAAAGTAATCCCAACTCCTGCATCTTTTTTTAATGAATTTATTTTATCTACTTTAGTGACTTAACATCTATAACTCTGTTATTTTCGTGGAGGATTTTTGGTTCACATTATACAGTCATCCCTCTGTATCCTCTTGAGGAACTGGTTCCAGGATTCCCATGGATACCAACGTCCATGGATGCTCAAGTCCCTTATATAAAGTGGCACAGTACAGACAGTGCTCTGTATCTGTGGGCTCCACATCCACAGATTCAACCAGCTGCAGATTGAATTCTTAACTTACCTTAGTCTACTTTCAAGTTGTGTTATGACATTTCCTATGTAGTATAAAACTGTTATAATTGTATGTTTCCATTTAGCTCCCTTGCTATGTACTATTATTATAATATACTTAATTTTTAAATATTTTTTAACTCCATATACATTATTATATTTTACATTGCTGCTGTGTTATTAGTCACATGTGATAAAACCTGTTTTACTTTTTAACAGGCAATTCTGTTAATAATATTTAAATAATAAAAACCATATCTATTTACTCACATAATAACCATTTCTGTTGCTCTTAATTTCCTCTGATAGAGCCATCTTTCCATCTGCTTTCATATTCCTTCTACTTGAAATTCTTTACATTTTTTTTAGTGTGGGTCTCATGGCGATGAATTATTTCAATGTGTATATGTACAAAATAGTCTTTAACATTCATTGTCAAACGATATTTTTGCTGGGTATAGCATTCTACATTGACAGTTTTTTATTTTTTTCCAGTGCTATAAAGATGTTGTTATACTCTCTCCTCACTTATATTGCTTCCAACAAGAAATTTGCTGATATCCTTATATTTACGCCTCTATATCTAAATTTCTCTGGCTGCTTTTAAGATTTTTCTCTTTATCTCTGATTTTGAGAAATTTGATTTTCATGTGCCATGATGCAGGTTTTTCAGATTTCTCTTCCTTGTGTTTTGTTGAGGATCTTGGATCTGTGAGTTATGCATTTCATCAAATTTAGAAAATGTTTGGCCGTTATTTCTTCATATTTCATTTCTATGTTCTGTGTGGACTCCACTTACACATATTAGGTGTTAGGAATTTGTCCTAAAACTCACTTTTTTAAAATTTCCCTTTCATTTGTTTAATTTTAGACACTTTCTGTTTCTATGTCTTCAGGTTCACTAATGTTTTCTTCATAAATGGCTCATCTGCAATTAATATACCATTCAGTAAATTTTTCATCTCACATGTTGTAGGACTTATTTGGGTCATTGTTTGCACCTTCCATTTGTCTCCACTTAATTTTTTAGTGTATTGAATGCAGTCATAATAATCCTTTTAACGCCCTTATTTGTTAACACTAAAATATATTTCAGTTCTCTGTTTCTGTGATTTATCTTTTCATTATATGTATTTTCCTCTTGCACGCTTAGTAATTTTTATGTTTTAGCAATCACTAATTTCATTTTCTTTGGTACTGGATATTTCTGGACTCCTATAAATGTTCTTGAGCTTTGTTTGGGATTTAGTTAAATTAATTGGAATCAGTTCATTCCTTGGGATCTTGTTTTGAAGGTTTATTAGGCAATATCAGAGCAGTGCTCAGCTTAAGGTTAGTTATTCCACATTTATCAGCTAGGACCCTTTGCCCCGCCCCACCCCACCCCATGAATTTCAGGCACTCTATCTCTAAGAACTTCTGATATCTTTAATATCTCTAGCCTCAAGTAGTTTCTTTATATTCATGTATTAATCTGTACTCTGGATACCTTCAGAGTGCTGTGTGTCTGTGTAATTCTCTCCGTTCCAGCAGCATGTCCTGTGAGTTCTAGCCACTTTGGTCTCGGCTTCATTTCTTCAACTTAAGGATAAAACTGGGCTTTGCCTGGATTCTTTCTCTCTGTTTTTCAGAATCTGAAAATTCATTCAAGGTAGTACATTTGGGTAAGCTTAGGGTTCACCTCATTTAGTTACTTAATCTCATGGATTGTTGTCCTTTATTGCCTGATATCTAGTGTCTTTAGAACCATTGTTCTATTAATTTGGTTAATCTTTTGGTTGTTTCAGGCAGTAGGGTAAATCTAGTCCCCTTTATTTTGTATCCTTACTGGAACCATTCTTATAGGTTTCTTTTTTTTTTTTTTTTTAACTATTTTGCTTTAAAATATATTGGTTTCTACAAAGAATCAGAATTTAAATACCATTAACAAGAGCATACCCTCTCAAAATATACTTTAATCAACAGAATATGACACTCTTCAAAGTAATGACTTTGAGAAAAGAAAGTATTTCTCACTCTTGAATTTATTTTTTAATATACTTTAAATATTGTAGTCCAACCATGATAAAATATAAGATAGCTGAGTAAATTCAACTTATACCTGAAAAAATATCCTAGAGTTATCATGGATTTTATTTCCTTTTATTGACTAGGCTAAAAATAGATAAGGGAATATTGTCCCTTGGTGAAACTAAAGTTATTACAAAAAGAAACTGCCATTAATAATATATGACTACATTTATCTATTTTTGTTATCTTACTTTATGAACAGCTTTAAATTTTAACTTGTTTCTTTCTACTGTTGTTTCAAAGTAAATAGGTTATATGCAACTGACAGGAAGCTAAAATATTTTTAAACCTGAAACTGATAATCTATTCCAGAAATTTTAAAGACATAGCATTTTTATAATATCTATAATTTTTAGTTTGATATTTATTTGGCTTTTCAAAATGAGAATAAAGTAATAATTGGAAAGTACTTGTCCCCTGCTGATATGAAGAAGTTATCTCCACTTATAATATAGAAACAGGGAAACTAGTATCTTTTGAGTAGTAACAGCATTAAGAAAGCTTGTGAAGAGATAACATTAGGCTTCAATCTCCTTTCATCACTTCTTGTCACTAACACTTCTCACCACCTGCTATTTTTGATCTTTCCTCTTTAAGTATCATGTGCTGTAATCATAATCAGATTTTCCTTTACTTATACTGCAGAGCCAAAGTGTGGCCACCAAATAACCACTTAAAATTTCATTGACAATTGTTTTGCAGAAAGGAAACTTATAGGCCAAAATAATAATGTGAAACATTAAAATCAGAGAAAACTGACCAAAGATGGAAGGGATTATTTTAGTTGCATGTTTTCTTGTTTATATTCAAATGAACTGTTGTATGGGGTTCAATATTACATCACATGCAACGGAAGACAAATATAAGTCATATGATTACCTGTTACATCTTAAGGTTTGTCACATTATTTACAACAATTACAAGAGAATATTTTATACTCTTATTCAACATAAATACAAGCCTATAAAATAACTTTCATTGCATCATTTTATAAATAAAAAAATCATAGGATAAAAGGTTAAATCCTATTTTGTGTCCTGAGGCTGTAAATCCCTGCAGACTTAAGAATTATCTGGGGGACAAAATTCCTTTTCCAGAGCTAACCACATATATACTTCTTTGTCTTGGAATCACTGAATTCTACCTGCCTCTTGTAAAATACTCTATTAGCAAATCAAAAGCTAAATAAGAAATTTGAAGTTATCCTAAAGCAGGGATCCCCTATGAATATTAATATACTAAATGTGTAATTCAAGGTCTGTCTCACTCAGAATTTTCCCTGTGGATGTTTTATTTTTAAAATCTATATTAATATACAGATAAAATAAATGAGATAATTTATGTATTTAGTCAAGGCTTCCCCATCACCTCTCATGAAAACCCAACTAAAATTTTATTAAAAAGGATACAGAGATTATTAAATATCTCTTAGGCATCCATGAACATGTGTTTTCATAGTTGCATTAACTGTCTCTGATACAGACATCCAGCATCTCTTTCCTTTTTTTTTAATATGCAGATGAGAAATTTTGAATAGCCAATTAATCTCAAAAGATATATAGTGGTTTTTCCAAATTGATGTTGATATGAAGAATTCTTTTCCCAACAGCTGTTTAAAAAAGACATATACCTTTAGGAACAATGGTATAGTCTAATCTCATTTAAGATAAATTTCAGGTTCTAGTATTTCAAATATTATATTCATCACATTTTTTTATATTTAAATGATAAAATATGCCCTGGAGGGAAACAAATTTTTCCAGTTTAAGACAGACCAGGCTTCCAAAACATAGTTACGTTAATATTTTCCACATAAATTTATCATGAATAATGATTTATTTTCTTTGGAATTAAGGAGCTATAATGCAGTTCCATTGGTCTTCCTGGATAACATTCTCTGCCTTTTTCTTTGCAGCCTCAGTCCCCAGGCTATAAAGAGACACTACCTAATACATTTATATTTGTTAACTCTAAAATTATTTAAACTGGTGCAAACTGAATTCATGTTACCAGTGAAAGTTCAGGATACACGTGGTTCTATATTTTTCTATACTATAGATAATGAATATTTCCTTTACCTTCTAAATCAAAAGTGGTAAACATCAGCCAGATGGCTTGATTTAATAAAATCTGGGTCTCTTGGAGACGACTAAAATAAAGTTTCACTACATTTTACCTACACCCCCAAGTTAAGATAGAAATCCATAATCAGCTCATATTAGAATGTATAATCCTGACATAAGCTTCTCATTCTGTGATATTACTTTCATAGCTGGGTACAGTTAATGTAGTGTTTATGAAGAAAACTGATGACCAGATCCTTTTATAGGGATTCTTGAGTTGAGGAATAGTAACCTGGACAGTAAGAGCAAGGGCTCAGTGGTAGACAGTATTTTAGCTATGACTTACAACCTAAAATCACCATCTTTATATTTCAATGATGCCAACAGTGAGGACAAAAATTGTATGATCCTCTCTAGAATCGACCCAAATTCATAGACTTCCTTACATTGAGAGGCATGATCTTACACCAAAATATAATTTTCATAAACATTTCTTTCTCCAGAAGCAATTACATCTCTATGTGTTATTTCCATCTCTATGGCCATTTCCAGTTAAATGTTGTATCCATCCTGAAAACCATATTCATCCTAAAATTAAGTTAGTTATAAGTCTTCCTTTCAACCCCATCACCTCTTGTCCCAAACTGATTTCTGCATTTTTCTTAGTGGTATCATTCTCCTAATGCCTAAAGCAAAAATCACAAATAACTTTACACTTCCTCCCTCCCCTTTCCTGTGTAATATTAAATTGACCAATATGTTGTAAAATTCTCTAGAAATCAGCAACAATAAAAACAATAGGAAAACGCACAAAAACATGGAAATTAAATAGCATACAACTGAACAGCCATTGGGTCAAAGAGAAAATCAAAAGAGAAATTAGAAAATATTTCAATATAAATGAAATAAATCTACAACATACTAAAACTTATGGGATACATTAAAGGCAGTACTAAGCAGAAAATTTATGGTGACAAACACCTATATTAAAAAAAAAAGAATTCAAAGAACCTAACTTTATACCTCAAGAAGTTGGAGAACAAACTAAGCCCAAAGTTAGCAGGAGAAAGGAAATAATTAAAATTATGGCAGAAAGAAGTGAAATAGAGAATATAAAAAAATTTTTTTGATCAACAAAACTAAGAGATGGTTTTTGAAAAAGATAAAAATGACAAACCCTTAGCTAGACTAACCAAGAAAAAAAGAAAAACTAAAGCAGGTATAATAAAAAATGAAAGAGGAGATATTACAACTGACACCACAGAAATTATAAAAAGACTATAAGGGGCTATTATAAACAATTATACACCAACAAATTGGACAACCTAGAAAAATGGATAAATTTCTAAAACATACAACCCACCAAGACAATGAAAACGAAACAGAAAACAGACCAATAACAAATGAGATTGAATCAGTAATCAAAACACTCCACAACTGAAAGCCTAAGACCAGATGACTTCACAGGTGAATTTTACCAAACAATTAGATAATTAATATCAATCCTCTTTAAACTACTCAAAAGTAGAAGAGAAGGAAACACTTCCAAACTCATTTTATGAAGACAGCATCACTGTGACAAAGACACTGCAAGGAAAGAAAACTACAGGCCAATATCTTAATAAACATGGATGTAAAATTCCTCAACCAAACATTAGCAAATCAAATTCAGCACCATATTTAAAAGATCATGCACCATAGCAAAGAGGGATTAATCCCTGGATGCAAGGAAGGATCAACATATGTAAATCAATAAATGCGATACACTACATAACAGAATAAAAGATAAATATCACATGATCATCTTAATAGACACAGAAAAATCATCTGATAAAATTCAAAACCCATTCACGCCAAAAGCTCTCAGTAAACTACGTATAAAAAGAACTTACCTCAAAGCAATGAAGGCCATATGTGAAAGTCTGGCAACTAATGTCATACCCAACAGTGAAAAACTGAAATCATTTTCCTCCAAGATCTGGAACAGGGCAAGGGTGCCCATTCTTGCCACTTCTATTCAACATAGCACTGGAAGTCCTAGACAGAGCTGTTAGACAAGAAAAATAAGTTAAAAACATCATTTTTTTCCCCTCAAAATTTCTTAAATTTATCCCTCTCTTTGTATCAAACTGCCACTGGTACAGTTCAGGATCTTAGTACTTTATACCCAGAATACTAAAATGTCTTTACACTGGTCCTCCCCCTGCCCATTCCCCAACTCTTTGGGTCTCTTCATTCTTCAGGATTAGACTTCTAAAATGCTAATGATATTCACCTTCTGATTAAAATATTAAAAACTGTCATAGCACCCATTGTTTTCCAGAATAAAGGCCGTAAGATTATACATTGTGTTAATGACATAGTGCAATAATCTGTACTTAACATCCATTTATCTGCCAATTTGTAACATGAGCCTTGTAATACGAGCAGCCAAAACCAACCAAACCAAATCAAATTCTTCACCGTTCACTGAACAGATTTTGTACGTATCTTCTGCCCAACACCAGACACGATGTAAATATACAATGTTTATAGATGTAACAATGTAGCATTATTATGAAAACAAAAGTTCAAAGATAAAAATTCAGTGTTTATTATCTTCTATTATTCTAGCTCATCTTGTGCCATAAGTATATTTTTTGAAGACTCTGAACTTAATGTGTGAGCTGTCAGCTTCTAAAATTCTAAATGAGAAATTGTGACAAAAATTGTGTATGTTGTATTCAGATTTTAAAACTGAATTGCAAATGGGATAATCATGTTCCTTTGAACATCTTTGAAATGCACATATACCAGGCAATTTATATTTCTTTTGTAAATTCTGTAATTCAACTTGCTGCAATGTTTTTCATGCTAAAAGATTCTTTTAGGATAAAAATAGACATCTGAAGACTGAAGTAGAAGGCGTATCTTGCAATAGATTTCAGAATCTCTAAATTTCTGAATATATTTTCATATTAATGCTGTTGTTGAATATAAGTATTCATTTCATATTCATAAATTCCATAATTTTGCTAGTGAAATATTATTTAAATTATAAATATTATCTGTGTCAATGAAAGTATCTTTTAGTATCCATATTTTTGATGTCTTAAATATAAATTACATTTGTAAATATGTATTCTAATTTAAATAATATTTCACTCATCTGATCACTGTAAAGTTTCTTTCAGGTAAAGAAAAATTGTTACAAACAAAATTTATTATTTATATTTAAAACATGGTAAAGCACTTGTATATTGACAAATTTATAAAATGTTCTTTCTTATATTCCCCTTTTTATTTTTTATTTTATTTGTGGTATTTTAATATGAAATGCTGGAATTTACATACATTGTAGTAAGTGGGCCATTCCCTTAAATTGAGGATTTAAAACATGAAATACATCTCTTTAAATTAGTATTTTTTTTAATCTCCCTAGCTCCATTAACACATTTGTTAACTGTAATATTTGAACAATGTATTAATAACATTCTGTGAGATGAATGAATCATAAGACTTTATCAACATTGCAACAATCTTCACAGCTAGAGGAGGACAAAATGAATTAGTGATGATGAATAAGGAAAAAAAATTCTACCACATGGCCTGTGTTTACTAGTTTGAAAGCATAAATTCATATTCTATATTAAATACAAGTAATAAACCACAGACACATGAACACACAATTACACATTTATGTACCATATTAAATCAGATACAGGCCAGGTATATGGGCTTACACATGTACTTTGTCTACAATGTGAAATTGGGTTCCTTAACAAAATTGACAGGGAGTGGAAATCCTCTACTACTTCAGGGTGTAAACTTTGTTCCATACTCTCTGCTCAATTACAGCTACTTTTGGTCTTTATGAATTTGATTACTCTAAGTACATTATATAAGTGAAATCATACAGTTTTTGCATTTTTGTGACTCTTTTAACTTCACTCAGCATAATGGCTTCAAGGTTGATCCATATGTAGCACAAGTCAGAATTTTCTTTCTTTTTAAAGCTGAATAATGTTCCATTATATAATACATATCTACCACATTTTGTTTATAAATTTATCTGTCAATGCACCCTTGGCCTGCTTCCACTTTTGGCTACTGTGAATAATGCTATGATCATTGGTGTATTTTCCTTAGGTAAGTATCTTTTGTGTTTATTCTACACTTGTACACACCCTTGCTGCACAGAATAATAAAAGTTGTGGTAGGAGATATATAAGATATATATATAATGCAAATTTGCCTGAATCCCTATTGATCTTATGAAAAAACTGACCAATTGTGAGTTTATTATTATATATAACTTATGGAATTTGTTCTCTGTTTGAAATTTGGAAAGTTGAAAAGTGTCAAATATTATATTGACTCCTAATGTTAGGGTACAGTAGAAACACACACACACACAAAATGATGTATGTGCAATTGACAGCAATTGATGGAATTTAACATATAAATCCACCACTTTTACACTTTTAAAATATTCCTTTGTATTTGATTCTGGTTTGTATATATGCTACATATGATATTCCCCCAGTAGTATAGCAAGATAAAACTTGACATAGTGCAAAAAATGAGTACTAAATGGACACTATTCTTGAAGTGACAGGCAGTGTTATCTTTTAAAATACATTAGTTTTTAATGTAAAAAATTGGTTTCAGATAGAGAGGAGCTTCAAGATGGTGGAAGAGTAAGACGTGGA
>NW_020174577.1:7908-64691 GCF_003031525.2 Neophocaena asiaeorientalis asiaeorientalis | reverse complement strand
GAGACACAAACTCCATGTCCTCCTACTCTGCCATCTTGACTTTGCCCCTTCCACCTGTTTACTTAGCAAGTTTCCAGGGTTTATTTGCAATCACCTTTGTCTATAGCCCAAACTCTCGTAAGATAGGTATAATGTATTCTTAATTTATTTTCATCTCTATCTCACCACCTCATATAATCTATACTTGTTTCCTTTCTCTAATTCTACCATGCTCTTTTATACCTTTCACCTTGGCATATAGTGTATATTACAGCAACATGGACATCTCTTTAATCTTCTTTTCATATTGCATATATATATTCATCTTTTTTCATACACAGATAAAAAATATGTTCCTCTATGAAGCTTTCTCTAATTTTCTAGATGAATTTGTCTCCTCTGCTTTCCCAAATCTTTTTTTTTTTTTTTAATGCAGTACACAGGCTTGTCACTGTTGTGGCCTCTCCCATTGTGGAGCACAGGCTCCGGACGCACAGGCTCAGTGGCCATGGCTCACGGGTCTAGCTGCTCTGTGGCATGTGGAATCTTCCTGGACCGGGGCACTAACCCATGTCCCCTGCATTGAGAGGTGGACTCTCAACCACTCTGCCACCAGGGAAGCCCCCAAATTCTTTATCACAGTTTTATTTAGCACATGAATCAAAATTATTTATATTTCAGTGTCTACATAAAATTTTGAGAAGCAGAAAAAAATGTTTTGTTTTCCCAACATAAAACACTATCTGGCATATTTACGTAGTCAAATAAATCAAAGAATAACCAAAATAAGATCTTTTCAAAAATTTAAATTCTTGAGATCAATCATTTTATATTGGCTTTATAATATTTCTAGTTAAAAAGGCAACTATTTTTAAACTATAAAGTGGAATAAGATGACTAATATACCATAGAGATATTTTGAGATGAAATAAAATAACATATATAGATAATTATCAAATATTATTTTTAAGTTTTCTAAAAGACAACAGCTATTCCTGGAATTAAGAAAACACATGCTATGAATATGATATATGACTTACTACATAATCCTAAAAATAGGTGATGTGAAAAAGAACACAGCTGTGCCCTTTAAAAAAGGGAGTAGCCGTGTCACCCTTGTGGAAAAGAGAGATAGATACCCAAAAGATTCAGGAACATTTATTAAAAGCACCAAAGAAAGGTCTGAGGAAAAGACTCACAAAGTGAAGCTTAACATCTTCCCCAAATTATACAGAGAATATTATTGGACCTAAAGGAAAAGAGAATGGAAGGGTCTTCGTGTTAATAATAGAAGAAAAGTAAAGGTAATTTCAGGAGGTATTGAAGAAAGAGAGAAATATAATAGCTGGTCTTGAGAAAAGAGTACACTAGGAAATTAGAAGAAGGCAGGCTCTTTCTGAAGCAGAAAGACGAGGAACGGTTTTCTGTACAAAATTCAGCCTTGACTATAGTTCACAAAGGAAGTAAAGAAGAAAGTGGGGGGCAGTGAACTTAACAAGAAAGACCAAAGATAATTTGAAGAGGAGGGCTATGCTTGAGAAACGAATCTTAGATTAACAAAACTTGCAGGAACTGATAACTAGAAAAAGGAACAAAGAAATATACCAAAAGAGAAGAAAAGAGGGATACCAAGGAAACTATGTAGGTGACCTAAAGTCACAGAAATGCTTCTGCGGACTCATTTCCTAGCTAACTATAGCACAGGCAACAAAAGACCAGATAATTTTAGAGTTTAACCTGAAGAGCTCTTAGGAAAAATTCTAAATACATAAAAATCAGGGGGAGTATTTCTTATTTTATTTTGTTATTTTTTTCCACAATGGAACTAATTGGATGATACTTTCAATGGTTAATGAGAAATACAATACAAGAAAGAACAATATAGGCAAGTGTATTATTTAAAACAAAATAGTATGTTTAAGAGACGTGAATTCTGAGTAGGAAAATGTGAATTAGGTAATCAAAACAGAATTATAAATGTACATAAAAGTAAAACAGTATTTAAAGATGAAGCACCTTCTCTGAATCTGATTTGAAGAACAGTGTTAAGAGGCGCAAGCCTCTGGGAAAGGAAATATGTACTTTGGAGGATAAGTAACCAAATCTCTAGAAAACAGGTTCAAAACAAAAGGAATACACCAGACAAATTGACTGCATTTCTGCTGTATATTTTTTTTTTTTTTTTTTTTTTTTTTTTTTGCGGTACGAGGGCCTCTCAGCGTTGTGGCCTCTCCCGTTGAGCCTGTGCTCCGGACGCGCAGGCCCAGTGGCCATGGCCCACGGGCCAAGCTGCTCCGCATCAGGTGGGATCCTCCTGGACCGGGGCACGAACCTGTGACCCCTGCATCGGCAGGCAGACTCTCAACCACTGCGCCACCAGGGAAGCCCTGCTGTATATTTTAATAAGGGAAGTTAAACATACTCACTTTTATAGCAAAAAAACACAATTAGTCCCTCTAAAGCTGGGATGCTTAATTGAAATTTGAGGAGGATATGTTCATTGCTTTTGAAATAAGAATAAATGCTAAAAAGCAAGGGAACAATGGAGGGGGTGAAAATGAAATCTATGGTTTTCATTTCAAGATAGGCAAGAAAATTTGGGTCACCTTATAAACTGAAAAGAGGGCTCTCAGGGAAGGAGTAATGTCCAAGGCTTACATTAGACTGTATGTGATCAAAAGAAAAAAATATATTTATTTTGAAGCCTGTATTAGGGAGACTGCATAGAACCTTTGAAAGGCTTCAGAGACAAGCAGAAATAAATTTAAAGGGTGGTTTTACCACTTTATAGCTGAGATTGTTTTTTTTTAGGGCCTAATTGAACTTCCAATTAGAGCACAACGTCCATGAAAACAGGCTCTTGAACTTGGCTGGCATTACTCACTGCTATATTCCCAGAGCCTGTAATTTGGCCATTTAATTTCATTTTAAAGGTAGACATGTATTGAGACTCAGGGATGGCCATCCTAAAATATACCACAATGACATGTTGATTATTTTGAATTAAAGTTATTTAAGAAATGGCCAGTGCAGGAGAGACATTCTTTTTATATCTGCTGTCTTCTTAGATACAATCCTCCACTTAAAATTGCTTTGGTCACCTCCTTTTCCCCCCAGCTTGATTGAGATATTATTGACATACAACTTATGTAAGTTTAAGGTGTACTATGGCCACTCTTCTTATAGCAACTACTTTGCCTTTGAAACTCAGGTAATTGCTTCCCCTGATGCCCTAGTCTCATTTAAATACTAATCTTTCCCCACAAGATTCATGCATATTTTAGTTGAAGATTACATCACATTGCACTGAGATTATTAACTCTGTTCCTTGCTAGATTATAAGTTCTTTGAGAAAAGATAATGTTTCATGTAACTTGTTTTCCCACAATACCTGGGAAAAAGGAGGTACTCAATAAAGGGATATTGGATAAATTTATGGATGGATGAATGTTGTGCCTTCTACTTGAATGATTTTATCTTGTATCAAATAAAGAACATTGTAAATAGGCTCATGAAAGCTTTCAATTGAGGAGAGCAATTTCCAATATCAGGTAAGAATGGTGCCTATAGTGATTTTTGTTCCATAATTGCAATGTAAAAGAAATAAAAATCACTTTGGAAATTTTTTTATCATTTCAATAAGGCAGAATTAAGTACCAAACTTCAAAGAAATTATGCAATGAATGCCTCCCTCACACCTCCATATCACAACAAAAGAACTATAGTGTAAGCAGATTTGAAAAGTCTTATTCAGGTTTCTGGTTTCCAGTCCAGTATGTAAAAAGCTTGGAAGTGACCCCAGCTAAACAAACTGGAAAATCAACAACTCCTCTTAGATATGTAAAAGAAGTGAGGTCACAAGGCAAACCACATTCCCCAAAATTGTATAGACAAACAGGTGAGTACAGAGAAGTACAACTTACTGAAGCAGAAACCCATGATCAAAAATCTTCACAGGAACCAGTGCCAGGGTAGAAAATCTGAACTCTAAGTGACGAATTACAATTACAATTACAGTTACAGTAAAGCTCAGTGTGAACAAGTCTGAGAGTAAAAAACTCCAGTGGGCACACACTCATAGGGGGACCCCACATTTTTGTGAGTTTTACTTACAGAGACCCCACTAGGTTCTTATAGTGAACACCAAAGGAAAAATTCCCTCCAGCTTTTGGTAGGAGGAGGGTAAAATAAACCATCTTGAAATATCCCAGAGCATTCAGTTCTTCCTAACAAGCTCTGCCCTCAAGAAGAAACTAGTTACCTATAGCTTAACCTACTGGAGTTTTATCACAGCCTAACTGACCTGGGGGAAGAGAAATATGAACATCAACTGGCTCCAGCCTTTCACAGGAAGGGAAATAATATAACTTCAGCTCACTGTAGCCATACTGTTCCACCAAAAAGGAGAGGGAACTGAAAAATACTCATGAAGTTCACAGTCCAGAGGCATCAGAGAACTATAGAATGATTTACCTCCCCCTAAACCTTACCACCACATTACTAATAGCCTATTTACAGCAATTCCTTTTACACAGTATATAATATCCAGCTATCAACAAAAAATGTCAAGGCAGCTAGACTTCATTAAAATTGAAAAAAAAATTTGTACTCTGAGGAAGATATTGTCAAGAGAATGAAAAGACAAGCCAGAGACTGGGAGAAAATATTTGTAAAAGATATACCTGATGGAGAAATTTTTTCCAAAGTACACAAACAACATTTAAAATGCAACAAGAAGAAGACAAATAATCCAATTAAAATATGGGCCAAAGACCCTAGCAGACACCTCACCAAAGATGATATGCAGGTCATAAATAAGCATATGAAAAGATTCCCTACATCATATTTCATCAAGGAATTATAAATTAAAACAACAATGAAAAACTACATACCTATTAGAGTGGCTAAAATCCTGAACACTCACAACTCCAAATACTGGTGAGGATATAGAGCAATAGAAACTCTCATTCATTGATGGTGGGAATGCAATATGGTACAGCTACTTTGGAAGACAGTTTGATGGTTTCTTACAAAACTAAACATATTCTTGCCATACAATCCATCAATTGTACCCCTTGGTATTTACCCAAAGTAGTGAAAGAGTTATGTGTACACAAAAACTTGCACACATATGCTTATAGCAGCTTTATTCAAACTTGTCAAAATTTGGAAGCAATCAAGATGTCCTTCAGCAGGTGAATGGATAAATAAACTGTGGTACATCCAGAAAATTGAATATTATTCAATGCTATAAATGAATGAGCTACTAACACATGCAAACACATGAAGAAACCTTAGGTGTATATTAATAATTGAAAGAAGCTAATCTGAAAATGTTACAAATGGCATGGAAAGGGAAAAATTACAATGTTCTGGAAAGGGAAAAATATCAATACAATATTCTGGAATGGGAAAAATATCAATACAATAAAAAGATCAGTGATTAACATTCTGGAAAGGGAAAAATATCAATACAAAAAAGAAGATTAGTGATTAATAGGGGTTGGTGGGGAGGAAGGGATGAATAGGTAGAGCACAGAGGATTTTTAGGATGGTGAAAATACTCTGCATGATACTATAATGATGGATACATGTCATTATACATTTAGCCAAACATATAGAATGTATAAGAGCAAGAGTGGATCCTAATGTGAACCATGAACTTTGGGTGATGTCAATGTAGGTTCATCAACTATAACAAAGGTATTACTCAATTACTGAGTGGACTGTTGATCATGATAGAGGCTCTGCATATGTGGGGGCATGAGAAAATCTCTGTGCCTTTTCCATTTTGCTGTAAATCTCAAATTACTCTAAAAATTAAAGTCTATTTTTTAATGTCACACTAAATTCAAGGGCATTTTTTTTTTTTTTTTTTTTGCGGTATGCGGGCCTCCCACTGGTGTGGCCTCTCGCATTGCAGAGCACAGGCTCCAGACGTGCAGGCTCAGCAGCCATGGCTCACGGGCCCAGCCGCTCCGTGGCATGTGGGATATTCCCTGACTGGGGCACGAACCCGTGTCCCCTACATCAGCAGGCAGACTCTTAACCACTGCATTACCAGGGGAGCCCTCAAGGGCATATTTTTTGCATGCTTTATCTGAAGATCTCAGACCTGGGGCCAGAGAGTTCCTTCAGTTACAGTGGATCCCTTCAGTCATTTAGAACCAGGTGTTTTCATAGTTAGGATAATGCAGTGACAACTCAAGGTAGATTCTGTGGTCTCACCTCCCCCCTTCACACCTGTACAACAAATCCAACACAAACATTATATTGTTTGCAATTAGTCAAAGTATGCATAGATTTTGTTTGTTTGTTTGCTCCTTCCTTTAAATAAAATGCTTTTGAATAATTCCTACCTTATTTAAGTAAGAACAACATGCTAATTTTACAGCCTGGGTTCATAAGAAAAGAAATAAAATCAGAAAGAGTACTTCATCCTCGTTAGTTACAATTTTTTTTTTTCTGATGCTAAGGAATCTCTGTGAAAAGCAAAACCTACTTGGGAAAAGTATAATAATCAATGTAACAGGATATAATTAGGAATGATATTAACAACAGGGAAAGTTAAATAAGCAGGATATACCTATTGATGGAGCTACTTCATTGACAATAATGAATATGAGGAACTCCTATAATACAGTAAATGATATATATAATAAAAGCATAGGTAAAAGTACATATATAAACATATATACAAAACATATATACAAAATATATATACATAAATTTATTCACTCATCAAATCCATACTGTGTCCTGAGTACCCTCTCTGTGTCTGTGATAGTTAATGGAAATCAGCAATAAATAAAATGACCTGATCTCTGCAGACATGGTCTTTACAATCAACCTCAGCTGTAATCAAAGTGTGGTCTGTGGACCACCAGGATGAGCATCACATGGGAACAAATGAGAAATGCAACCCCATTAAGATATTTTATATCAGAAATTTGGAGGATGGGGGCTCAGTAACCTGTGTTTTAACAAGCCTCCCAGGTGATTCTGACGTAAGCTCAATTTTGAGAATCACTGGTCTTGCAGAGAAGACAAATATTAAACAAAGTTATCTGTGGGAATTAAATCAAGTGTCATTGGAGAAGAATGAGAAATTGTTAGAGAGGGTATCGGAATAACATGTAAGATCTTTGGGAATTCAAAGAAAGCTCCCCTGAGGAATTGATAGAATAGAAGTGGGCCATTGAATAGAAGAATGGATAGATATGTAATAAAACAAGCATAATAAATTGTTAATGAGAGAATCTAGGTGATAGGTACACATATATTTACTGTAAAGTGGTTCAACTTTTTAACATTTTCATGATAAAATATTGAAGAAGATAAGAGTGGGCTTTCAGGAGGACTACAGACGGTAGAAAATGAGTGAAGGCATTCTTGGTATAGAAACATGTTCCATGTTATTAAATTGTCATTCATCTATCAAATTTTATGAGTCTTATAAATAACCAAAAGGACACTGTGGCTGGAACATAGTGACTAAACGGGAAATAGTCATGACAAGGGTAAGACGAGGTAAACAGTTTTAACAGTGTCTGCTTGTGCCAGAGAGGCCATATAAATGTTAGTTTGCATGACATATAATCCTTTTTATTGCTGAGTAACACTGAATTACATAAAGGTAACTATTTGCTTATTCAATCTCCTATTGATGGACATTTGTATTGCTTCTAGTCTTTGACTATTATAAATAAAGCTGCTATGATCACTTGTGTGCAAGTCTTTAGTGGGTGTATGATTTCATGTCCCTTGGAATGGAATTAGTTTCTGAGTCATAGAATAAATAAATATCTAAGAAACTGTTGAACAGTTTAGAAGTTTTCTGAAGCAGTTGATTCATTTCACATGCCCACCAACAATGTTTAAGATTCTAGTTGTTCCATATACATATCAAATTTTTAACTTTTTTCTTTAAGTTATAATTTTTATAGAACATTTGTACATTGAAGTTCTCTGGAGATTTATTATTATTACTTTTTTGAAGTATAGTTAATTTACAATATTATATGTTTCAATGTACAACATAGTGATTCAATATTTTTATGGATTATACTCCATATATTCTGCTGTTTCTGGATAGAATGTCTTATGGATATCTATTAAGTCCAATTGGTTTAATGTGCCATATAAGACCACTGTTCCCTTATTTATTTTTTGTCTTGATCATCTGTCCATTGATGTGAGGTGTTAAAGTCCCCTACTATTATTGTATTATTGTCAATTTCTCCCTTTATGTGTATTAACAATTGCTTTATATTTTTATGTGTTCCTATATTAGGTACATATATGTTAACAAATGTTATATCCTCTTTTTGTATTGATCCCTTTATCATTATATAGTGCCCTGTTTTGTCTTTTGTTAAAGACTTTGTTTAAAAGTCTATTATGTCTGACATAAGTATTGTTGCCCTAACTTTCTTTTCATTTCCATTTGGTGAAATATCTTTTTCCATCCTCCCACTTTCAGTCTGTATCTTTCTTTAACTCTGAAGTGAGTCTTTTGTAGGCAGCATATAAATGGGTCTTTTTTTTTTTTTTTCCCAATTAGCCATCCTACATTTTTTTGGAGGAGCATTTAGTCCATTAACATTTAAAGTGATTATTGATAGGTATGTTCTTATTGTCATTTTGTTATTTGTTTTCTGATAGCTTTTGTCATTCTTCTCTGTTCTTTTCTTTTTCTTTTACTCTCTTCCCTTTTGGTTTGATGATTTTTTGTTTCTTTAGTGTTATGTTTGTGAACCTTTTTCTCTAGTTTTTGTGTATCTATTGTAGGGTTTTGATTTGTGGTTACCCTGCAGTTTATATATGTTCACCTACAACTATTTCTACTTGTTTTAAACTGGTAGTCATTTAAGTTCACAGACATTCTAAAAAATCTACATTTTTTACTCCTTTTCCTCATATTTTGTGTTTTTGATGTCATATTTTTCATCTTGATGTTTATCCCTTAACTGTTAATTGTAGTTATAATTTGATTTTACACTTTTTTGTATTTCCATCTTTGTACTAGCTTAAGTGGTTGATCTACAGCCTTTACTATGATTTGCCTTTACTAGTGGGATTTTTCCTTTCCTGTAAATTCTTATTTCTTGTGGTAGTCTTTTCATTTCCACGTTAACAAGACTTTTTTTAACATGTTTTGTAAGGTTGGTTTAGAACTGATTAATTCCTTTAGTTTTTGTTTGTCTGAGAAGAATTTTTTTTTAATCTCTTCTTCAATTCTGAATGAAAGCCTTGCTGGGTACACTGCATGTTTTCCCCTTTCAGCACTTTAAATATATCATGCCACTCTCTTTTGGCCTGCAAAGTTTCTGTCAGAAAATTAGCTGATAACCTTGCAGGGGTTCCTTGGCATGTGAGTCTTTGTTTTCCTCTTTCTGCTTTTTTTTTTTTCTGCGGTACGTGGGCCTCTCACTGTTGTGGCTTCTCCCGTTGCAGAGCACAGGCTCCAGACATGCAGGCTCAGTGGCCATGGCTCACGGGCCCAGCTGCTCCGCAGCATGTGGGATCCTCCCAGACCGGGGCACGAACCCATGTCCCCTGCATCGGCAGGTGGACTCTCAACCACTGCGCCACCAGGGAAGCCCTGAGATGATCATATGGTTTTTATTCTTTAATTTGTTAATATGATGTATCACATTGATTGATTTGCATATATTGAAAAATCATTGCATCCCTGCGGATAAACTCCAGTCGATCATGCTGTATGATCCTTTTAATGTGTTGTTGGATTCTGTTTGCTAGTTTATTTTTTTTTTTTTTTTTTTTTGTGGTACTTCTATCTTGTTTTGGTATCAGGGTGATGGTGGCCACATGGAATGAGCTGGGAGTGTTCCATCCTCTGAGATTTTTTGGAATATTTGAGAAGGACAGTTTTAGCTCTTCTTTAAATATTTGATAGAATTTGCCTGTGAAAACATCTGGTCCTGGACTTTTGCTTGCTGGAAGATTTTTAATCGCAGTTTCAATGTCATTACTTGTGATTGGTCTGTTTGTATTTTCTATATCTTCCTGGTTCAGTCTTGGAAGGTTGTACCTTTCTCAGAATTTATCCATTTCTTCTAGGTTGTCCACTTTATTGGTGTATAGTTACTTGTAGTATTCTCTTATGATCCTTTGTATTTCTGTAGTGTCAGTTGTAACTTCTCCTTTTTCATTTCTAATTTTGTTGATTTGAAACCTTTCCCTTTTTTTCTTGATGAGTCTGGCTAAAGATTTATCAGTTTTGTTTATCTTCTCAAAGAACAAGCTTTTAGTTTCTTTGATCTTTGCTATTGCTTTCTTCATTTCTATTTCATTTATTTCTGCTCTGATCTTTATGATTTCTTCCCTTCTACTAACTATGGGTTTTGTTTTTTCTTCATTCTCTAGTTGCTTTAGGTGTAAGGTGAAGTTATTTATTTGAGATTTTTCTTGTTTCTTGAGGTAAAATTGCATTGCTATAAAATTCCCTGTTAGAACTGCTTTTACTGCAGCCCATAGGTTTTTGGTCATTGTGTTTTCATTGTCATTTGTTTCTACTTATTTTTAGATTTCCTCTTTGATTTCTTCAGTGATCTCTTGGTTATTTAGTAGCATATTGTTTAGCCTCCATGTGTTTGTGTTTTTTACAGTATTTTCCCTGTAATTTATTTCTAATGTAATATCATTGTTGTCAGAAAACAAGCTTGATATGATTTCAACTTTCTTAAATTAACCGAGGTTTGATTTGTGACCCAAGATGTGGTCTCTTCTGAATAATGTTCCTGTGCACTTGAGAAGAAAGTGTATTCTGCTGCTTTTGGATGGAATGTCCTATAATTATCAATTAAGTCTACCTGACCTATTGTGTCATTTAAAGCTAGTGTTCCCTTATTAATTTTCTGTCTGGATGATCTGTCTGTTGGTGTAAGTGGGGTCTTAAAGTCCCCCACTATTATTGTGTTACTGTCAATTTCCCCTTTTATGGCTGTTAGCATTTGCCTTATATATTGAGGTCCTCCCATGTTGGGTACATATATATTTACAACTGTTATAACTTTTCTTGCATTGATCCCTTGATTATTATGTAGTGTCTTTCCTTTTCTCTGGTAACAGTCTTTATTTTAAAGTCTATTTTGTCTGGTAAGAGTATCACTACTCCTACTTTCTTTTGATTTCCATTTGCATGGAATATCTTTTTCCATCCCCTCACTTTCAGGCTGTATGTGACCCTAGGTCTGAAGTGGTCTCTTGTAGACAGCATATATATATATATTTTTTTTTTAGGCTTTTTTTTTTCCATTCAGCCAGTCTATGTCTTTTGGTTTGAGCATTAAATCCATTTACATTTAATATAGTTATCAATATGTATGTTCCTATTGCCATTTTCTTAATTGTTTTGTGTTTGTTTTTGTAGGTCTTTTTCCTTCCTTTCCTCTTTTGTTCTTTTCTATTGTGTTTCCTGCCTAGAGAAGTTTCTTTCGCATTTGTTGTAAAGCTGGTTTGGTGGTGCTGAATTCTCTTAGCTTTTGCTTGTCTGTAAAGCTTTTGAAATTTCCATAGAATCTGAATGAGAGTCTTGCCAGGTATTCTTGATTATAGATTTTTCCCTTTCATCACTTTAAGTATATTATGCCACTCCCTTCTGGCCTACAGAGTTTCTGCTGAAAAATCAGCTGACAATCTTATGGGGATTCCCTTGTACGTTATTTACTGCTTTTCCCTTGCTGCTTTTAATGTTAACAACAAGGAGAAGTGATTAGTGTGTGTCTCATCCTGTGTAATTAGTTTGATTACTATATGTCTCAGTGTGTTCCTCCTAGGGTTTATCCTGTATGAGACTCTCTGCACTTCCTGGACTTGGGTGACTATTTCTGTTCTCATGTTAGGGAAGTTTTCAACTATAATTTCTTTAAATATTTTTTCAGGCCCCCCCCCCCCCCTTTTTTTTCTTTTTCTGGGACCTCTTTAATTCAAATGTTGGTGATTTTGTCCCAGAGTCCTCTGAGACTGTCCTGACTTCTTTTCATTCTTTTCTGTTCATTCTGTTCCATGGCAGAGATTTCCACCGTTCTGTCTTACTGGTCACTTATCCATTCTTCTGCATCAGTTATTCTGTTACTGATTCTTTCTAGTGTATTTTTAATTTCAGTTATTGTATTGTTCATCTCTGTTTGTTTGTTCATTAGTTCTTCTAGGTCTTTGTTAAACACTTCTTGTATCTTCTTGATCCATGACTCCATTCTTATTCTGAGATCTTGGATCATCTTTACTATAATTATTCAGTTATTTTTCTGGTAGATTACCTATCTCCTCTTTGTTTAGTTGTTCTTATAGGTTTTTATCTTGCTCCTTCATCTGCAACATATTTCTTTGTCTTCTCATTTTGTTGAACTTACCATGTTTATGGTCTCCTTTCCACAGGCTGCAGGATCATAGTTCCTCTTGATTCTGCTGTCTGACCCCTGGTGTGTGAGGTTGGTCCAGAGGCTTGTGCCTTGATAGGGGGTTTGACTGGTGTTATAGTGATCAGAGCCTGCCCTGGATATTGAGTGGGCCCTTCCCTTTACTCTGTGGTTGTCACTGCCCTGTCAGGGGTAGGGTGTGTTGCCTAGTTGTTGGAGTAGAGGCCCCCAGATCTGTTTCTTAGCTGTGTTTCTGATCTGTGGTGTGAGGTAGGTGAGATTGGAGCACTCCCACTGGGAGAGAAACCACCAAGTATTTCTTCTCTGGAGCTGTTCACCTGTGAATGTGCTCTATTGTGTCCCCTTTCACCTGTTGGGTGGGGTCACAAGGTAAACTGTTGTTGGCACTGCTCATGGTCTCTCTTTAACTGTGGGTATGCTGGCAATTGGCCCTGGTGACTGTCAGGTGTTTTTTTCACCAGGTCATTGACACAGATCCTCTGAGGTCAGGTCCCAGGACTGCAGCAGCTGTGTACCTGGAACTGCTGTGTGAGCTATGGAGGCAGCTCAGGATTCTGGGCTGGCCCAACCCACCCCCCGCACCATGTACATACCCACAGAGCCCAGAGCTGCTAAAGCCAGACCTGTCCCAGCAGCAAGAGTGCTTCTTGTCCTTTCAGATGTTTCACAGGCATTGAATTTAGGAAGTCATCAGAGGAGGTGTAACTCCAGAGTTCATGCAGCTGTGAGGATAGATTTCAGCTCTTCTTCCTTAGTCACATAGCTCCTGGGGCTCAGCTGTGGTTTCAGACCTTCCTCTAGGCAAATTTCCTTGTGGGGAGAGCTATGTGTGACCTCCGGGACAGCAGCGTGGGTCCTGGCACCCACTGGCAGATTTCCTAGTAGCAAGAGTTTTCTGCATACTCCCAGAACTTTGGGGCAGTTCTTTGTCCCTGCTGATGGAGTTCCTAGTGGGGTGATTTATCATGACCCTCCCAGGGTAGTGGTGCAGGTCCCAGCACCCACTGGCAGATTTCCCAGTAGCAAGAGCTATCTGTGCCCTCCCAGGAAAGCAGGACAGGTTCTGGCACTCACTGATGTTTTTCCCAGTTGTGGAAGCTTTCTGCAATCTCCGGGGACAGTGAGGCATGTCCCGGCACCCACTGGTGGATTTCCTTATAGGGAGAGATGTCTGCACCCTCCCAGGACAGCATGGGCAGGTCCTGGGATCTGCTGGCAGAATTCCCAGTGGATGGATCTGTCTGTGCCCCTCCAGGTCAGCAGCGGTGTGTCCTGGGACCCACTGGTGGAATTGCTAGTGACTGGATCTGTCTGTGCCTTTCCAGGTCAGTGGGGGTGGGTGCTACTGGATCGTTAATAGTTCTATTTTTAATTTTTGGAGGAATGTCCATACTGTTTTCCATAGTGGCTATACCAATTTAATTCCCACCAGCAGTGTACAAGAGCTCCCTTTTCTCCACATGGTCACCAACATTTGTTATTTGTGATTTTTTGTTAATAGCCAATTTGACAGGTGTGTGGTGATATCTCATTGTATTTTTTTTTTTTTTTTGCGGTATGCGGGCCTCTCACTGCTGTGGCCTCTCCCATTGTGGAGCACAGGCTCTGGACGCGCAGGCTCAGCGGCCATGACTCACAGGCCCAGTCGCTCTGCAGCATGTGGGATCCTCCCGGACCGGGGCACAAACCTGTGTCCCCTGCATCGGCAGGTGGACTCTCAACTACTGTGTGGCCAGGGAAGCCCTCTCATTGTAATTTTGATTTGCATTTCCCTGATGATTAGTGAAGTTGGGCATCTTTTCATGTGCATTTTGGCCATCTGTATGTTTTCTTTGGAAAAATGCCCATTCAGGTCCTCTACCCATTATTATTATTTTTTTTATATTGAGTGTATAAGTTCTTTATATATTTTGGGTATTAACTCCTTATCAGACACAACATTTGAAAATATTTTCTCCCATTCATTAGGTTGTCTTTTCATATTTTGATGGTTTCCTTCACTGTGCAAAAAGTGTTTAGGTGTGATTGGGTCCCACTTGTTTATTTCTGCTTTTGTTTCCCTTGCCTGATGAGATAGATCCAAAAAATTGCTAAGACCAATGTCAAAGAGTGTATTCCTATGTTTTCTTCTAGGGGTTTTATACTTTCAGGTCTTACATTTAGGTCTTTAATGCATTTTAACTTATTTTTGTATATGGTATGAGAAATATTCTATTTAATTCTTTTACATGCAGCTGTCCAGTTTAGCCAACACCGTTTATTTAAGAGATTG
This sequence comes from Neophocaena asiaeorientalis asiaeorientalis, assembly GCF_003031525.2. NCBI lineage: Eukaryota > Metazoa > Chordata > Mammalia > Artiodactyla > Phocoenidae > Neophocaena > Neophocaena asiaeorientalis. Next base: position 50,036 of record NW_020174577.1, on the reverse strand, counting down.
TCACTTCCCCACTGCATATTCTTGCCTCCTTTGTCATAGATGGACTGCATGAGTGTGGGTTTATATCTGGGCTCTCTATTCTGGTTTATTCATATATGTGTCTATTTTTGTGCCAGTACCATAGTGTTTTTTTTGTGTGTGGTACGCGGGCCTCTCACTCTTGTGGCCTCTCCTGTTGCGGAGCACAGGCTCCGGATGCGCAGGCCCAGCAGTCATGGCTCACAGGCCCAGCCACTCCACGGCATGTGGGATCTTCCCAGACTGGGGCACGAACCCGCGTCCCCTGCATCGGCAGGCAGACTCTCAACCACTGCACCACCAGGGAAGCCCCATAGTGTTTTGATTACTGTAGCTTTGTAGTATAGTTTGAAATCAGGAAGGCTCATACCTCCATTTTTGTTCTTTTTTCTCAAGACCAGGGTCTTCTGTTATTCCTTACAAGTTTTAGGATTATATCTTCTTGGCTGTGAAAAATGTCATGAGTATTTTGTAGGGACCACATTAAATCTGAAAACTGCTTTGTGTAGTATGGACATTTTAACAATATTAATTCATCCAACTCCTGAGCTTGAGATATATTTCTATTTATGTGTATCATTTTCAGTTTCCTATATCACTGTCTTTAGTGTTCAGAATACAGGCCTTTCATCTCCTTGGTGAAATTTATTCCTAGGTAGTTTGTTATTTTTGATTCAATTGTAAATTGGGCAGTTTTCTTGATTTCTCTTTCTGATAGCTTATTATTAGTGTATAGATATGCAACAAATTACTTTATATTAGTCTTGTTTCCTGAAACTTTACTGGATTTGTTTCTTATGTCTAATAGTTTTTGTTTGTTTGTTTGTTTGTTTTGTGCACACTTTAGGGATTTCTATAAGCAGTATCATTTCCTCTTCAAACAGTGACAATTTTATTCTTCCTTTCTATTTAGATGTCTTTTATGTTTTTTCCTTGTCTGATTGCTGTGAATAGGACTTCCAGTGCTATGCTAAATAAAAGTAGTGAGAGTGGGCATCTGTCTTTTTCCTGATCTTAGAGGAAAAGACTTTAGCTTTTCAACTTTGAATATGATATCAGCTGTGGGTTTGTCATACATGGCATTATTATGTTCACGTTTGTTCCCTCTATACCACAGCTGAGAGTTTTTATTATGAATGAATGTTGAATTTTGTCAAATGCTTTTGCTGCATCATTTGAGATTCTCATGTGATTTTATTCTTTGTTCTGTTAATGTAGTTTATCACATTGATTGATTTGTGGATATTGAACCATCCTTGAATTCCTAGGGTAAATCACATTAGATCATGATATGATCATTTTACTGTATTGTTAAATTTGGTTTGCTAATGTTTTGTTGAGAATTATTGCATCTATATTCATCAGAGATATTGGCATGTATCTTTTTTTTCCTTTTCAACATCTTTGTCTGGATTTGGTACCAGGGTGATGTTGGCCTCGTATAATGAGTTTGGAAGTGTTTCTGCCTCTTAAATATTTGGGAATAGTTTGAAAAGGATAGGTATTAACTCATCTTTAAATGCTTAATAGAATTCCACTCTGAAGCTGTCTTGTCTTAGATTTTTGTTTGTTGAGAGTTTTTATTGCTGATTCAATTTCACTACTAGTCATTGATTTTCTATTTTTTCCTGATTCAGTCTTGGAAGGTTGTATGTTTCTAGGAATTTATTTATTTCTTCCAGGTTGTCCAATTTGTTGCATTTAACTTCTCATAATATTCCTTTATGACTTTGTGTAATTTTGTAATATTGGTTGTATCTTCTTTCATTTATAATTTTGTTTACCTTGACTTCCTCTTTCTTTCTTAATGAGTCTAGCTCACAGTTTATCCATTTTTTATCTTTTCAAATGTTCAGCTTTGGGTTTCATTGGGCTTTTCTATTTTTTTTGTCTCTATTTTATTTATTTCTGTTCTTCATTATTTTCTTCCTTTTGATGACTTTAGACTTTGTTTGCTTTTTTTTCTAAGTACATCAGAAGGAAAGTTAGGTTGTTTATTTGAGATTTCTCTTGTTTCCTGAGGTAAGCCTTTACTGCTTTAATCTTCTCTTTTGGAACTGCTTTCACGTCACCCCTTGGATTTTAGAAAGTTGTATTTCTATTTTTATTCATCTCAATGTATTTTTTTAATTTCCATTTTGATTTCTTCATTGACCCATTGGTTGTTTACTAGCATGTTGTTAAGTCTCTGCAATTTTGCATTTTTCCCCCAGTTTTCTTCCTAACTGATGTCTATTTTCATACAGTTGGGTTAAAAAAAAAGATATCTCATATAATTTAAATCTTATTAAATTTATTGAGACTTGCTTGTGGCGTAGCATGTGATCTATCCTGGAGAAAGTTCCATGTGTACTTGAAAATAATGTGTATTCTGCTGCTTTTGGATGGAATGTTTTGCAGATATCTATTAAGTTTATCTGGTCCAATGTGTCATTTAGGACCTTATTAATTTTCTGGATGATCTATTTACTTATGAAAGCAGAGTAATAAAATACCCCACTATTGGGGCTTCCCTGGTGGTGCAGTGGTTAAGTATCTGCCAGCCAATGCAGGGAACACAGGTTCTATCCCTGGTTTGGGAAGATCCCAAATGTCTCAGAGCAACTAAGCCCGTGTGCCACAACTACTGAGCCTGAGCTCTAGAGCCCATGAACCACAACTAGTGAGCCCACATGCCACAACTACTGAAGCCTGCATGCCTAGAGCCCGTGCTCTTCAACAAGAGAAGCCACTGCAATGAGAAGCCCGCACAGTGCAATGAAAAGTAGTCCCAGTTCACCACAACTAGAGAAACCTCACGTGCAGCAGCAAAAACCCAAACACAGGCAAAAATAATAAATAAGTAAATTTATTAAAAAAATAATAAAATACCCCTAACCCCAGTCCTCTCCCTGCGCTCCGTCCAAAACCGAAACCCGAGGCTCAGCTCGCAGCCCCGCCCGCCCCGGCGGGTGAGCAGACAAGCCTCTCGGGTTGGTGAGTGCCGGTCGGCAGCGATCGTCTGTGCAGGAATCTCCCCGCTTTGCCCTCCACACCCGTCGCTGTGCACAACTCCGCGGTCCTGAAGCTCCCCCCTCCGCCTCCCGCAGTCTCCGCCCGCGGAGGGGCTTCCTAGTGTGTGGAAACTTTTCCTCCTTCACAGCTCCCTCCCACTGGTGCAGGTGCCGTCCTTATTCTTTTGTCTCTGTTTTTTCTTTTTTCTTTTGCCCTACCCAGGTACGTGGGGAGTTTCTTGCCTTTTGGGAGCTCTGAGGTCTTCTGCCAGCCTTCAGTAGGTGTTCTGTAGGAGTTGTTCCACGTGTAGATGTATTTCTGGTGTATCCGTGAGGAGGAAGGCGATCTCCACGTCTTACTCTTCCGCCATCTTCCTGCCGACCAAAATACCCCACTATTATTGTATTACTGTCAATTTCTCCTTTATGTCTGTTAATATTTGCTTTATATATTTAGGTTTTCCTTTATTAGGTGCACATATATATAAATATATATTTCCTTCTTGGATTATCCCACTTATCATTATTAATTCTCTTCTTTGTCCTTTGTTATAGATTTTGTTTTAAAGTCTATTTTGTCTGATATAGGTATTGATACTGTGGCTTCTTTTTGTTTCCATTTGCATGGAATACCTTTCTCCATCCCGTCAATTTCAGTGTATGTGTGTTTTTAGCTTTGAAGTGAGTTTCTTGTAGGCAGGATGGAGAGAGGTCTTTTTCTTTTTAATCCAATCAGCCACCCTATGTCTTTTGATTGGCAGATTTAGTCTACTTACATTTAAAATGATTATTAATAAATATGTGCTTATTGCCTTTGTGTTACCAGCTTTCTGGCTGTTTTTGTAGTTCTCTGTTCTTTTATTCTTCTTTTAGTCTCTTCCCTTGTGTTTTGATAATTTTTTTTTAATTTATTACTATGTTTGCATTCCTTTCTGTGTGTCTTTTGTATGTCTTTTGTAGTATTTTGATTTGTGGTTACCATGAAGTTAATTATTTCAACCTATAAATATATCTACTTGTCTTAGGCTAATAGTCATTTAATTTCAAACATATTTCTAAAGGTCTCTCCTTTTTACTCCTCCTCCCTATGTTTTATGTTTAGGTATCATATTTTACATCTTAGGTATATTACCTAATTGTTTATTGTTGTTATAGTTGACTTTACAATTTTTGTTTTTTAATCTTTGTAGTAGCTTATTTAAGTGGTTGATCAACTGCCTTTACTCTATATTTCCCTTTACCAGTGAGTTTTTTCTTCAAATTAAAGAAAACTTGTTATAACCATTTCTTTTTCACTACAAGAAGATCTTTTAACATTTCTTGAAGGTCAGTTTAGTGGTGATAAACTCTTTTGGTTTTTCATTGTCTCAGAAAATATCCTTCAATTCTGAATGATAACCTTGCTGGGTAGTGCATTCTTTGTTGTAGTTTTTTGTTTGTTTGTTTGTTTTTCCCCTTTTAGTACTTTAAATATGTCATGTCACTCTCTTCTGTCTTGGAAAGTTTCTGCTGAAAATCAGTTGATAGTCTTATGGGGGTTCCCTTGTATGTGGCTCTATACTTTTCCACATATGCCTAGTGGTTTTGGTGGGATGTGCTAGCAGCTGCCACCATGGTGAGGCCTAGGGTGGGATTGAGAAGGGCTGGAGCTGGAGCAAGGTGTGAGCCAGGGTTTCTCCAGGCTTGATGACAGTCACAGCCCTGTCAGCACGTAGGGCTGGGGTCCAAGGATCTCCTAACTAAAATATGAGCTAACTTTACTTATCCCTGGCATAATGCTGGCATCCACCTTAGTCAGGGGCATGGTCTGGGGTGGGGCCAGGGCCTAAGAAGCTGGAGCCATGGTTCTAAGTTAGCTTTTTTTCTCACCTGTGTGATGGCTATCTCTGCCTTGATTAGGTCAGGGCCGGGACTGAGAGGCTAGAGCCATAGTACTAAGCTAGTTCCTCCACACCTTGGTGTGCTGGTAGTCTCTACCTTGATTAGGATCATAGCCAAGGCCCCAGGAACTGCAGCCACAAATCTGATCTAGCTCCACTTCTTCCCAGAAAGATGGCAGTCTTCACCTTAGTCAGTGGCAGGGTCAGGGCCCAAGGGACTGCAGCTGCAAATCTAAGTTAGTTCTGCTTCTCCCTGATGTGATGGCAGTCTCTGCCTTGGTTGGGGTCATAGCCAAGGCCCCAGGAGCAGCAGCCATAAATCTGAGCTAGCTCCACTTCTCCCTGGGCAAAATGATTGTTTCCACCTTTTGAGAGCAGTGTCAGAGCAAGAGCAGGAGCCATGTGCAGGCTAGGGGCCATGTGCAGGCTAGGGGCATGCTGGGGAGGTTCTGTCAGGCCGGCCAGAGCACAACAAATTCTCAACCTGTTGCTTCTATGCTGGGACTAGGAGCAAGAAATTCTGCATGTGCACTCTTCAAGGGCTGAGTCTAGGTTCATTACAGCTCTCTGGTAAGCCTTGCTAGTTTTCAAACCAGCCAGGCTGGCTGGCCTTCCCAGTGCCAGACCTGAGGTTTGGGGTTCCCATTAGGGGGCTTAACATCTTGCTCCTTAGAGAGGATCCCTCAGCCTCTGATATCCCTCTTCTCTTCTGGATCACCCACCCATGGTGTGGGTCCTAATTAGTTCACTTCTCTTTTCCCACCAGAGGCTACTTCTTTCTTTATAACCTTGGCTGTAGAAGAGCCATTCTGTTAGTCTTCAGGTAATTCTCAGGGAGCGTTGCTCTATTGCTAGTTCATGGTGGGGGAGGTGAGGTCAGGGTCTTCTTACTCTACTATCTTCATTCAAGTTTCTGGGATGGGTTAAATTTAAAGGGGCTTTGAAAGTCAGGAGAATTGTAAGGATGAAACTGGTAGGTTAAGAATATGAATCTGTTAGTGTTAGTTAGGAAGATTCGGAAACAATCTATGCTAGAGTTCTCTGATCTCTCAGTATACACTAAACAAGTGGATACACTTTCAGTTTTCATTTCTATAAGGAGAGATAATCAAATTAATGACATGGAAACTTAAATTTGAAAGCTAATCTTCCTGAGGTTTCAAGAAACCTTTCAGTAGTCACTGGGTACAGCTACAGGTACAGCTACTATAGTGATATAAATAAAAATTATTTAATAATTAAAGATACATTTCATTTTTTGCAGTAATTTATTAATTTTTAAAAATTTTATATAATTTTAAAAGGTTACTTTCCACTTACAGTTATTACAAAATATTGGCTACATTCCCTGTGTTTTACAATACATCCTTGAGTTTATCTTACATGCAATAGTTTGTACCTCCCACTCTCTCACCTCATATTTCCCCTCCCTTTCACTGGTTACCACTAATTTGTTCTCTATCTCTGTAAGTCTGCTTCTTTTGTTGTTGTTGTTGTTAAATTCACTAGTCTGTTTATATATATATATATACCACATCTTTATTCATTCATCTGTTGATGGACACTTAGGTTACTTCCATACCTTGGCAATTATAAATAATGCTGCTATGAACATTGGGGTGCAAAAAGTTTCATTTTTGAACAAGTACTTCACCCATTACACTATTTATTTATTTATATTACAGTTTAAGTATTTGCAGCTTATTGTATGCCAATTATACTACAATAATTATTTTTAAATATATTAAGTTTTTAAATGATCGGCTATTACAAAAAATTTCAAAATTAATAATAAAACTTTCTCATACTAATGAAGGACTCATCTGCAACTTTTCTTCATTTGTGATGTTTCACATTCAGTTGGCCTTTTTATTATTTTAATTACAAAATTAGAATATTCTAAATAAATTTTTGCACCTATTTACTTATTTATTTTTAACCTAGAGAATGACATTATGCTAGGTGCTGCGGATGCAGCTGTAAAAGGACAGACACTAATCTTGGCCTTCATAGAGTTTACAACCAAAACCTCCAGAGAGAATAAATCACTCTTTAACTCCTCCACTTCCGTCACTGCAAGGCTCTTATCACCTTGCTCTGCCCTAATTTTTTTGAACCCCATGATAGCAATAACTACCCCTCACTTGACGGCAGTGACAATGTCTAATCATCTTGATACCACATGCTAAACATAAATCCTTATTTAATTAAACTTACTGAATGAATTAATAAAAGAAACTGAAATAGCCTCAGAATAGCCCTGTGTATTCTTATCCCCAATTTTATTGCAGGAACTATATAAATACAAGACTTTTTCTTTTTTTGCGGTACGCGGGCCTCTGACTGTTGTGGCCTCTCCCGTTGCGGAGCACAGGCTCCAGACGCGCAGGCTCGGTAGCCATGGCTCACGGGCCTAGCTGCTCTGCGGCATGTGGGATCTTCCCGGACCGGGGCACGAACCCATGTCCCCTGCATTAGCAGGTGGACTCTCAACCACTGTGCCCCCAGGGAAGCCCTTCTTTTTTTATTTTTTTAACCTTTTACTGTTGAGTTCTGAGATTGGGTTAAACTTCGCATACATAATGTTTTCAAACTTCAATAGAGTTAAATCATATTTTCTTAGTCTAAAAAGATTCAATTTTACTTTTTATGTTTCCTGATTTTATGCAGATGCAGGAACTTTGAATGTCTTTCTGTCTTTCAGAGAGACAAATGACTTCACAAATTTTGGGTTGCAAATGTTATAATACATGAGGTAAGGCAAACCTACACTGAACTCTCATTCTTACTTTTAAATTAAATAGTAAAATATTGGTCTCATCCATATACATTATAGTTCTTTTTTTTTCTCTTGAGTTTACAGTGCATTCAAAAAATTATGCAAGGGTGCTGTAAAAACATCCCTGTCCCTGAGACACATTCACTGACCACTAAGAAGAGACCCAGGTTCCAATTCTGCCTCAGCCATGTATAATTCATAGTATGTTTAACAAATGATTTAGCCACGTTAAGAACCCATGTTTGGATTTTAGTGAATTCATTAAGGTAGAGGCTCTCTGGTAGTCAACTGACTGTACTTTTTCCTGGTGACATACCCACTTATTGTTTCCCTTCTCTGAAAACTGCACAGATGTTATTTTTATTATGACTGACTGAGTTTTCATATTGCATTTCTAAATGAAACATGTTAAACCAGCACTGATGTGTGCAACTTGTAAGAATGTGAATGGTATGTCCTTTCTAGAAAATAATTTGCCAATACATTTATAAAAACCCTTTAAAGTATGTATACTTTTGATGCAATAATACTACTTTGAGAAATTTGACCAAACAACAATTGTAATCAAGGAATTATATACCATTTTTTTAAATGATAGTTTCATTTATAATGTCGAAAAGCAGATACAATTTAAATTTTCAATAAGGAAATGGTATAGGTACACAAAAAATACTCAGATATCAAAATGAAGTTTTCACAGAATATTTGAAGATATGTGGAAATAATTGCCTTTACAACATTACAAGAAAATAGATGGATATTTTAAGTATTTTCATCCAAGTTTTGTTTACATGCATATACATTTAAAATATGTATTTGTACAAATATTTAAAAAAAGTATATCAAAATATTAAAGCATGTACCTATTATGGGCTACATATGTCCTTCCTAAATTCATTTTCCCTAGTACCTCACAATGTGACTATATTTGGAGATAAGGTCTTTAAAGAAGTAATTAAAGTTAAATGAGGTCATTAGAGCAGGCCCTAATCCAACATGACCGGTGTCCATTAAGAAGAAGAGATTGGCACATGGACACATAAACTGAGGAAAGACAATGTGAAGACACAGGGAGAAAATGGCTGTCTTCAAGCCAAGAAGAGAGGCCTCAGAAGAAACCAACCCTGTCAATATCTTGATCTTGGACTTCCAGCCTCCAGAATTATAAGACAATAAATTTCTGTTGTTTAAGACTATGGTACTTTCTTATGACAGCCCTAGCAAACTAATTATAGCACCTACTGGAGGTGAATTTATGAGTGGCTTTTATTTATTTTTTAATACATTTTTATGTAGTCCCTAATGATTTTACTATGAGCCTAAACACTGAATCCAGGCACTATTTCCTCAGTTATGCATTTTTTTCTTTTTTTCTTTGTGCAGGGCAATTGGATCCAGATAACATGTTAATAAGTAGTTATTTATGTGTGTATCTCTTTCACTTGGTTGTGAGCCTTTGGAGGACAAAGACTTTGCTCAAATCCATCTGCCTAGTATTGCAATTGGCACAGATATTAGGTACCCCTAAATGTTTGTGGAATGACATATAGATGGCACTGATTTATAATGTGTTTAGTCTACTCTCTCACATTATAAAAACAGTTTACTCGGTACCTATTCTATATCTGTGAGGATTTTGAGTGTTTCTATCATCTCATAAAGCATCATTTACAAATGCTAAACTGAGACTTCCCTTTCATAGGGAAAAATCCAGCTTGCTGTTCTTTTGTCTTCTTACCAGTGTTGCCTAGTTTTTGCCCTAATTTTCCATCAGCAACCCCTCTACTCCCAGGCCTCTCTACTCCCAGACTTCTCTACTTAATTTCACATACAAACACACACAGTCTTTTCCAAAGGAGGGGTCAAGGATACTTTGACTCAACAAAAAGCACTACATATAAAAGACTATTGATCTAAACTGCAAACTAGAACAGAGTTTGAGGGAATGAAAGGTTAAAGAATGGGTTTTCTTGTCTATTTGGAGAGAGGGTTAAGGAGCTGGAAAAGAGGGAGGAACCAAGTACTACGATAGACATACGTAAATACCTACTTTCCTCATTTTAGTCATTTTTCAGAAGTAAAACCTGTCTGTTTTACTGGAAAGTGTAGGAATACCTTGGTGGTTTGGAATCAATGCCAACCCTCTACCAACTGAATTTGTCCTTGACGATGTCATTATTTTAAGACGTTGACATATCTTTCTATTTAATTTTGAGTATATACTAAATCCAAGGCACTTTGCATATATGTATGATATTTGGTCCAGAATCATCCCTGAAAAGCAGTATCAATGTTAAATAAACTGCTTACCAAAGGTTACCTAACTTACCTAAGGTCACAGGAAAATGCTTCTGGGATAGGCATCTTAGTGAAAGTTCCTAAGATCTTCCTAAGAACAGGTACCAACAAGAAGAAATGACATTTTCCATACATAACCTTGTTTGATTTGTCTAACATTGCTAATAGGTGGGAATTAGCATTGCTATCTTACATGGCAGAAAAGGTAGGACAACCTGCCAAATGAACACAGAATTAAATAACAGAGTTGAGATTTAAACCCATCTCCATCTGATTCAGAAGAAAGAAATCTAGATAGAGAATCAGAAGCTTTTTAGAAAATGGTAAGGGTTAGGGTTATAGTCTCTGGGAAAATCCATGCTATTACAACTTTACATTTGGTAGCATCCCTTTTTGCTTTTATATAGTAAACTTATTAACTTATAAGTTTATCACTTGATTCATTGTTTTCCTATCGGTAATTCCTTTTCACATTTAGTGACTTCAAGATCCAAATGGATTATTTACCAACCTCTTAATAGCTAGCTAGGGCTTCTTTACTTTTGGTAATCTTTCCTCTACTCCACTTCAACCACCAACTCCTATAAACTTATTCTTAATCTGGTCATTCACAATAACTATGTTCAAATCATGAGTCTAAACATGCTCATGTATAGCTACAAACTCTGATCCTTCCAGAGGGTAATTATGATAGTCTAGTCTGTCAATTCCATCAAGTTAAGGCTAATGCAGGATGTGTTTCTTGTCAAAGTTTGGATGCATGAAAATTAAAGGAGTGTGCAAAGTTGCAATTGAGGTGGGGCAGAAAACTGGAAGAGAATCTACAGGGGTCATTTAAATAAATAGATGCTTCAGAAGTAGACATAGGGTTTTGGTATTAAGAAGTCAGCTATCCAAGGTGATACAAGCAATGAGCAATAGATCTTGTAGGCAAACAGGAAGATTCTTAGTAGTGGCAAATAATCATTCAGAGGTCATTATCCCAAACCTATATTTCAGGTTTGCATGAAGGATTTGATTTATTTCAGGAGTCATGGGTCAAGCAAATACATATCAGGGTTATGCCAAGGATCAAATACAAGCATGGCATTAATACTGAAGAGCTTTTCAATGCAAATATCAGCTGTTGATACTTTTCTTGATTTAAATGGCCCATCTTGATGTTATAGGCAGTACTGATATTATGGGTTTCCTACTTTCTCCTACACCCAGGTAAATGTTTCCTTCCTTGTTTCTTTAGTGGTTAAGAGAATTATGGAGAAACTAGCTGGGGTTGGTCAACTATTCAAACATGCTTTTTATACATAAGCAACATATTTGTTCTGTCTCAGTACATTTATATTTATTTTTTATAAACCTTACTTCCCATCAGTAAACTAAGTGAAGATAAGAGAATAGAATTAGCATATCTGTCCCACTTGTTGTGACAAAATATGAGCTTAAGATTTGTATGCTAATTTAGGAAAGCATATTCCTAGTAGTATGTGGTAAGCCTGATAGAATAAAGTTTCAGTAGCAAATACAATTGTGGGAATCTCCATTAAAAAGCAACACTAAAAGTAGATGACATGAAAGAGTGTTATGGAAGCTATTTAGAGTGAATTTGAACAGAAATAGAGCCATCTCTAGAGAGGTGGAGCCTTGGGACAACTCATTTGTGGAAAAAAGATGGAAAGAAAAAGTATAAGGATAAGGCTTCTCCCTGCCATTCTCCAAATTTGTGAGGAAAGATGTTGAGGGAAAGAGGTAGGAGGAGGAAGTTACAACGTGTTTGCATTTCTTGATAGGCAAAATACATAGAGCTTTGTATAGCTTGGAGATGGAAAGGAAAGGAGACATGCTAAATGTGCTGGAGTTAATTATATTAGCTAATTGCATTTTCTTCTATTGATGCTCCCTCATTCCAAGTCACACCAGTGCCTATGGAGAGACACCACTCTTGTTTTTTGAGGCAGCCAGAGGAGTGTCCAGAGCATGTGCTGGGCTCCTTGCTACCTTATAGAAAACATATCTTCTTTGGAAAGTAGAAATATATTCCTATACACCCCAAATCCTCCTTGCAAGTTAAAATTAGGAACAGAAAGGAGGATGCCTTTTGAAATATTCTACAATGTACTTGTTATTTATTTTTCCCCTGCATGGCATATACTAGTCACATGCAATATGAATTTAAGTAGGACACAAACAAATAATATTGACCTTAATATCTGTATATTTACCTCTTTCTTTTTCTTTTTATGACAACGGATGTCTTTCATTTGCAGAATCAATATTATTATTAAAATTAATGTATATAAACAAGAAAATTAACTATTTTTGAAATAACTACCTTTGTATCATTAGGTCAGCTTACAGATAGGTAAAATTTGTGAAGATGGCTCTCAAGTGACTGAAATTTCGGAATCACTGTAGTATAACATGATGTGGCAGAAAAAGACAGGATTGAAAATAAAAAAATTATGGATGCTCAGCTTTGCTAATAACAACCTATGCATTGTGGACAAGTGGTTTAAACTTGCTTAACCTCAGTTTTCTTCTTTGTTTAAAAATATTGATAATAATTCTCAATTTAGCTAATTTATAGTACTTTTTGTGATAATGTATTCTATATTCTTTTTAAAATATCCAGTGTTAAAATGAAGAAGTATTGTGGATAAGCCTTAAGAAGACCCCTACTGAGTCATTCCCTTAATAGTTCCCTCACCTGAATGTGGCCAGAGCCTATAACTTGCTTTTGTTCAATAGAATATGAAAAACAAAGGTGATGGGATCAAACTTCCTTAATTAGATCTGGTTATATGTCTTAGCTGAATGAGAGGGTGAGAGAGAGAGAGATTCTCCCATTGGCCTTGAAGAAGCAAGTGGCCCTATTGTGAACTGCCTATGGGAAAGGCCACATGGAAGAGAACTGTGAGCAGCATCTAGGACCTGACTGTGGTCTCCAGCTGACAGCCAGAAACTAGGGCCGTTGGTCATAGAGTCACAAGGAAATTAATTCTGTCAGCAACCTAAGTGAATTAAGTAGAATATTTCCTAATTGAGTACAAGGATGGGAACATTGCCTAGCCAACCCCTTGATTACAACATTGTGAGTCTCTAGGAAATTAAAAAAAAAAATTACTTTCTCAGATGTACCAGCCACATTTCAAGTGCTCATACAGTGCAGGTATAGAACATTTTCATAATCTTATAAAACTCTATTGAACAAGACTCTTCTGGAGGTTCCTGAAGGCTGAGGCTGAATCTAATACTTCCCCTGAAATTGAACCTGATTTGGCTTTTCCTTTTATCTGTCCTATTTCCTGTCAGAGGTTACTGCTTTTTCCTAGGCATGCTTCCTTTATGAAATTTTTGCATCCAAACCCTTGACTCAAGGTCAGCTTCTGGAAGAGCTTTATCTAGGACTCCAGAGAAATTAACTGGAAGAAATGTCATTTATTTCTATCCCTGAATGCTAATTGACAAAATATACTTTCATAATTACTGATTTTCTAATCTATTCCTTCATGGTACCTCCCTTGACTGTTAAATGTGGAAATATGGATTTCTGCATTTACAGTTTACAAAATTCTTTCTCAGACATATTTTAAAGAAAAGATATTTTAAAATGTAGCATACCTGCACTGGTTTATAGTAGGCAATCAGTAATAGGTAGCTATTAATATCCTTATTTTAAGGATTGGAGAATTGAATCCTAAAATGGTTGCAATAGTCTAAGACCATATTTCAAAGAAGTGGCAGAGTTAGAATTCATTGCTGGCTCTTTTGACCAAGAATTTGGTACCCTTTCTTTATAATGCACAGACTTCAGAACTCCAGAGGATCTGCCACACTGAGCATCCTCTGTATGAATACAAAATGGACATCAGAGGGTGTGTTCTGAGAAGGGAGATTGTTCTTTATAAAATTAAGATTTACATGGTTGCAAGATGACTAAAGGTCAAGTTGTGAGGTAGACATTCACCCTTCACGTACTTTCCTTTAAAGTATCTGTAACTGATTGTTTAGTGCCCTAATGCTTTATGTCTGCTTCAACCATGTAGTTTGGCTGATCATTTTTTTTCCCATACAAGCAAAAAATGACCCCATAGGTCAAATACACTCTGTTTTTCTCCTCCTCCTCCTCCTCATCAGCTGCAGCTGAAGCAACAGCATCATCATCATCATTGTTGTCATTATGATCTATTTACTGAGCCAGGCAATATGCTAAGATTTTGCAGGCATTATTTTATTCAATATTCATAACAAGCCTAGGAGCTGTTGCCATTATTATCATTCTCATTTTATAGATGAGCAGAATGAGGCAAATGTCAAAGACTTGTAGTAATTATATAGGGCACAACTTCCTTCCTTTCCACCATGATCCCAAGTTAACAGTTTTCCAGGTCATGTGAGGAATAACCAATACTACTTGGGCTTGTTTCATTCTGTGTCCTCTCCAAACCTGGTGTATCGTCAGTAGCAGTGGAAGAGATAAAGTAACTCACTAAGAAATAAGGCCAATTTCTCTTTTTTCTCAGATTTTCTGCTGATGTTTACCTAAAAGTAAACACCAATAGATTTGGTTCTATTATATTAAAAAAAAAAAGATATGCATCAGTTTCTTTGCATCATTTTCAAAGAGCTGCTTACATTGATTCAAAATAGGGTTAATTAATATGATATGGCATTGTAATTAGATCAACTTTGTCCTAGAAATTGGTCTCATTCATTCTTAGACTGAGCCATATCTGAACTAGTGACCCAGAGGTGGATGGCTCAAATGCCCATTACCAGCTCCCAAAGCTATCTATCATGTCAAAAGTGTTGATGGATCCAGCTTAATGACACCCAGATATTATTTCTGAATCTTAGAAGACAAACTGCAGCTACAAGGTAAATATAAAAGTCTCTTGCTGAGATCTACAGAAAAATGTTGTCATTTTAATTAACATTTCCAAATAATAATCATTAATTTAGGGCTGCAAAGCCAGCCACATACCAAATGCAAAATTTCTGAGTATTTTAAAGCAAGAAAATGCTCTTTTGGGAAATGAAGAATAAACTTGGTTTTCTGATTCTAGTCTGGAAATATCATATCAAAGCATGTTTTTTTCTCCTTTTAAATAAAAACAATGTGACTTTCTAAAATTATTCTTCCTTATTAATTTGTCCACTGACATGCAGTACTTTTGAAAAAATTCTTACAATGGATTAAAATTGTATTTTAAAAAATGAACTTGAGATGTTGAGCTTCATGGTCTTCAAAAATACAAGGTAATTGGAAGTGCTTTGGAACTTGGAACATGAAGGAATAAAACCAATTTTGATAGCAGATTAAAAGTTTTTTTTGTTTTCTTGAAGAA
Organism: Neophocaena asiaeorientalis asiaeorientalis; assembly: GCF_003031525.2. Lineage (NCBI taxonomy): Eukaryota > Metazoa > Chordata > Mammalia > Artiodactyla > Phocoenidae > Neophocaena > Neophocaena asiaeorientalis. Next base: position 34,723 of record NW_020174577.1, on the reverse strand, counting down.
TGTAGCAACCATCCCACAACTCCCCTTCATCAGTCTATCATAGCAACCATCCCACAACTTCCCTTCATCAGTCTAACTATCTCCCATTTCCCAAGTCTTTATACCACTGACTTACCTTACAGATTGATCCCTTGCTCTCCATGGGAACTGGAGGTCTTGCCTTGCATCCTGAATCTCAGCCACTTGATAGTAATTTGGAATCTCTTCCTGATTCTCCCATTCCTTTAGGTAAAGGGATGCCAGAGACTTCCAATTGTCCCTCAGTGGCTGACTTGGATCTCATTCTAAATAAATTTATCATCTAGCACCTTGCCTATCTGTATTTAAATTAACATTATTTAGTTAAGTGGATTCTACCACCTTTCTTGAATCATCCACTTTACTCCACTTCTACTACCTCTATATGCACATCTAAGCCACTACATTCTCTCACCTGATGAAAGCATTAGATTCCCAGTGGGTCTCCCAGATTAAAATATTGGTCTCTTTGGTCCATTTTCCATGCTGCCACCAAGGAAAACAATTCAATATGAAAATCTGATCATTTTAATTATTAAAATATTCCTAGCCACCCATTACTCTTAGGAACAGGCCTTAAATCTCTGATGCAGTTTGTGAGGCCTTGCGTGACAGGACTCCACATTTACCTCGTGTTCATCAATACAGTCTTTCAAAAAGCTATGCTTTCTCTTTTATGGGATTTTCACACAAATTTCCTCTGCCATGGACCCACCTTCCTCTTGTCTCCATGTAAATCACTGGCTTATCCTTCAGGTCTTTGCTTAACCTTTTTTTCCCTAGAAAATTCTTCCTGTTCTTGCAGATCCGATCAAGTTTCCTTTTATAAACACTCATATATACATGCACAATCACAGACATATACATATGAGAGGGGGAGAGAGATACCCACCTACCAACTATAGTACCAGGAATGTAGGCCCTACAAACAGTTTTTCCCCTTATAGTTACAGGCCTCTGCATTCCCAGCTCTCTCTCTATCAAATATACAAATACATTTACACACATACTGTGTTCCCAACTTGCAAGGGTCTGAAAGGAATTATGTTCAAAGAGGACTTCACTCTTAGTGCTGCTATAGAAAGGTCCCTCTCATTCATGTGTTCCTCTCATTCCCCTCACAGATCAGCTCTGAGGGTGTGGAGGTGGAGGACATGAAGGGAGAAAACAAAAATGGGCTTTTGTTTTTCTCTTGAGGCCAAAATCTTATTTGTTTTAAAGAGAAAAATTCCCTTTGGGCTCTTGTCAAGTGACTTCCCACTTCTTTAGGCCCTTTGAGTAAATGAGTAAATGTTCTTTGGTGTACTGGACATTTTGTGTGTGTTTAGCTTATTAAAATATCGAATTATGCAGCCAAAGTGGAGAGGGCAGAAACTGGGCTGATGCTTTGCAAAATCTCTCTCTACCGATGAATTTATGATTTTATATGAAAATTGAACACAATTGTTTCTTGTGATTTTTCAATGAAAACACATTTTCTTCCTACCATACATAACATTCATAGTTTGTTTCATAAATATAGCATTTGAAAGAAAAATGTTTATTTTTCATAAATATTTATTTGCTAATTATTTGGATCACCCAATGAGGAAACTGCCAAAACTTTTTGTTGTGTTGTTTTCTCTTTCCTTATTCCCTAGGTTAAGTTTTTAAAATCCACAATGTGGAAATTACATATCATGGCATGGATGCTGGACACTTTTTAAAATTACACATTTGGTTAATTTCAGGATGTTAAGCTCAGGCCAGAAAATTTTATTATGGAATCAAGCTCCCTGACTTATATATATATTTTTAGTTAATAAAGTGTTGGGTTTTTGTTCCTCCCCACTGTGAGCCATATTTTCATTTTTGACATCAACTCATTCAGTCACTAGATAATGACTTGGAGAATAATCTGACAAGATACCCTGAAGTCAGGATTATAGTTAGGAAGATGTGTTGTGCAATTAACTTGTGTCTAACAAAAGACCAGTGGCATCTTTACATCTAAGAATGGTCAGCCAACCATGCCCACATTTGATCATTCATCTGTGCGCTGAAGTTGGGATGACTGGCTACGTAATTTTTTACTATTTTTCTACTTTATTCTTACTATTCTTTAAATAAAATGCTTTCTAAGATGGATTGTCAGGTTCTTTACAGATTATGTATTTGGGTTATGTATTTATGTACAGAATTGCATTCATTAAGATGTGAGAAGGGAATCCTCTATTTAGTGAAGCAAGGTACATGCCTGTTAATGTTAGTCTTCATAAGAAACATCAGCATATATATTAAATTTTTTTTAAACCTCTCAGGGTGATTTAAATATGCAATTTTGTATTTCCCTCAAAATGCCATTAAGTTGATGTAGGTAGGAAGGAGAATGCTTTAACAATACAAATGATTGAAAGATGTATAAAGAGGAGGGATAGAATTAGTTTATACTAATAATGACTCCTTGATAATAGATTTGTCACCATGTAATTAGAGAAGTATTTCTCTCCAAAATCAATTCTTCCAAGATTAAAACATAACCCAACCTTTAGAGGGGTTCTTGCAAGAAGGTAAAATAATGAATTATTAAAAGTATTGCAGCTTCTTGATAAAAATTTTATGATAACTGTACAGTGTTCATCTAACCTTGCCTTTTAGCAATATGGAAACATGAGCTCTGCTTATTTAAAATTGTAAATTAGTTTCCTCTTATTGTCTCATTTAAAGTCTTTTCCAGAATAGACCCAGAGGTGCCAAATGACTCCAAATTGTAATATACAGTTTTTTTTTCTCCTTCAGAATTATTGTACCCATTATATTAATACCTTCCACTTTGCTGTAGAGCTCCTTGCATTTGCAGAGGTTTTTATGCATCTCTAAAATGAAATGTCAACAGATTATATGTGTTATTGAGAGTCTGAGCACTGAGCACCATCTTAACTTGGAAATATCTACAAGTACAGTATTTAGAATGCTCCAGGGAGGAAAAAGGGAGTAAAATGAAAATTTCATATTGCTACTTGCATGTTATAGAACTAACTGAGGTGACTGGTAAACACAAAGAATGCTAACTCCTTTTCTGTCTTTGGGTCCTATATTTGCTCACTTTCTCTTTATCATAGACACATAGAGAATGGGGGTAAAGAGGAACATATTTCCTTTGGACATTTTTATATGCAGGTACCAAAAAACCACTCTTTTTGTATCAATTAGCACTGAATTCCTGTCCTTAGGCATGGTGACTATTGATTGCAAGAATGTTTCCTATAGATTTATTTATTCCAGGGGAGTTTCAGTCTTCCGTCATACAGAGGATAATGTCCCTAACTCATTACATTGCTGGTAAGTGTCGTTTGTCTCCACTCTGCCAGTGCTCTAGCATAAACACTTGGATTGAAGTGTTAAACCAAAATTTGGTCAAACCCACCCAACAGCCCAGGGACTGTGTTTCATGGAAATAAACAAACTGGAAAGCATTCCACTGAAGCACTAGAGTAGTGAAATAAGCCCAGGTTTCATAGTCAGGTGACCACACCATTATCACTTACTATTGAAGTTAAGTAAACTATTTTACATTTTTAACCTCCCCTATCTTTCTATAAGGACTGAAACTGAGATGATTATATCTAAAAATAAATGATTTAAGATAGGAGAATAGCTTAATATAATGCTTATCACAAAGATGATTCTCAATAAATAATACTATATTTGTTTTTTAATTTATCTACCTCTGCGGAGTTGTTATGCTCCATAGAAGAGTGCTCCATATTAATTTATTAATTTTCTTCCTCTTATTGTGCTGCTTGGTCAGAATGGCCAGTAACTCTTCATTTGAACTTCCTGAAATTTTAAGGATCAACATATGCTGAGATTGTTTACCATGTAGAAGACACATAAAATATGTTAAAGCAAGAAAAACGTGGCATATTATTTAATAAATTTTACTCAGTCTAGAAACCCTCATCTTGCAATAACTGTCAGTTGGGTTCTATGTGGCCAAGGGATGTAAGTATGTACATTTGGTTGAGTAGACAAACAGATGACTTGTTGGGAATAACTAAACAGTAGTTTGTAATGAGAACTCACAACAGTGACCTTGTAATGTATATATATATATATATATATATATATATATATATGATAGTGATTCCTAAATCTTCCTTATGAGGAATTGATAATCATTGTTCCTGATAGGACTCAAATGAGTCTGTTACGATTGGTTCTAGGCACAAATGTGAAAGTAGTAATCAGGCCCCTCCCTTTTTTTCTTTTTTGTAAGAAAGCACTATTCAAGCACAGTTAAATTGAACTTATGTAGTATGCATTACATACAGGCAGTTTCTATTTCATTACATTCATTCATTCTATTTCATTTATTTCTCACACATGAACAAGTGTGAGATATTTCCTTCTTGAAAAAGGGACTAATAACTATTTGTAGATAATACTTCGTGTCTTCATCTTCTATTTCTGAAAAATTTTCCTCCAATATAATGGTTATGGGGAGGGTAACTCTACTTTCAGGTTCACCTGGGATGGTTTTAAGTTTAGATTTGTTGTCCCAGTGTAATTAGTCATGGGTCTCCCTTTTACTTTCATTCAGTTTGAACAATAAATTTTATGGTTCCCTGGTTATGGGACCTGTATTTATCTCCAGTATGTCATGGACAATGCTGGGTCTTACTTTCTTGAGGGTGGCTTTTCCTTGGCCTACTGTATCTTGCCAGCATGTTCTTTGCTTTGGCAAATAGACTCTGCCTTAATCAGTTCTCATGTGTAATACAGAACAATAAGATTGTCAAAGGATTTTTTCCCCAACAGCTTGTATTGTGCAGTAGTCACTTTTTCTTTAGAACTGAACTTAAAATGCAGATATTTTTTTATGATTTCACAATATTGTGTAAATCCATATGTGTATGGTACCAGAATATCAATAATAACTTTGTTTTCAACACCCTGTTCATAATTATGTTTCAGATTAGGGTGGCAACCAATTAGTGGGTTGTGAAACCTATTTAGTGGTTCAAAAAAGGCATTTAAAAGCAAAGTAGAATACAGAATATGAAGGTGTAAGTCTACATGTTACTTTGAGAAAGTGTACTTTCAGTAGTGTGCATGTGTATGTATGTGTACAGGTATTGATGTAGATAGATGATAGGTAGAAATATAGATAGATAGATAGATAAATGAGAGTAAGAGAGCAAGAAAGAGAGAGAAAGGAAGAGAGAGAGCCAGTCTCCAAAATGGTCCCCCATGATCCTTGCCTTCTGGTATTCATGTCCCTATGCAGTTGCTTCCCATACTCAGTCATGGCTGGTTTGTGTCATCAATAGGATAGTGCAAAAATGATGGCATGTGACTTTTGAGGCTAGGTCATAAAGACTTTGCAGGGCCTGTTTTGTCTTTGCAGTTATCTCTCTGTGCAAAGCCATCTGCCATAACATAAGGATGCTTAAGCATCTGTGTGGAGAAACCCATGTGAGATTGAATGGAGCCCTATAATGTGCCTGATGCTGTGCAAAATTAAGACATTTGTCAAAGGTTATATTCTTTGACTTAAAACTGTATTAACATCCTTAAAAAACATTTTGGGTTTCCATCTTAAGACTTGCTTCTATGCAATCTTTTTATAACCTATAGGTTTTTGTCCCTCTCTTGAGCTCTCATTTAGCTAGTTTTAATATTAAGATGCTTCTTATTAATGTCATTATAGACCATTTTTTAAACACTTAGACATTCTTTTAAGCAGTGTTGGGCAAACAAAATGGCTGCATAATATAATATTTAAAAACTAGTAGAGGGCTTCCCTGGTGGCACAGTGGTTGAGAGTCCGCCTGCCGATGCAGGGGACACAGGTTTGTGCCCCGGTCTGGGAAGATCCCACATGCCGCGGAGTGGCTGGGCCGCTGAGCCTGTGTGTCCGGAGCCTGTGCTCCACAACGGGAGAGGCCACGACAGTGAGAGGCCCGCGTACCACAAAAAAAAAAAACAGTAGAGGATGACTATGTTAAAAATTCATAGTTTTCTAAAAATTAGTTTTACATTTTAGAATATTATTTAAACATTCAAAAACTAGGATCCTTGTTGGAATGACACAGACAATTTCAAAGAACAGTATGTCTGGGATATTTTTAATGCAGCCCTTAATTTACTATGAATTTGAAATTATTTTTTAATTGCTATGTTCCATGGTGGAGAAGTTTGTCAAGAAGTTTAATGAATTATATTGAGTTAATATTTTTGTGAAAGAAAGCAGACATAGACGTTGTGGGGAAAATCACACTTGTGGGGAATAGTTCTACCAGGAGTGATTCAGCAGCAGCCTGCTCTAGGGCAACTATTGGTACAGTCACCGGAATTGGGTTAAGTTGATTTGTGAACTAGGTTCCCATTTCCCCATTCTTTGGTCATTGACTAAAGCTTGTGCTGTTCCAGTCTCAGCATTGGTTTCATTATTGGCTGCCCAAATCCAACTGGAAAAAGAAACTCCCTGGTAGAGACAGGGGGTCTTGGCCCAGGCTTGGGCCCTGCAGCAGGTCTGGTTGACTAATTCGGTAACAAAACCATACACCTAATTGTATATTTCCACATCCTGGTTTATTCATGACTTAGAGGACTTCAAACTCAAGTTATTGTTTCTCTCCAGCCTCACTGCTTGATAGTTTGTTCCTTTTGATTTATATGCCAGTAATACCAAACTGATGATAGATTCCCAATTCTACTCTTATATATAAGTCATGCTTCTGTGCCCTTCCCTACCTAAATACTCTTTGTCTTCCTACCCTCTTTTTACTTACATTTCGGATATCCCTGTACTGGGAAACTTTTTGTGGTGCTTATAGCACATGATTCATATAGCATATCCTCCTTTTGTAACTTTAAACCTCATGCAGTTTTAGGTTTATGTACGTCATTTTGAAACTACACTCTTGGGTGGGACTTGAAACCAGCCAAAACTCAGATTTGGACTGAACCCACAGTCTGGGACTTGAATCCACCTGCACCTCAGATTAGGACTTGAACCCATGATCCCTGACTAGGAGGGGACCCCATCCCACTGTGGTTTTTTTTGTTTGTTTTTTAATTAAAACCACTCACCTGTTGTCAGGACTTACTGAAGCTCAGGTTCTTTTGTCTCGTCCCAGAAAGAATTCAGCGTGAGGCAAACCTGTAGGTAAAGAGTGAGTTTATTAGCATAGGACACTTGTGAGAGATACAAGCAAGCTGGCAAGGGAGCACAGCAGCCCCAAGAACAGAGAAGGCCACGCTTTTATAATCAAAGAGTGCAGAGGGGAGAAGACAACCTTCTTCCTCATTCTTGGGCAGATGTCAAGGCTTACATCATCAGTTTGTCCTTTGGTCCTATATGGTTTAATTGGAACTGTCATGGTGTTATTTAAATCATCTGTATATTAGCAAAAGGTTGTTAATGTTACCGAATCCAAGCTCACTCTGATCGCCACATGACAGGCCAATAAATCGGAGATGAGGTGTTGAGGCAAGAAATATGACTTTATTTGGAAAGCCAGCAGACCCAGAAGATGGCAGACTAAAGTCTCAAAATAACCATCTTCTTGGGGTTTGGATGCCTATTTCCTGTTTCTTTTTTCTTTCTTTCTTTCTTTTTTACAGCACAGAGAAGGGGAGGAGATGAGGAAGTAAAGTAAAAAAGCCATAAGTTTTGCAAATATCACACGGAATGGCCTGCTTCAGGGAGGGGATGTGTTAATTTCTTCTTTCTTGTAACCATCCACAGGTGGACAGAGTCCAGATATTTTGCCTGAACAAAGGCACTTTGGTTTAACATTCAGGCAGAGGAGCAGCGTTCCCCAAGGCAGGCCATTATGTATAGACAGTATCCTTTTAGTGAACAAAAGCAGCAGAAAGCAAAGGTTAATGTAAAAAAACAGATACAACATGTAGTCAGATTTGGCTCTTCCCTGCTACATTAACATATACATTAAATGTATATGTATACATATACATTAACATATACATATACATTAAATATGGTAGTTCATCTCAGGTTTCAGTAAAATGTCCCCTTTCACCTAGTTTCTGTCTTGGCTACATTCAGAAATGTTACTTTTCAAGGGCTATTAACTCTCTGACTTCATGTAACAAGATTCAGGCACCATATCTATTGTCTTGTATTTTAACTATCACGGTTTGTGGCTTGAGTGTGTCTGGCACGTGGATGAACCTGGTCTTCCTTCAAGGTAGTGTAGATTGTTGCTAGGTTACTGGATGTTTTTTCTTGAGTGATCATTAGCTTACAACAGTCTTCCAAACTCCCTTAAAATTCTCTTTCTGTCTTTAATCCCCAGTGGGATTTCTAAACTGACCATTTAATTATCCTACTCTATCCCTATCAATTTGATGTAATTTATTTACTTGTACAACTATCTTAGGTTATGAATCCCTTGAAGGTAGAAAGAAAAAGTCCCTTTTGTTTGTATCCATGTACGGGTATGCCCATACACCATAGGTACTCCATAAATATTTGTGAAATGAAATTTCTTAAATTTCATTTGTAAAGGAAAGAAAAAGCATTATTCAATGGATTGGTGCCTCCTGCTACCTGAATTCTCCACTCTTTATGTGCCAGAAATTGAGCTCACTGGAAAAATCAAGGTCTTTCATTTGCTTTCAATCTATTCACATTCTCTTTATTCACTTCAAAGGTGAATTGTGTCAGGGACAGAGACATGACAAAGGCAACCATGTTCTTTGCTTTTAAGGAGAGACTCCTCAGTTATAAGAGGAAGGTAAATAATTTCTGTATATTTATTGGAAAGATTTTTAAAGAGTAGGAGAAATTCCAAATAGGACTTAGTATAAACAAAAACTTCAAGTTTTGCTGCCCATGCTGTAAAAAGAAAAATTTGAAATTCTAATTATTTGTTACTCTTCATGGTGTAACAAATAACTTTTAGTTATTTGTAACAATTTACAAATAAATAACAATTGTAATAAATTGTTAATAATAACAATTAGTTATTTGTAACAAGTAACAAATAACTTTTAAATAACATAACAGTTTTTCAGCTCAAAGAATTGTCACTTGATTCTGAGTCAATAGGATTTTTTGTTGATGCTGTTATTTTTGTTTTTCTCACTTCCTTACTCTGTGTTTTTTCCTTCTCCCTTCCTTATTTCCTTCCTTCCCTCTCAACTGTTTTCATCTCTCTCATTCTCTTATTCTTTGTTTCTTAAACTTGAAAAACATTCAGATATTTTTAACTTATTTAATTCCTCATGCCTACTCTATGCCATCACTGTACTAAACACCAGTCAAAGATAAATATGTCATAGCCTCTAGCCTCAAGGAAGTATGAGTTTCATGAGGTAGACAAAAAACAGTTACCTTGTGTGATTGGTGTTAAAATTGGTACATTGCAAGGTGCTATGAGAACACAGAAAAGCAAACAATGCTTTGTAAAGTAAAAAAAATCTTTAAAATGTCAAAGGAACAACAAGCAAAATCATTTTGAGCTACAACCATGTACAAGCTTCCTGCTAATCATTGATTTCTTCACATGTATTAACTCATAGTGATAATCCTTATAGTTAACTATGCAAGGTGGGGAATATGATTATCCCTATTTATTTAGATTTGAAAACTAAATTTCAGAAAAATTGGGTGGCTTTTCAAGGTCAAGTGTCAAATAACAAGGGAAGTCTTATCTTAAATAGTATTATAAGTGGGGTTTCCCTGGTGGTGCAGTGGTTGAGAGTCTGCCTGCCAACGCAGGGAACATGGGTTCAAGCCCTGGTCCGGGAGGATCCCACATACCACGGAGCAACTAAGCCCACGTGCCACAGCTGCTGAGCCTGTGCTCTAGACCCTGCGAGCCACAACTACTGAGCCCACATGCCACAACTACTGAAGCCAGGGTGCCTAGAGCCTGTACTCTGAAACGAGAGAAGCCACCACAGTGAGAGGCCTGTGCACCACAATGAAGAGTGGTCCCCGCTTGCCGCAACTAGAGAAAGCCCGCACATAGCAGTGAGGACCCAGTGCAGCCAAAGATAAATAAATAAATAAATAATTTAAAAAAATTATTAAGAAAAAAGTAAGTGATTTTAAAAAAATTGTTATTTTTAAAAAATATTATAAGTATTATTATTATTATTTGAAGCTTTGAGGTAATATATGCCATCTGATAACAATGGGGATAGAAGATAAACATGTACTACTCCAGCTTTTAAGCTGCCTTCCACCATTGCTAATGAGTCTACAATACCATATCATATAGTCTTGTACTTCATATTCATTATATGATTTACACATGGCTGGAGTAGATGTTGCTACTCCATCGTTTCAAAGTTTTAGAAAGCAGGCTTCAATTGAATAGTTTGTTCAAAAGCACCTAACACATACTAAATGCTCAGTAAATGCTTTCTTCCTCCAATCATGCTTCATCTGACTCCAAATTTTACTAGTGTTTTAAATAATAAATGTTAGAATAATGTATTGCTTTGGCAAGCTTCTAAACCTCTTAAATCTCCTTAAATCTCCATGGCAGTTTGATCCAAACTCAGGATTTAAGTTCCTTATTTCACCAGGAAAAATGTTTTTTGTTATGACCTTGTACTACTCCAGCATTTAAGATACCTTCCACCATTGTTAATGAGTCTACAATACCATATCATATAGTCTTCTACTTCATATTCATTATTTGATTTACACATGGCTGGAGTAGATGTTACTACTCCATCATTTCAAAGTCTTAGAAAGTAGGCTTCTCTCTCCTCTCAAATCTATCTATTTTCAAGGGAAGACAAAAACTGCTTAACAGGATCTGAGAGTGACAGGGAGATGGGGTGGTGGAGGAGAAAATTTTGTAACAAAATTAAATGATTTAGGAATATAAATCAGCTGACAGTTTGGTTTCTCATGAAGGGATAATTTTTGCCACCTGAGGCAACTGCTGTGGATCCACACCTCTATCCCATGATATTTCTTGCTTTACCTCTGTTTCTGCCTCTCTACTTCTAAATTGTCTTTTCTTTCTTTTCTGCAACTTGTAGTATATCCTTAAATTGCATCAAGGTTCTCTCATAGCTGCATATTGTAGCCCATCACTGTGTTGGGAGCCAGCAAGCAGAGGATCAAAGGAGAGTAATGAGTTCTTACATAACAACACTGCAGTATTTACTGTTCCCAACATCTCTGTTCCTTTCAGGACAGTGTGGGGAGGAATAATCACTATCCATATAGTCTGACTGCCTTAATCATTCTTGGAAAACCAATTTCAGTACACTCATTAGAGCCAAGAGAGTTCCTTTTCTCCAAAGGGATTTATGGAATAGGAACACTGAATTAGAATCTGATGGAGGCTGGAAAACAGGAGTTCAGAGGGATGAGAATGTAAGAAAAACATCTTTTTTCAGTTGTGTCTGTGAGTGTGAAATGAGCTCCCTTTTGATCCAGGTTTTTATGGCTGTCATAACAGACACAGCCACTTGAAAATGTTGAGAGTTTTCTATATGTTGAACAAAATAATAAAATTTATAGACCACCTCTTTGAATAGTCACCAAAATCAAGCTGAACTTATTTTGTGATTATCTCTTGAGAGCCATGATGACAAGACAAGAGGAGATTTTATATTCCTACCCATTCTAGGGCAAACTATATCAGGCCTGATAAAGCATGGCCTTAAAGACCAGATGAGTGTGGGAAGATTCCTGATGGTTAACAGATTATGGAGAAGATCAAGAAGGAGTTTTCAATCTTCCCGTCATGTCCTCTCCACCCTGCATTGCTGATAATATGGATAGTGGGCATGGGGCTCCAACTTCAAGGGCAAGTCCCTGAGACGTAGACCAATCAAGCAAACAGTATGGAGGTTCCTTAAAAAACAGAAAAATAAACTACCATATGACCCAGCAATCCCACTACTGGGCATATACCCTGAGAAAACCATAATTGAAAAAGAGATATGTACCACAATGTTCATTGCAACTCTATGTACAATAGCCAGGACATGGAAGCAACCTAAGTGTCCATCAACAGATGAATGGGTAAAGAAGATGTGACACATATATACAATGGAATATTACTCAGCCATAAAAAGAAATGAAATTGAGTTATTTGTAGTGAGGTGGATGGACCTAGTGAAGTAAGTCAGAAAGAGAAAAACAAATACCGTATGCTAACACATGTATATAGAATATTAAAAAAAAGTGGTTATGAAAAACCTAGGGGCAGGACAGGAATAAAGACACAGACGTAGAGAATGGACTTGAGGACACAGAGAGGGGAGGGGGAAGGGTAAACTGGGACGAAGTGAGAGAGTGGCATGGACATATATACACTACCAAATGTAAAATAGATAGCTAGTGGGAAGCAGCCACACAGCACAGGGAGATCAACTCAGTGATTTGTGACCACCTAGAGGGGTGGGATAGGGAGGGTGGGAGGGAGGCACAAGAGGGAGGGTATATGGGGATATATGTATATATATAGCTGATTTACTTTGTTATACAGCAGAAACTAACACAACATTGTAAAGCAATTATACTCTAAGAAAGATGTAAAAACAAAACAGTGAGGAAAAAAAAGCAGTGACCCTTTGTCTTATAAAAAGGAAAGCAAATTCCAGGCACAATTTATTAATATTTCTAGGTTTTTCTGTAACTCAGCTACTCCTGCCATTTCTTGGGAAAATAGATGTGCATGTGTGTTTTTGATTGCACACTCTAAAAACTAGACACACTATATATATATATGAGGGAACATCTACGCCTACACATAGACTAGTATAGAGTAGACACTATTTAACACAACACTGGGGAAGAGGAAGTTCCTCCCTTCTGCCCCTTCACTATTATACACACATACTGAAACTTATGTCAAGGGAAATTTTTTTAATTAAAAAGAATTGTTTTTAACATCTTTATTGGAGTATAATTGCTTCACAGTGGTGTGTTAGTTTCTGCTGTATAACAAAGTGAATCAGGTATACATGAACATATATCCCCATATCTCCTCCCTCTTGTGTTTCCCTCCCACCCTCCCTATCCCACCCCTCTAGGTGGACACAAAGCACCAAGATGATCTCCCTGTGCTATGTGGCTGCTTCCCACTAGCTATCTATTTTACATTTGGTAGTGTATATATGTCTAAGAAAAAAGTAAGTGATTTTAAAAAAATTGTTATTTTTAAAAAATATTATAAGTATTATTATTATTATTTGAAGCTTTGAGGTAATATATGCCATCTGATAACAATGGGGATAGAAGATAAACATGTACTACTCCAGCTTTTAAGCTGCCTTCCACCATTGCTAATGAGTCTACAATACCATATCATATAGTCTTGTACTTCATATTCATTATATGATTTACACATGGCTGGAGTAGATGTTGCTACTCCATCGTTTCAAAGTTTTAGAAAGCAGGCTTCAATTGAATAGTTTGTTCAAAAGCACCTAACACATACTAAATGCTCAGTAAATGCTTTCTTCCTCCAATCATGCTTCATCTGACTCCAAATTTTACTAGTGTTTTAAATAATAAATGTTAGAATAATGTATTGCTTTGGCAAGCTTCTAAACCTCTTAAATCTCCTTAAATCTCCATGGCAGTTTGATCCAAACTCAGGATTTAAGTTCCTTATTTCACCAGGAAAAATGTTTTTTGTTATGACCTTGTACTACTCCAGCATTTAAGATACCTTCCACCATTGTTAATGAGTCTACAATACCATATCATATAGTCTTCTACTTCATATTCATTATTTGATTTACACATGGCTGGAGTAGATGTTACTACTCCATCATTTCAAAGTCTTAGAAAGTAGGCTTCTCTCTCCTCTCAAATCTATCTATTTTCAAGGGAAGACAAAAACTGCTTAACAGGATCTGAGAGTGACAGGGAGATGGGGTGGTGGAGGAGAAAATTTTGTAACAAAATTAAATGATTTAGGAATATAAATCAGCTGACAGTTTGGTTTCTCATGAAGGGATAATTTTTGCCACCTGAGGCAACTGCTGTGGATCCACACCTCTATCCCATGATATTTCTTGCTTTACCTCTGTTTCTGCCTCTCTACTTCTAAATTGTCTTTTCTTTCTTTTCTGCAACTTGTAGTATATCCTTAAATTGCATCAAGGTTCTCTCATAGCTGCATATTGTAGCCCATCACTGTGTTGGGAGCCAGCAAGCAGAGGATCAAAGGAGAGTAATGAGTTCTTACATAACAACACTGCAGTATTTACTGTTCCCAACATCTCTGTTCCTTTCAGGACAGTGTGGGGAGGAATAATCACTATCCATATAGTCTGACTGCCTTAATCATTCTTGGAAAACCAATTTCAGTACACTCATTAGAGCCAAGAGAGTTCCTTTTCTCCAAAGGGATTTATGGAATAGGAACACTGAATTAGAATCTGATGGAGGCTGGAAAACAGGAGTTCAGAGGGATGAGAATGTAAGAAAAACATCTTTTTTCAGTTGTGTCTGTGAGTGTGAAATGAGCTCCCTTTTGATCCAGGTTTTTATGGCTGTCATAACAGACACAGCCACTTGAAAATGTTGAGAGTTTTCTATATGTTGAACAAAATAATAAAATTTATAGACCACCTCTTTGAATAGTCACCAAAATCAAGCTGAACTTATTTTGTGATTATCTCTTGAGAGCCATGATGACAAGACAAGAGGAGATTTTATATTCCTACCCATTCTAGGGCAAACTATATCAGGCCTGATAAAGCATGGCCTTAAAGACCAGATGAGTGTGGGAAGATTCCTGATGGTTAACAGATTATGGAGAAGATCAAGAAGGAGTTTTCAATCTTCCCGTCATGTCCTCTCCACCCTGCATTGCTGATAATATGGATAGTGGGCATGGGGCTCCAACTTCAAGGGCAAGTCCCTGAGACGTAGACCAATCAAGCAAACAGTATGGAGGTTCCTTAAAAAACAGAAAAATAAACTACCATATGACCCAGCAATCCCACTACTGGGCATATACCCTGAGAAAACCATAATTGAAAAAGAGATATGTACCACAATGTTCATTGCAACTCTATGTACAATAGCCAGGACATGGAAGCAACCTAAGTGTCCATCAACAGATGAATGGGTAAAGAAGATGTGACACATATATACAATGGAATATTACTCAGCCATAAAAAGAAATGAAATTGAGTTATTTGTAGTGAGGTGGATGGACCTAGTGAAGTAAGTCAGAAAGAGAAAAACAAATACCGTATGCTAACACATGTATATAGAATATTAAAAAAAAGTGGTTATGAAAAACCTAGGGGCAGGACAGGAATAAAGACACAGACGTAGAGAATGGACTTGAGGACACAGAGAGGGGAGGGGGAAGGGTAAACTGGGACGAAGTGAGAGAGTGGCATGGACGTATATACACTACCAAATGTAAAATAGATAGCTAGTGGGAAGCAGCCACACAGCACAGGGAGATCAACTCAGTGATTTGTGACCACCTAGAGGGGTGGGATAGGGAGGGTGGGAGGGAGGCACAAGAGGGAGGGTATATGGGGATATATGTATATATATAGCTGATTTACTTTGTTATACAGCAGAAACTAACACAACATTGTAAAGCAATTATACTCTAAGAAAGATGTAAAAACAAAACAGTGAGGAAAAAAAAGCAGTGACCCTTTGTCTTATAAAAAGGAAAGCAAATTCCAGGCACAATTTATTAATATTTCTAGGTTTTTCTGTAACTCAGCTACTCCTGCCATTTCTTGGGAAAATAGATGTGCATGTGTGTTTTTGATTGCACACTCTAAAAACTAGACACACTATATATATATATGAGGGAACATCTACGCCTACACATAGACTAGTATAGAGTAGACACTATTTAACACAACACTGGGGAAGAGGAAGTTCCTCCCTTCTGCCCCTTCACTATTATACACACATACTGAAACTTATGTCAAGGGAAATTTTTTTAATTAAAAAGAATTGTTTTTAACATCTTTATTGGAGTATAATTGCTTCACAGTGGTGTGTTAGTTTCTGCTGTATAACAAAGTGAATCAGGTATACATGAACATATATCCCCATATCTCCTCCCTCTTGTGTTTCCCTCCCACCCTCCCTATCCCACCCCTCTAGGTGGACACAAAGCACCAAGATGATCTCCCTGTGCTATGTGGCTGCTTCCCACTAGCTATCTATTTTACATTTGGTAGTGTATATATGTCAGTGCCACTCTCTCACTTCATGCTTATCCTTCCCCCTCCCTGTGTCCTCAAGTCCATTCTCTACATATGTGTCTTTATTCCTGTCCTGCCCCTAGGTTCTTTAAAACCTTTTTTTTGGACTCCATTTATATGTGTTAGCATATAGTATTTGTTTTTCTCTTTCTGACTTACTTCACTCTGTATGACAGACTCTAGGTCCATTCACCTCACTACAAATAACTCAATTTCATTTATTTTTATGGCTGAGTAATATACCATTGTATATATGTGCCACATCTTCTTTACCCATTCATCTGTCAATGGACGCTTAGGTTGCTTCCATGTCCTGGCTATTGTAAATAGAGTTGCAATGGACTTTGTGGTAGATGACTCTTTTTGAATTATGGTTTTCTCAGGGTATATGACCATTAGTGGGGTTACTGGGCCATATGGTAGTTCTGTTTTTAGTTTTTTTAAGTAACCTCCATACTGTTCTCCATAGTGGCTGTATCAATTTACATTCCCACCAACAGGGCAAGAGGGTTTCTATCAAGGGAAATTTTGCTTTGGGCAATCCCATCTAACAAGTTTCCATGTTTGCCATGAGGCAGTTACACATATGAAACAAAGAACACACGATTTTGTGAAGTTGATGCATAAAGTTTTCCTTTCTTTCCTTATGTTTCCTCCCTTCTTTGAGGAACTAGGACCAAGTTAGCTCCCTGGGGTTCATGAACTTATTTTGGGACCAGGGCTTCCAATGGAGGGAAAAATAGCTTTGCCATAAATAGTCTGTTGGAGCCATGGTGTAATTTAACTTGAA
The DNA here is from genome assembly GCF_003031525.2 of Neophocaena asiaeorientalis asiaeorientalis. Taxonomy (NCBI): domain Eukaryota; kingdom Metazoa; phylum Chordata; class Mammalia; order Artiodactyla; family Phocoenidae; genus Neophocaena; species Neophocaena asiaeorientalis. The sequence continues at coordinate 17,730 of NW_020174577.1, read as the reverse complement.
AACTAAAAAGAGTTTGATCCCATTTTATATTCCATGTTGGCAAGACATTGATTTTTGTCTATTGCTTCTTAATATAAATACATTTTAGAGCTTGAGGAGACTTTAAAGGGGAGGAATGAAAGGATGAAGAGAAAGAAAATAATATTTATCAAGCATATACTATGTGTTAGGCACTTGGTAAGCTTTCTAGACATGTTAGCTCACTCAATTCTTACAAAAGTTGTGTAAGATTTGGGGTTGTATCATATTTACAGGCAAATAATTAAATAACAGGAGAGGTTAAGTAATTCAACTTAAGTCATATTATTGTTGGAAGGTAGATCTGCACTGTGAATTAGCACTGCCTTCTCATTTAAAGATGGGGAAAATTAGCTGAAAGAGATGAAAGAAAAAGGCAAAGCTAAAACTGGAGTTCAGATTCTATGACTTTCATAGTAAGTGTTCTTTCTAATCCACTGTCTCCACTGAGACTGTCACATGCCTAAACAATATGTATGAAAGTATGGAAGGGAAATAAGAAGGAAAAAAGGTTGAGAAAATTGCACTTGCCACAAATGGTATCTAGGATTGTGAATCCTTTTCTTTCTTCCTATACATGGTTGCATAATCTAAACAAAAGATTCAGGAATCTTCAGTCACAGCTATAATGCCCCTGGTAATGTTTTCATATAGTCTTTATTTTCCCAATGCATTGCCTTTATCACCTGCTGAGTATTATTAGGTTTTACACACTATGTGACATAAAACTTTGACACTCATGAAATTGTTCCCAAATCCAAGCTCATACTGCTCAGTGTACAATGGATCAATAAATCAAGGGATGAGTTGTTGCTGCAAGGAAGAGCAACTTTATTTGGAAAGCCAGCCGACTGAGAAGATGGTGGACTAGTGTCCCAAAGAACCATCTTGCCTAAGTTAGAATTCAGGCTTCTTTTATACTTATAGGGGAGGGAATAAAGTCAAACATTTCCTGGTTCTTGTCAGCCTCCAGAGGGGATGTGTTAATTTCTTCCTTCCTGCAGTCATTCACAGGTGGTTCTGGTCAGGATATTTCCTGTGAGCTAAACCAAAGTATTTTTAGCTTAATGCTCATTACCTGGGAGGTAGGGTTCCCAGAGATGGGCCATTGTACATAATTTAAGTTTATAGCCAACATCCCTTTAGTGATTAACTTAGAATACAAAGGTTCTTTCTTATTACAAATGATGCTATTTTAGATTCTTTTGAAATCTTGCAAGACTAGAAATAGATTAATTATGCCATAGTTCCTTACTTTACTTAAAGAAATCTGCATGAACACACTGCAACTTTGCTCTTGAGACTGGAGGTTTCTTTTTTTAAAGGGTACATAGATGACAAAAAATAATGTCATTTTATCTTTCCATATTTTAACATATGGAAGCATATATGAACAGAGTGCTTCAAGAGGAGAAATATTTTAAGTGATTATTTGTTTCATTTAGTAACTGGTAATATTTTGCCTTATGGACCATTCAAATTTTGTTTTCTCTTAACGTTTATAATTAGGGAAGTCTGAGATCAATTTGTAGCACTTCTTAGATAAACGTAGAAAATTAATGACTTGCATTCTTTAGTATTATTTGTTTATCTGGTCTTAACTTACATATTTTACCTTTATTTTCTCATTCTCTGCTTTTAAAAAAATATTTACTTTGTTATTATTCTTAATTAATTGCATTTATTTACCTTGTTTCCAATCCTTTTGGAAAATGGAGGAATACAAGTAGAGAGCTAGTTAGCAAGAAAGAAAACAAGCTACTCTTACTTGATGGCATTGTGTCAATCAGAGACAGTTTCTTCTTTAGAGTTAATGAGAAATTTCTTTAAGGGATTTAAAATTTCATCCTGTTTGGCATGACTCCTAATACCTATAAATCATGTCCTGCTTTCCATTTTGAAACAAGAATGATAAATTGTATAGAGCTGGTGGAACTGAGCAGCAATGCATGTGTTGCTGTCATGTTCATAGAATATAAATTTTACATTACGACTAAAACTAACTCATCTGGTCTAATGCAGATGTGACTATTCAGTTTGACTTATTATTATTTCACTATATATGCTTATTAGTTCTCTATGTTTGCTATTATGTGTTACTTTTGATTTGGTTTGTTTTCTTAATTGTTTAAATGGCGATTAAAAGATATTTGAAAGGGGGACTTTGAAGATGGCGGAAGAATAAGACACGGAGATCACCTTCCTCCCCACAGATACACCAGAAATACATCTACACGTGGAACAACTCCTACAGAACACCTACTGAAGGCTGGCAGAAGACCTCAGACCTCCCAAAAGGCAAGAAACTCCCCCACGTACCCGGGTAGGGCAAAAGAAAAAAAACAAAAAACAGAGACAAAAGAATAGGGACGGCACCTGCCACCAGTGGGAGGGAGCTGTGAAGGAGGAAAAGTTTCCACACACTAGGAAGCCCCTTCGCGGGCGGAGACTGCGGGAGGCGGCGGGGGGGAGCTTCGGAGCCGCGGAGGAGTGCACAGCAACAGGGGTGCGGAGGGCAAAGCGGGGAGATTCCCGCACAGAGGATCAGTGCTGACCGGCACTCACCAGCCCGAGAGGCTTGTCTGCTCACGCGCCGGGGCGGGCGGGGCTGCGAGCTGAGGCTCGGGTTTCGGTTTCGGACGGAGCGCAGGGAGAGGACTGGGGTTGGCGGCTTGAACATAGCCTGAAGGGGTTAGTGCACCACGACTAGCCGGGAGGGAGTTCGGGGAAAAGCCTGCACCGGCCGAAGAGGCAAGAGACTTTTTCTTCCCTCTTTGTTTCCTGGTGCGCGAGGAGAGGGGTTTAAGAGCGCTGCTTAAAGGAACTCCAGAGACGGGCGCGAGCCGCGGCTAGAAGCGCGGACCCCAGGGACAGGCGGGAGACGCTAAGGCTGCTGCTGCCGCCACCAAGGGGCCTGTGTGCGAGCACAGGTCACTCTCCACACCCCTCTTCCGCGGAGCCTGTGCAGCCCGCCACTGCCAGGTTCCCGGGATCCAGGGACAACTTCCCCGGGAGAACGCACGGTGGGCCTCAGGCTGGTGCAACGTCACGCCAGCCTCTGCGGCCGCAGGCCCACCCCGCATGCAGTGCCCCTCCCTTTCCCCTTTACCTCTTTTTGTGAGGGTATATGTGTATGCTTCTGTGTAAGATATTGTCTGTATAGCTTAGCTTCCAACATTTGTCCTAAGGTTTTATCCGTCTCCCTCTTTTTTTTTCCTTTTTCTAAATACGTATTTTTTAATTTAATAACTTTATTATACTTTATTTTTCACTCAACGATGAGCAAGCTACAGTGCTGGACAACCTATGCCAAACAACTAGCAAAACAGGAACACAAACCCACCTATAAGCAGAGAGGCTGCCTAAAAGCATAATAAGGCCACAGACACCCCAAAACACACAACCAGAGGTGAACTTGCCCACTAGAGAGACAAGATCCAGCCTCATCCAGCACAACACAGGCCCTAGTCCCCTCCACCAGGAAGCCTACACAACCCACTGAAGCAACCTTAACCACTGGAGACAGACATCAGAAACAGCTAGAACTACGAACCAGCAGTTCGTAGTAAAGACAGTAAGATAAGCAAAATGAGAAGACAGAAAAACACACAGCTGAAATAACTACTGCAGAGCAGAATAAAGAAAAAAAAAAAGAATGAAAAGAATTGAGGACAGTCTCAGAGACCTCTGGGACAACATTAAATGCACCAACATTCGGATTATGGGGGTTTACAGACTGAAGTAAGTCAGAAAGAAAAAGGCAAATACCATATGCTAACACATATATGTGGAATTTAAGAAGGAAAAAAAAATGTCATGAAGAACCCAGGGGTAAGACATGAATAAAGACACAGATCTACTGGAGAACGGACTTGAGGATATGGGGAGTGGGAAGGGTGAGCTGTGACAGGACGAAAGAGAGTCTTGGACATATACACACTAACAAACATAAGGTAGATAGCTAGTGGGAAGCAGCCGCATGGCGCTTGGCTCAGTGCTTTGTGACCGCCTGGAGGCGTGGGATAGGGAGGGTGGGAGGGAGGGAGACGCAAGAGGGAATAAGATATGGGAACATATGTATATGTATAACTGACTCACTTTGTTATAAAGCAGAAACTAATACACCATTGTAAAGCAATTATACCCAAATAAAGATGTTAAAAAAAAAAGACATTTGAAACATTTTGCAGTTTGTTTCTTAAATAGCCAAACAAGTGTTATTAAGCAAATATAAAATTAACTCATAAAATCTGTGAGTCATTAGAATAACCTATAAAATTTAACTCTACTAGTTTAAGAGCTCAGTTATTAGCATCATCTAAGAGTTCTTTTAGACCTTTCATTACTATTCTTTTAAAATATATGCTCAAGATGAATAATAAGAGAAGAAATAAGTCAGCTTTGGAAGGTTGTACAATATTTTCAAGATACTATTCTGACTTTGGCTGTCACAGTAAAATACATCCAATTTTAACTTCATCCTTTTTAATATTAAGCAAAAAGTTCTAAGACATAATGGTAGCCTAAAACTAACTATGCCATCTAAAACTAACCCTAATTTTAGCATTAATCTAAGCCAAAATCCTAATATTAATGCTGAGACTAAGTAAAGCCTCTCTCTTTAGGATTAATATTTACTCTCATGCTAAAGTTAAACCCTAACCTTCAGTTAAACTTTATCCTTAATATTAGTATCAGTACAAAGCCCAGAGGCAAATAAGTTTTGCTGTTGAGTTGAGTTTGTAGATGAATTTGGGAAGTATTGCAATCTTAACAATATCAAGTTTTCCAATCAATGACATGGGATGTAATTCCTTTATTTAGCTATTTTTTTCCCTATAACACCTTTATTGAGTTATAGCTCACATACCATACAATCCATCCATTTAACTTGTACAGTTCAACGTCTTTTAGTATATTCACAGAGTTGGGTAACGATTACCACAATCAATTTTAGAACATTTTTATCACTCCAAAAATGAACTTCGTACATATGAATAGTCACACTACATTCATCTCACCCTCCCCCAACCCTAGGTAACAACTGATGCATTTTTTTGTCTACATAGAGTTGCTTATTCTGGACATTTCACATAAATGAATTCATACACCATGTGGTCCTTTGTGATGGCTTCTTTCACTTTGCATAATATTTTCAAGGTTTATCCATGTTATAAAATATATTATTACTTTTGAATGCTGAGTAATATTCCATCGCATGGATACATCACATTTTGTTTATCCTTTCAACAGTTAATGGACATTTGAATTGTTCCACTTTTGGCTACTGTGAACCATGTTGCTTTGAACATTCATGTACAAGTTATTGTGCAGATGTAGATTTTTATTTCTCTTGGGTGTATGACTATGAGTGGACTTTCTGGGTCATATGGTAATTCTATGTTTAACATTTTAAGGAACTATTAAACTGTTTTCCACAGTGGTTACACCAGTTTACATTCCCACCAGTAATACACGAGTTACAGTTTCTCTATATCCTCATCATATTATTATCTATCTCTTTTATTATAGCCATCTTAGTGTCTATGAAGTGATATCTCATTGTGTTTTCTTTTCTCCTTTTTTTATATATTTATTGGAGTATAACTGCTTTACAATTTTGTGTTAGTTTCTATTGTACAACAAAGTGAATCAGCTATAAGTATACATATATCCTCATATCCCCTGCCTCTTGATCCTCACTCCCATCCTCCCTATCCCACCCATCTAAGTCATCACAAAGCATCGAGCTGATCTCCCTGTGCTATGCAGCATCTTCCCTCTAGCCATCCATTTTACATTTGGTAGTGTATACATGTCAATGTTACTCTCTCACTTCATCCCAGTTTCCCCTTGCCCCCCTGTGTTCTTTTAATAGTGTTTTGCAGTTTTCTTTTTACAAATCTTGCATTGCATATGTTAAATTTATCACTATTTATTTTATTTTATTGATGTTTCATCTTAACTGGAAAGTTGTATTACTTTTCTAATCAGAGTCCTGCCTTCAGTCCTATCCTATTCAAATTCTGCTAAAATAATCTCTCAAATAAATGTTGGTTCACATTATCTTACTTCATACATTTTGAATTAAATTGGAGTTACATCATATATGCATTTAATTTAAATAATTTTGACTTTGATAGAGAAAAATTAAAAGTAATTAATGTTGCAAGGGGGAAAGGAAGACAAATTCTCAGAGTATGTCTAATGTCCATCTTAACTGTTTCATCATTTGTCTCAGACATTTATACCAACACACCATTGAATAAGGTTGGATGGATGAAAGGCAGATATACCATACTTTATGAGCAATTTATGGAATTTTAAGGAAAATGTTGGCTAAATGCTATTTTAATTCTCAAAACCTACTCATGAGGTGACACTGAGGTACTCAATTTGGAAAAAAATGATCATGCTATCTCTCCATACTCATCTCTTACTTTTTCTTAAATCTGCACCGTGATATCCAGCCATTCTGAACTGCCTGTGTTCCTCTAAAACAGTCACACATGACACAAACATTCACAAATTATTGTCTTTGCACTTACTATTCTTTGCTTAGAACATCCTCCATGGATTCACATGGCCAATTACTGTTCACTCTTTAAGACTTAACTAATATCAAACTTGAAATATATCTTTTTGTCTCCCTTTTGCCAAGATTGATATTCTTTGTGACCTCTCAGGACCATGTGCACAATTCTCTCATCACATAAAATATACTCATCTCTGTTTTTAAACTGTAAGGTTCTTTAAGGCATGGACTCTGTCTTATTTACCTCTGTGTCTCCTGAATTTAAGAAATGTTGGGCAAAAAGAGTCACTAAAATGTATATTGAATTAAACTGATTCTTAGCTATAAAATATACATTTTTATAGAAAACCAATTCTAGTTACTATTCTAAAATTGCTGGCCTAAAGCATATAAAATGAATATGCATCTGTGATCATTAGAAAAAATAGATGTCTTTAAGTATATATACCAAAGTAGCTATATTGTCACACTTTTCATGGTTTTAAAAGCGAAGATTTCTTAAACAGTAGAAAGCAACATAATAGGAAAATATTCCACTCTTTGGATTCCATTTGTAATTGAAGATAGACCACTGGAGAAAATAGTGGTAATGATAATAAAATCATTGAACCTAAAATGATTTGGGTGTATGACTGCAAAAGGCATGGGTCTTTTTCTCCAATAATACAACTTAACAAACATACTGTGATGTGCTACATAGTTTACCATAGAGTTATTAAAAGAAGTCTATCTAAGGAAACTATCATGACAATTGCAGTGTAAAAGTTTTTAAAGAAATTATAGGAAGAGTTTAATGATTAATATAATTTTCATACTATACTCTGTGTCCTTTGACTTCAAGATTCTAGCACATTCACATTTTAAACATCTTTATGCGGTAGTATGGTATCAGAAAATACTTTAACAATAAACATATCTTCTTACTGTTTATATTTTTTATCCTTTCCAAGTATTACTATGGGAAATAAAAATGAGCTGCAGTCTCTTTATAGCTATATCAATGCTGTGGGTTAAATTGTGCAAAAGGTGTATGTCTTAACTACTTGATGTGAAATCTATGCTGTTTATTTCTGTAGAATATAGAGCAAGGTACATATTAACTCAAAAATTTTCGTGTTAGTGATAACAATAAGTACATTTTAATTCAAACTGAGATAAATAGTTTTAAGAAAACAGTTTTCCATTTGGTTTTAAAAAAGAAAAGATTTTAACAGAATATTCTCAATTATATAACTCTCTATAATTAACATTCCTATGTTGCAAAAAATATATTCAAAGTTAAAGAAAATGTTTAAAAACATCTTGAATGAAAATTAAAAAGGAATTTTCCTCTTCTCATTTAATTAGTTAGGAATTAATGAGTTTAAATTTTTAGAGGAGAAAAGGACAAACTAGCAGAGGAGAAGGAGGTGAGCTTATTTCTTCTTATGAAAACACCAAAAATCACAACTAACTGCTGAATAACCATTGAAACAATAGGCTGGAACCTACCGAAAAAAATGTCCTACATCCAAAGACAAAGAGGAAGCCACAATGAGATGGTAGGGAGAGTGCAATCATGATAAAATCAAATCTCATACCCACCAGGTGGGTGACCCACAATCTGGAAAATAATCATACCATAGAATTTCTCCCACAGGAGAAAAAGTTCTGAGCCTCATTTTAGGTTCGCAGCTTGAGGATCTGGCAACAGGAGGAGCACCCAGAGAAACTGTCTTTGAAGGCCAGTGGGGTTTGACCACAGGAATTCCACAGGACTGGGGGAAAGAGAAACTCCACTATTGGAGGGCACACACAAGGGCCCAGGGGAAGAAAAGCAGTGACCTTATAACCTTGGGCCAGACCCACCTGTTAGTATTGGAGGTTTTCCTGTGAAGATGGTGGGTGGCTGTGGCTCACTGTAAGAACAAAGACACTTGTAGCAGTAGTTCTGGGGGGCTACTCATTGATGTGAGCCCTCCTGGAGGCTGCCATTTTCTCACCAAGGCTTAGCCAACAGCTCTAGGTTCCAGTGCTGGGACATCTCAGGCCAAACAACCAACAGGCTAGGAACACAGACCCAACCATCATCAGACAGGCTGATTAAAGTCTTCCTGAGCACACAGCTGCCCAGTAAACACAACCCCTGACATGGCCCTGCTGACCAGAAAGACAAGACCCAGCTCCACACACCAGTGGGCAGGAAGAAGTTCCTCCCACCAGGAAGCCTGCACAAGCCCCTTAGATCTGCCTCATCCACCAGGGGGCAGACAACAAGAACTACAAACCTGCAGCCTGTGGAATGGAAACCATGACTACAACAAGTCAGACAAAATTAGATGGCCGAGAAATATGTCCCAGATGAAATAGCAAGATAACGCCAAAGAAGAACAACTACATGAAATGGAGATAGACAATCTATTTTAAAAAGAATTCAGAATAATGATAGTAAAGATGATCCAACATCTCAGAAAAAGAATGTAGGCACAGGTCAAGAAGATACAAGAAATATTTAACAAAGACCTAGAAGAACTAAGGGACGAACAGAGATGAACAATACAATAACTGAAATGAAAAATACACTAGTAGGAATCAATAGCAGAATAATTGAGGCAGAAGAATGGATATATGACCTGGAAGACAGAATGGTGGAAATCTCTGCTGCAGAACAAAATAAAAAAATTAAAAAATGAGAAGAAATGAGGACAGTCTAAGAGACCTCTGGGACAACATTAAGCACAGAGACATTCACGTCTTCCTCTCTCTTCTCACGTTATAGGAGAAGAGAGAGGAAGAATCTGACAAAATATTTGAAGGGATAATAGCTGAAAATATCCCTAAAAAGAGAAAGGAAACAGTCACCAAGTCCAAGAAGTGAAGACAGTCCCTGGCAAAACAAACCCAAGGAGGAACATGATGAGACACAGTAATCAAATTGACAAAAATCAAAGACACAGAAAAAATATTAAAACAACAAAGAAAGAAACAAAAAAATAACATACAAAGGAATTCCCATAAGGATATCAGCTGATTTCTCAGCTGAAACTCTTCAGGCCAGAAGGTTGTGGCATGATATACTTAAAGTGATGAAAGGGAAAAACCTACAACAAATAATACTTTACCCAGCAAGGCTCTCATTCTGATTTGTTGGAGAAATCAAAAGCTTTACAGACAAGCAGAAGCAAAGAGAATTCAGCATCACCAGACCAGCTTTACAACAAATTCTATAGGAAATTTTCTAGGTGGAAAAGAAAAGGCCATGATTAGAAACAAGAAAGTTACAAATGGGG
>NW_020174577.1:0-7444 GCF_003031525.2 Neophocaena asiaeorientalis asiaeorientalis | reverse complement strand
GGAGGGCAAAGCGGGGAGATTCCTGCACAGACGATCGGTGCCGACCAGCACTCACCAACCCGAGAGGCTTGTCTGCTCACCCGCCGGGGCGGGCGGGGCTGCGAGCTGAGGCTCGGGTTTCGGTTTTGGACGGAGCTCAGGGAGAGGACTGGGGTTGGCGGCTTGAACATAGCCTGAAGGGGTTGGTGCACCACGACTAGCCGGGAGGGAGTTCGGGGAAAAGCCTGCACCGGCCGAAGAGGCAAGAGACTTTTTCTTCCCTCTTTGTCTCCTGGTGCGCGAGGAGAGGGGTTTAAGAGCGCTGCTTAAAGGAACTCCAGAGACGGGCGCGAGCCGCGGCTAAAAGCGCGAACCCCAGAGAAGGGCGCGAGCCCCCGAGTCGGGCGCGAGCCGCGGCGGGAAGCGCGAGCCCCAGAGACGGGCGCGAGCCGCGGCTGAAAGCGCAAACCCCAGAGACGGGCGCGAGCCGCGGCTAAAACCGCGGACCCCAGAGACGGGCGGGAGACGCTAAGGCTGCTGCTGCCGCCACCAAGGGGCCTGTGTGCGAGCACAGGTCACTCTCCACACCCCTCTTCCGCGGAGCCTGTGCAGCCCGCCACTGCCAGGTTCCCGGGATCCAGGGACAACTTCCCCGGGACAACGCACGGCGGGCCTCAGGCTGGTGCAACGTCACGCCGGCCTCTGCCGCAACGTCACGCTGCCTCTGCCGCCGCAGGCCGGCCCCGCACGCAGTGCCCCTCCTTCCCCCATCCCCCAACCCCCGGCCTGAGTGAGCCGGAGGCCCCGAATCAGCGGCTCCTTTAACCCCGTCCTGTCTGAGCGAAAAAACAGACGCCCTCCAGCGACCTACACGCAGAGGCAGGGCCAAATCCAAAGCTGAGCTCCTGTGAGCTGTGAGAACAAAGAAGAGAAAGGGAAATCTCTCCCAGCAGCCACAGAAGCAGCGGATTAAAGCTCCACAATCAACTTGATATACCCTGCATCTGTGGAATACCTGAATAGATAAGGAATGATCCCAAATTGAAGAGGTGGAATTTAGGAGCGAGATCTATGATTTTTTTCCCTTTTCCTCTTTTTGTGAATGTGTACGTGTATGCTTCTGTGTGAGATCTTGCCTGTATACTCTTGCTTCCACCATTTGTCCTAGGGCTCTATCCGTCCATGACTTTTTTTTAAAAATTCTTTTTCTTAATAATTAAGTTTAATTGTAATAACTTTATTATACTTTACCTTCGTTCTTTCTTTCTTTCCTTCCTTCCTTCCCTCCTTTAGACAACGAATCACCCCAAATTGAGGAGGTGGTCTCAGGGAGCAGGATTTATGATTTTTCCCCCTTTACCTCTTTTTGTGAAGGTGTATGTGTATGCTTCTGTGTAAGATTTTCTCTGTATAGCTTTGCTTCCAACATTTGTCCTAAGGCTCTATCCGTCCCTTTTTTTTTCTAAATATTTTTTAATTCAATAACTATATTATACTTTATTTTATTTTTACTGTATCATCTTTCTTTCTGTCTTTTTTCCTTCTTTCCCTCCTTCCTTCCTTCCTTCCTCCCTCCCTCCCTCCCTCCTTTCTTTCCTTCTTTGCTTCTTTCTTCCTTCCTTCCTTTCCTCCTTTCCTTCTTTCTTTACTCATACTTCTACTAATTCTCCCTACTTTTTCTCCCTTTTATTCTGAGCTGTGTGGATGAAAGGCTCTTGGTGCTCCAGCCAGGAGTCAGGGCTCTGCCTCTGAGGTAGGAGAGCCAACTTCAGGACACTGGTCAACAAGAGACCTCCCAGCTCCACATAATATTAAACGGTGGAAATCTCCCAGAGACCTCCATCTTAACACCAGCACCCAGCTTCACTCAACGACCAGCAAGCCACAGTGCTGGACAACCTATGCCAAACAACTAGCAAAACAGGAACACAACCCCACCCATTAGCAGAGAGGCTGCCTAAAATCATAATAAGGCCACAGACACCCCAAAACACACCACCAGACGTGAACCTGCCCACTAGAGAGACAAGATCCAGCCTCATCCAGCACAACACAGGCACTAGTCCCCTCCACCAGGAAGCCTACACAACCCACTGAAACAACCTTAGCCACTGGAGACAGACATCAAAAACAACGGGAACTACGAAAGTGCAGCCTGCAAAAAGGAGACCCCAAACACAGTAAGATAAGCAAAATGAGAAGACAGAAAAACACACAGCAGATGAAGGAGCAAGATAAAAACCCACCAGACCTAACAAATGAAGAGGAAATAGGCAATCTACCTGAAAAAGAATTCAGAATAATGATAGTAAGGATGATCCGAAATCTTGGAAGTAGAATGGACAAAATGCAAGAAACAGTTAACAAGGACCTAGAAGAAATAAAGATGAAACAAGCAACGATGAACAACGCAATAAATGAAATTAAAAGTACTCTAGATAGGATCAATAGCAGAATAACTGAGGCAGAAGAACGGATAAGTGACCTGGAAGATAAAGTAGTGGAAATAACTACTGCAGAGCAGAATAAAGAAAAAAGAATGAAAAGAACTGAGGACAGTCTCAGAGACCTCTGGGACAACATGAAACGCACCAACATTCGAATTATAGGGGTTCCAGAAGAAGAAGAAAGAAAGAAAGGGACTGAGAAAATATTTGAAGAGATTATAGTTGAAAACTTCCCTAATATGGGAAAGGAAATAGTTAATCAAGTCCAGGAAGCACAGAGAGTCCCATACAGGATAAATACAAGGAGAAATACGCCAAGACACATATTAATCAAACTGTCAAAAATTAAATACAAAGAAAGCATATTAAAAGCAGCAAGGGAAAAACAACAAATAACACACAAGGGAATCCCCATAAGGTTAACAGCTGATCTCTCAGCAGAAACCCTACAAGCCAGAAGGGAGTGGCAGGACATACTGAAAGTGATGAAGGAGAAAAGCCTGCAACCAAGACTACTCTACCCAGCAAGGATCTCATTCACATTTGATGGAGAAATTAAAACCTTTACAGACAAGCAAAAGCTGAGAGAGTTCAGCACCACCAAACCAGCTTTACAACAAATGCTAAAGGAACTTCTCTAGACAAGAAACACAAGAGAAGGAAACGACCTATAATAACGAACCCAAAACAATATAGAAAATGGGAATAGGAACATACATATCGATAATTACCTTAAATGTAAATGGACTAAATGCTCCCACCAAAAGACACAGATTGGCTGAATGGATACAAAAACAAGACCCTTATATATGCTGTCTACAAGAGACCCACTTCAGACCTAGAGACACATACAGACTGAAAGTAAGGGGATGGAAAAAGATATTCCATGCAAATGGAAACCAAAAGAAAGCTGGAGTAGCAATTCTCATATCAGACAAAATAGACTTTAAAATAAGGACTATTAAAAGGGACAAAGAAGGACACTACATAATGATCAAGGGATCGATCCAAGAAGAAGATATAACAATTGTAAATATTTATGCACCCAACATAGGAGCACCTCAATACATAAGGCAAATACTAACAGCCATAAAAGGGGAGATCGACAGTAACACATTCATAGTAGGGGACTTTAACACCCCACTTTCACCCATGGACAGATCATCCAAAATGAAAATAAATAAGGAAACACAAGCTTTAAATGATACATTAAACAAGATGGACTTAATTGATATTTATAGGACACTCCATCCAAAAACAACAGAATACACATTTTTCTCAAGTGCTCATGGAACATTCTCCAGGATAGATCATATCTTGGGTCACAAATCAAGCCTTGGTAAATTTAAGAAAACTGAAATTGTATCAAGTATCTTTTCTGACCACAACGCCATGAGACTAGATATCAATTACAGGAAAAGATCTGTAAAAAATACAAACACATGGAGGCTAAACAATACACTACTTAATAATGAAGTGATCACTGAAGAAATCAAAGAGGAAATAAAAAAATACCTAGAAACAAATGACAATGGAGACACAACGACCCAAAACCTATGGGATGCAGCAAAAGCAGTTCTAAGGGGGAAGTTTATAGCAATACAAGCCCACCTTAAGAAGCAGGAAACATCTCGAATAAACAACCTAACCTTGCACCTCAAGCAATTAGAGAAAGAAGAACAAAAAAACCCCAAAGCTAGCAGAAGGAAAGAAATCATAAAAATCAGATCAGAAATAAATGAAAAAGAAATGAAGGAAACGATAGCAAAGATCAATAAAACTAAAAGCTGGTTCTTTGAGAAGATAAACAAAATAGATAAACCACTAGCCAGACTCATCAAGAAAAAAAGGGAGAAGACTCAAATCAATAGAATTAGAAATGAAAAAGGAGAAGTAACAACTGACACTGCAGAAATAAAAAAAATCATGAGAGATTACTACAAGCAACTCTATGCCAATAAAATGGACAATCTGGAAGAAATGGACAAATTCTTAGAAATGCACAACCTGCCAAGACTGAATCAGGAAGAAATAGAAAATATGAACAGACCAATCACAAGCACTGAAATTGAAACTGTGATTAAAAACCTTCCAACAAACAAAAGCCCAGGACCAGATGGCTTCACAGGTGAATTCTATCAAACGTTTAGAGAAGAGCTAACACCTATCCTTCTCAAACTCTTCCAAAATATAGCAGAGGGAGGAACACTCCCAAATTCCTTCTACGAGGCCACCATCACCTTGATACCAAAACCAGACAAGGATGTCACAAAGAAAGAAAACTACAGGCCAATATCACTGATGAACATAGATGCAAAAATCCTCAACAAAATACTAGCAAACAGAATCCAACAGCACATTAAAAGGATCATACACCATGATCAAGTGGGGTTTATTCCAGGAATGCAAGGATTCTTCAATATACGCAAATCTATCAATGTGATAAACCATATTAACAAATTGAAGGAGAAAAACCATATGATCATCTCAATAGATGCAGAGAAAGCTTTCGACAAAATTCAACACCCATTTATGATAAAAACCCTCCAGAAAGTAGGCATAGAGGGAACTTTCCTCAACATAATAAAGGCCATATATGACAAGCCCACAGCAAACATCATCCTCAATGGTGAAAAACTGAAAGCATTTCCACTAAGATCAGGAACAAGACAAGGTTGCCCACTCTCACCACTCTTATTCAACATAGTTTTGGAAGTTTTAGCCACAGCAATCAGAGAAGAAAAGGAAATAAAAGGAATCCAAATCGGAAAAGAAGAAGTAAAGCTGTCACTGTTTGCAGATGACATGATACTATACATAGAGAATCCTAAAGATGCTACCAGAAAACTACTAGAGCTAATCAATGAATTTGGTAAAGTAGCAGGATACAAAATTAATGCACAGAAATCTCTGGCATTCCTATATACTAATGATGAAAAATCTGAAAGTGAAATCAAGAAAACACTCCCATTTACCATTGCAACAAAAAGAATAAAATATCTAGGAATAAACCTACCTAAGGATACGAAAGACCTGTATGCAGAAAATTATAAGACACTGATGAAAGAAATTAAAGATGATACAAATAGATGGAGAGATATACCATGTTCTTGGATGGGAAGAATCAACATTGTGAAAATGACTCTACTACCCAAAGCAATCTACAGATTCAATGCAATCCCTATCAAACTACCACTGGCATTTTTCACAGAACTAGAACAAAAAATTTCGCAATTTGTATGGAAACACAAAAGACCCCGAATAGCCAAAGCAATCTTGAGAACGAAAAAAGGAGCTGGAGGAATCAGGCTCCCTGACTTCAGACTATACTACAAAGCAACAGTAATCAAGACAGTATGGTACTGGCACAAAAACAGAAAGATAGATCAGTGGAACAGGATAGAAAGCCCAGAGATAAACCCACGCACATATGGACACCTTATCTTTGATAAAGGAGGCAGGAATGTACAGTGGAGAAAGGACAGCCTCTTCAATAAATGGTGCTGGGAAAACTGGACAGGTACATGTAAAAGTATGAGATTAGATCACTCCCTAACACCATACACAAAAATAAGCTCAAAATGGATTAAAGACCTAAATGTAAGGCCAGAAACTATCAAACTCTTAGAAGAAAACATAGGAAGAACACTCTATGACATAAATCACAGCAAGATCCTTTCTGACCCACCTCCTAGAGTAATGGAAATAAAAACAAAAATAAACAAATGGGACCTAATGAAACTTCAAAGCTTTTGCACAGCAAAGGAAACCATAATCAAGACCAAAAGACAACCCTCAGAATGGGAGAAAACATTTGCAAATGAAGCAACTGACAAAGGATTAATCTCCAAAATTTACAAGCAGCTCATGCAGCTCAATAACAAAAAAACAAACAACCCCATCCAAAAATGGGCAGAAGACCTAAACAGACATTTCTCCAAAGAAGATATAAAGAATGCCAACAAACACATGAAAGAATGCTCAACATCATTAATCATTAGAGAAATGCAAATCAAAACTACAATGAGATATCATCTCACACCAGTCAGAATGGCCATCATCAAAAAATCTAGAAACAATAAATGCTGGAGAGGGTGTGGAGAAAAGGGGACACTCTTGCACTGCTGGTGGGAATGTGAATTGGTTCAGCCACTATGGAGAACAGTATGGAGGTTCCTTAAAAAACTACAAATAGAATTACCATATGACCCAGCAATCCCACTACTGGGCATATACCCTGAGAAAACCAAAATTCAAAAAGAGTCATGTACCAAAATGTTCATTGCAGCTCTGTTTACAATAGCCCGGAGATGGAAAGAACCTAAGCGCCCATCATCGGATGAATGGATAAAGAAGATGTGGCACATATACACAATGGAATATTACTCAGCCTTAAAAAGAAATGAAATTGAGTTATTTGTAATGAGATGGATAGACCTAGAGTCTGTCATACAGAGTGAAGTAAGTCAGAAAGAAAAAGACAAATACTGTATTCTAACACATATATATGGAATTTAAGGAAAAAAAATGTCATGAATAACCTAGGGATAAGACAGGAATAGAGGCGCAGACCTACTGGAGAATGGACTTGAGGATATGGGGAGGGGGAAGGGGGAGTTTTGACAGGGCGAGAGAGTGTTGTGGACATATACACACTAACAAACGTAGTAAGGTAGATAGCAAGGGGGAAGCAGCCGCAAGGCACAGGGATATTAGCTCGGTGCTTTGTGACTGGGAGGGAGGGAGACGCAAGAGGGAAGACACAAGGGAGCATATGTATATTTATAGCTGATTCACTTTGTTATAAACAGAAACTAACACACCATTGTAAAGCAATTATACCCCAATAAAGATGTTAAAAAAAAAAAAAGAAAAGAAATTTACAAATGGAAAAGCTAACTGGTAAAGGCAAACATACAGTGAAGTTAGGAAATCATCTATACACAAATATGATATTCAAAACAGCAATGGTGAGAGAAGGAGAGTACAAATGCAGGATATTGGAAATGCATTTGAAA
>NW_020174576.1:71221-85513 GCF_003031525.2 Neophocaena asiaeorientalis asiaeorientalis | reverse complement strand
TCTCTCAAGTAACCATAAAAGCTGTAATATAATAAAGCACACCTTAAATAAAGTATGCTTTTAAAATAAAATAAATTTTTGAAAAATTCAGTAATTATCTGGGGTGAATGATATGTTAATTCACTTGATTGTGATAATCATTTCACAATGTATGTACGTATCAAACATCCTGTTGTACACCTTAAATATATAAAATTTTTATTTGTCAATTATACCTCAATTAAGCTGGGAAAAGAAATTTATTTCTGAATCATACCTCAGATATACCAAGTAGAATTCCTGGGCGTGAGGCCCAAGAATTTACATTTTAAGCCAGCTGCCCAGGTGATGCTCCTGCATGCCGTAACTTCAGAAACACTGACTTAGATGTTCTCTGTGGTCTCTTCAAGCACAAATTTTTTATAACTCAGTCATCATTCTAGAACAGTCATATAGTTTCTAACCTCAATCTGACCCTCTAATTCCTGAAAAAAAAAAAACCTTTTCTTTTCTTATGCTATTCTAACCTGCATGTTTCATTAAGTTACAGTTCTCAGCATGCATCAACCTGCGGCTGCTAGAAAGTTTCAAACTGGACATTTTACTGGTTATAACAATAGTCTACTGGAAAATAATCTACTAAGTCAATTCTTAAACAAATTGTCTTTTGAATTTTTTTTAACAGATATTTGTGGGATGAAATACTGTGCAGAAAATACTGTTTTCTAAAATGATTTCTCCAAATAGCCTTTACATTTATAACTAAGGTGAAAAATATGCAGCATGCCACATGCAGACACTCAATAGAATAGCAGAGTTAAGCCAAATCATGCTGTCACCAAGAATATTTGTACTCTACATAAAATGTTTTCAACAAGAGGATTGAGACATTATTGACTTGGCTTATAAAAAGAATACTCCTCTCCTCTCTAAAAGAACACAGAGAAAGGCTGATATATCTTCAGGTCTATGAAAAGGGGCTCTTTTAAGAGTAAAATTCACTACCTGGTATTGATTCTACAAAGATTAAGAAGCTTTACATCGTTGTTTCTAAACTGGTGCTTCTAAGCTGTAAAGTAGATACCTTAGGTGGTTTGAGATAAGGGATTTATCCTTCCCCTAAAAGACTCTCAGACTCCTAAAATACATCTCTAACTATTCTAGATGCCCCAGAATCCTTAAGTAGGGGACATAGCATTTTATTCTACAATCCTTCGTCCCTGGAAGAGGGAACATAGCGGGTTTCCTTTGCACTAATATAGAAATAAGTGAAATCGGCCACCAATGTTCCGTTCTCTTGCAGAGGAGCAGAAGTGGTGAGACGGTACTGCAAGCAATTAATGGTGTGCCATTGGCACCAGAATTGGAGGTAGATATCACAGAGTTAAAGGAAGGTTAAGACAGGATTTTTTTTAATCATAAGCAAACCCTTCTTGCCTGCTTATAACAAAAGATCAAGGATTATTTGCTTTCTCACTGCTTCTAACACACACATGAGAAAAATAAATCCACTTCCCTCCCCACTCAATGTACCAAAAAATATGCTCACCAAATGTACCCACCAAAAAAGGAATGTAGCCACCAAAAAAGGAAACTCCTCTCAGGTGAGAATATTATGATGGTTGAGACAAGTTTATTGAGAATTTGACAGACACTTCTGCAACTTGATGATGACAAACATCATGAGCATGGTGAAAAATTCAAAAGTAATATATGTTTGGGTATCAAGTTTCTGCAAATGTCCCCACTAACATCATCCAGGGAAGGCAGCTGGAGGCATCAAGTGGTTTTTCATTTTCTTCCCTTGAGACTCTGGTGCTAGGTCTGAAAAGCAGTGACTGGGAGGTTGATGAGCACATGAGGACCTGGAATTATGCCTCTCAGCCTTGGGAGAGAAGATTCCATGCCTCGGGTTTTTCAGAAAATCAGTAGAGAGAAAATGGCCAGAATCTTCTGTAGTCGAAAACCCCACAGCCATTGTAGCCATAGCCAAAACCATAGCCCACTGGGGAGTGGGTACTGACGTAGCCACAGCCAACACTATACCCCAGGGGGTAGCTGTAACTGCCCCAGTAGCATCCTGGGAAGACAGTGCTGGAGAAGTTGTTATAGCTCATGGTGTCTGGAGTTGGGGGCTTAAATAGCAGTGGAATGCGTTTCCTCAGTGTGATGGATTCCCTACTCTCCATCCTTCTTTATATACCCTGGCTATGGGGCGTGGCGAAAAACACAAGGCTTCATTTTCATTGACACCTGTTTGCTTCACGAATAGCTCATTAGTTTGTTTTGCTTGCTTAAGACATCTTTACACTTGCTTAAGAAATTTCTCATGTGATGGAACATAGGGGCAGGATTCCTTCAAACAAATTGTGTCCCTTCATTAAAATATGCATTGCAGAGACTTCAAAGCACTGGGTCTTGTAGGTCCTAGATACAAGCCTCTGTGAGCAGGCATTACAATACCAAGAAATTTTCTGAGGTTGTTAACTGTCATTCAGTCCTCTTGCTCTTTGAACATCCATACCACACAGTTGGAATTCAAAAAATATGTGTTGAATAAATTAATAAATGAAATAACAAATACATAGTAAGACCGCCTCAAAATGGAGGTATTTCTTAGTATTCACCTGAAATTTTTTGCAGTATGCAAGATAAATGCCAAAGAGTTCATTGGAAAGACTCCTTTTTTCCCCTCTATCTATAGCTACCCTGTTTACAAAACTGGATAAAATTTTAATTTTAATTATAGTACCTGCCTGGACTATATTTAACATCATATTTCTAAACCACTGCCTGAACTAATAATCTTGTAATTATAAAAAAAAAAAAGTAGCTTGTGGATTGATCCTAGAAATAAATTGCCAAATATCATCTGTTGGTCTAATATGCTTTTCAAAGTATATGTTGAAAATAATAACAGGATAAAAACAGAAATATTAATGGGAAATTTTACCTTAAAATGTACACTTTTTTTTCCCATTAGATCTAATGAAACCAGATTATCTACCAAATGTGATGAACTTGTAAAGAGCCAGATGACAATATTAAATCAAAGTTATTTCACATCTAGAATGATCATGCACCCCAGGATTGGGAAAGAAAATCAGTCCTCTCTCTAAATGGAAATTTAGTCCTCAAATATGAATTAAAGGAGGAATAAGATTGATCAAACCCATCTTGGGTCATGCAAGACTTAAAAAATTATTCTCAGATACCTGCATTAATATTCCTCGGAATGGCACTTAAGAGAAAATTTACAGAAA
Organism: Neophocaena asiaeorientalis asiaeorientalis; assembly: GCF_003031525.2. Classification (NCBI taxonomy): domain Eukaryota; kingdom Metazoa; phylum Chordata; class Mammalia; order Artiodactyla; family Phocoenidae; genus Neophocaena; species Neophocaena asiaeorientalis. Next base: position 82,271 of record NW_020174576.1, on the reverse strand, counting down.
ATACAGCAAAAGAGGACATATGGCACGGAAATAAAAAGGCACAGAACTGCAAGGAATCATTCTTAGAAAGGCACAGAACAGATACGTATTACATACTAGCCCCCCAAATTTTACTTTAGACTTAAACCCTTTAAGTACACACAGACTAAGAGAAAAACTGGGCTTCAGGTAACTGAGTTGTGGGTTGGTTTTATTTGTGTGCGTTTTTTTTGTTGTGGTACGCGGGCCTCTCACTGTTGTGACCTCTCCCGTTGCGGAGCACAGGCTCCGGACGCCCAGGCTCAGCGGCCATGGCTCACGGGCCCAGCCTCTCCGCGGCATGTGGGATCTTCCTGGACTGGGGCACGAACCCGTGTCCCCTGCATCGGCAGGCGGACTCTCAACCACTGCACCACCAGGGAAGCCCCAAAATTTTATTTTAGATTTCAGATGTAAATTTTCTTCCTGTTGCTAGCAGCTAAGACCTAAATTTCTGGAGGCATATAGAGGTCACAGGCTGACTCCAAGGACCAGGTGAGACACTTGGAAAAATACAAAACTGTGACAGTGTTTCAACCACTAATTGGTTCATTATAACAGAGGTATTTTTGAAAATACACCGTTCTCTTGCACCATCCTTGTTCATGAACAAAGCTGTATGGCCACCTAGGGTGATTCAACATTTAAAATTCAAACACTTCATGTGACTTATAGCTAAATAAGACCAGGGAATTACAATTAGCTTCACTCACAAAATATAAAGGCATTCAACAGCAGATCCTTCTCTAAAAATCATAGAATAATTTATGTCTTATTTCTGCCGTCATCACATTGCCCTGCTCCATAAAGGAAAAAACTGGTAATATTTGAAAAAAGAAAAATTGAACAAAAATAGCATAATACAATGGAAAGAAAAAAGATTGAGTTAATGTTAAAATTCAATTATGATGCTCTGTTTAAATAAGTTCCCCTCTCACTTGCCTACCCAATCAGACAATATGGTAGCTTTGCCCTATACCCAACTCTGGGCACAATACCCAACTCTGTATCTGAGTAGTAATGGTGAATAAAAATTAAAATATGTTGTCTTTTTAAAAACTTAAGCCGTATTTACAAAGAACATTCTGAATTTTCTCTAGAAATTCTGCAGAAAATCATAACACAAGAAAATTTTAGGGAAATACATGATTTATCAAGTTATTTAAAAACAAAATAGGTAGCTAGCTTAATCTTACACTGGGTCTATGAAATCTTTATTATGGTATAGGTTTATCTAGATGCAGGTGTTATAGAGCCTGAAGTTTATACAATGTTGAGAAGCCTCTTGATGAAACACGGTAAACATAAAAATATAAAACTCAGTACAAAAATAAACATTTGTTAAAATGATAAATCACAAATTTAAACACTAATAAAAGTCACAAATATTATAAAATTTTGAAAAAATGTTTTTACTACATAACTGCCTGACACGCTTCTATAATATTTTTTCCATAGACGAGCTTTGGGCTTCACCATTTCAAATTTTTTCCTCCACTACTCATTCTACACTGGATGCCATGGGGCTAATACATACTGAGAAGTGACTTCTGGTCCTGCACATTCATGTCACAAATTCTGGGTGAATTGGTAGAGTAGATGGGAGAGAATTCCTGGAAGCCATCCCCATACATGGATGGCTAGAAATAGTCTAATTAGACACAGAAGTAACTGCAAACCTCATAAATCTATCTCCCATATCCAAATTCAACTTCTCCTTAGCTAGATCCCAGAAAGGTCCATGGTCTCTCTAATGCCTTCCAACTTGAGGGGAAGTGTGATTGTAGGGAACCCCAGGTGGAAAGCAGCAGCGGGCTAAACCAATTGCAGTTAAAATGTCTTACTTTTGTGAGTTTCTCAAAAAACTAGGGTCATGTGGCATGGAGGTTTGAAAAACAGAAAAATATTCTCACATATGAAATGACATGGTATTGAACGAATCATTGCTGGGTATTTATTGGTTTAGATAAAGTTCATGAGCCTTTATCTTTTAATAACAATGTTAAGATGTTATTTAATAAATAATATGATTTCTTCTTTCATATTTCTTTTATTTCAAATAAAATGTGATGTGCATAAAGATAGGGAAAATTTGATTTTCTGCAAAGGAACAAGAATATATTGTGTACAGATCATAGAAATAGTCGATTCCAGTGCGCACAATAAGACAGTTCTTCTCGGTTTCAGATATAAAGTTTCCAGCTTCAAGATATTATAATTCATTAAAAATGAAAGAGAAATTACAAGGTGCTCACGGGCCCAGCCGCTCCGCAGCATGTGGGATCCTCCCGGACTGGGGCACGAACCCGTGTCCCCTGCAACGGCAGGCGGACTCCCAACCACTGCGCCACCAGGGAAGCCCCCAAGGGAATGTTTTAAATGAATTTTAGAATATACATCAGTGTTACTCTGTAATATAAAAAATTATATTTCATTCTTTTCATTTATTCTTACAAATATTTATTGAGCATCTCCTATATTCCAGGCATGTTGTTAGGTGCTAGAAATCTAAAGACAAATTAGAAATGGTAATTAAATGGAAAATGATAAATAAATGAAAATGCGATGTTATATGTTCTACCCTGGAAGTCCACACTGCCCTCTTGTAGACTGCAGGGGGTGAAACAGAGAGTGGACAACTCTACGTGATGTAGGGGGTAATGTCCATGGAAAGCTTCATTATGAAAGGGATAGATATTTGAACTGGGTCTTGAAAATGGACATCAGTTAGGAAGATAGTGGATTTGGAGGGTATTCCAGAAAGAAGTGTTTGAAGCAGTCTTAACGGTGTTAAATAGTACAAAGCCTTCCAAGAGACACTGATAATTTATTGGGGCCATAACCTTGCATGTGACAGAAGAATTAATGGAAGTTGGAGCTGGAGAGACAGTCAGGGGACGTATGAGACTGTGTGTTTTGTGGAGGAAAAGGGAGCCACTCGTACACTAAGCTAGGGTTGGCATAATCAGTTCTGCATTTTAGGGAGATCACTACTCTGACAGGGTGGAGGATGAATTAGAAGTGGGAAACCCTGGAGGTATGAAAACCAGGTTTAAAATTGTATCCTTTAGGGATTATTTTGGCTACAAGTAACCAAAAACACAAAAACAAAACGAGCTGAAAGTTGCTAAATGAAAAGAGTTTATTTTTCACAAATAATGGAAAATGAGAACGTAAGCAATTCCAGGTTGTTCCAGGGCTTGACAATGTCTGGGTTCAGAGGTGTGATTCTCTGTCTTCTCATGGCTGCAAAATCACTGCAGCAGGTCAATGCTTCAGATTCGTTCACATCAACATCTAAAAATAGAGGAGTTACAAAAAAAAAGGGGGGGGGACTTCTCTCAAAGCTCCTTTTCATTGTGCAATGAGCAGGAATTCATTTCATATTTGTCTTCCAATGGATTTCTTTTATGTCCCATTGTCCAGAATTGAATCATATCCCAGGGTTGAACTACAAGGGAAGCTAGAAAAGTGTGTATTGGGCACTTTCTCGCTGTATCATGTGAAACAGGCTCTGGCAACCTAGAAGAAGGAGGAGGAATAGTCACTGGATTGATAATCAGTTACACAAAAGCCACTTCACTAAGTGACAGTATTAGCAAGGGGATGAATTTAAGGATTGTTAGGGAGGTAGATTTAACAAGTGGGTTAACAACCATCTATCAGGATCATATCCCTACCAGGAATTCTGATGCAAGACATCCGTGGAAGACACTGGGAGAAGGAATACCAAAGGGCAGTGCTTCTCAATCATTCTCCCATTATGGCATCAAAGTACATTACACATCTTTAGGATACAGTGGGATAATCTGACAAGACTCACTGGGAAGAGACAGCCATCCTGGGAGCTCTGGCACCCCAGGTCCTGTCCAGATCAGCTGGGGGGTTAAGAGTAGCAACATTCTGGCACACCTGTAATTCAGTGCTGAGGTCCTCCAATTGGAAGGCTCTGTAAGATATTTGGGACAATTAGAGACAATAAAATAGCCAGTAGAGACAACATCTAATCATTGCTGCAAGAAGAAAATAAAGAAAATTTTCACGCTTCCAGAATGTAAAGTTATCCCAAGGAGGATGCTTGCTTAGACCCTTGATTTAAAATCCTCCTAATGCCTTCGGGTTACTATTATCTGGTAATCAGATACTGAGACCCTCAAAATATGACTTCCTTTCAGGTAATTTACTAACTTGCATACAAAATTTAATTATTGTTGTCTAGGGCCTCATATTCAGAAATTGCATCTGGTTTTTGGTATGAAATTAAGATTTACACCCACGCAGTGAGGTGATACTATCTGAATAATAAGAATCTCGACACCTAGGAGTCACCCTTGACACCCCCTCCCCTGCATTTGCAAATACAATCTGTCACAAAGTGCTGTCACTTTTACCTTCTAACACTCTCTTAGATCCATTAATTTCTATCAATGTCCACTTCACTACTCTATTTCTTATTGTTTCCTAATGCTACAAATTACCACAAACTTGGTGACTAAAAAAGACACAAATTTATTATCACAAGTTCTAAGAGTCAGAAGTCTGAAATTAAAGTGTCGGCATGGCCAGTTCCTTCTGAAAGCTCTGAGGGGAAAACCTGTTTTCTGGCCTTTTTCAGCTTCTGTAAGTGGCCTGCATTCTTTGGCCAGTGACCACTTCCTTTCATCACTCCAATCTCTCACTTCTATCATCTCATCTCCTACTACTGACTCTGACCCTCCTGCCCACCTCTTATAAGAACCCTTGTGATTACATTGGGCCCACCTGGAAATCCAAAATACTCTCCCCGTATGAAGATCTTTAACTTAATCACTTCTGCCAAGCCCCGTTTACCATGTAAGGTAACATTTTCATGGGTTGCAGAAATTCAGAGTGGACAACTTATTCAGCCTGGCACACTACCTACTTCAAGCTTTATGTATCGACACTGCTATGGTGACTGAAAAACTAATCAGGTTCACAGTTTCCCTCCTTACACACTGCTTCCCATTGCCAAAGTGTTTACAAAATGCAGATCTGGTTACAATGCGAACACACACACACACACACACACACACAAACATTAAAAATATTTCAGGACTTCCCTGGTGGTGCGGTGGTTAAGAATCCACCTGTCAACGCAGGGAACAAGGGTTCAATCCCTGGTCTGGGAAGATCCCATATGCTGTGGAGCAACCAAGCCTGCGAGCCACAACTACTGAGCCCGCACAACACAACTACAGAAGACCATGTGCCCTAGAGACTGCATGCCGCAACTACTGAGCCCACGTGCTGTAACTACTGAAGACCCCATGCTCTAGGGCCTGCGTGCCACAGTACTGAGCCCAAGTGCCGCAGCTGCTGAAGCTCACGTGCCTGGAGCCCGTGCTCTACAACAAGAAGCCACCACAATGAGAAGCCCACGCACCACCACAAAGAGTAGCCCCTGCTCTCAGCAACTAGAGAAAAGCCTGCGCACAGCAACAAAGACCCAACACAGCCAAAAAATAATAATAACTTTTTAAAAAATTCAATAGCATCCCATTGCTTTTTAGAATTTTTTTAAAATCTTTAATCTGACCTAAAAGCCCCCAACTCACTCTGATTAGACATCATTGACTATCTTAAATCTTCAAATATATCAAGTGTCTTGCCACTTTCTGTTTGTTCTACATGGAATTATCTTCCCTCCTCTGTCCTCCTCAACTCCCATCAACCTTCAGATACTAGTTCAATCACTTCCCTTGGGAGGCCTTTCTGATGTCCCTGAGTAGCCAAAGTCCACCTACACTATCATAGTGGCCACCATCTCCTTCCTACTTGTAGTTCTTTAACCTTTATTTGTGTGATTAATACCTGCCTCAGCAACATGCTTGTTTCAAGGAGAGCAAAAATGACGTCTTTAATCAGCCCTGATTCCTCAGTGCCTAGCTCACTATTGGGCATGATGTAGGTTTTCAATGAATATCAGTTGAATAAATGAGTGAATGAATGAATATTCCAAGTCAAATTTGGCCACTGACTTGCTGTAAGAATTTATGCAAATCACTTGCCTGGGTCCCAAGTCTTTCACTGTTAACAGGAGGTAAGTTGACACCCTGGGACTCACCACCTTAGCCATTGAATGATTCTAACATCAAAATTACTGATAAGCTAAGATTTCAATTCAACCCTCTCCCATTGGATTTGGTCAATTAAGCATGCAACTATATAGAGTACTTTTGTTCACTGTGTTACACACTCCTGCTAAGACACGCTCATGAGCGCCCAGCTGCCATCACTTTAAAATACAAAATGCAGTGACAGAATTGCACAAGAGAAATGTTGAAACCTCTACAAGACATTCCACCACAATAGTTTCAAAGTTTAGTCTGTGCAAGAATCTCCTTGGATACTTGTTTAATATGCATATTTCTGAGCTCTGTTCCTGTAGATTCTGATTGCCTGGGTCTGTGCTGGGGCCGAGGAATCTGCATTTTAAATAAGCAGCCCAAGTGATTCCAATAACATGCTTTGGAGGAATTCCCTGGCAGTCCAGTGGTTAGGACTCAGTGCTTTCACTTCCGTAGCCTGGGTTCGATAATTGTTCAGGGAACCAAGATCCCACAAGCCACGTGGCACGGCCAAAAAATAAATAAATAAATAAAGTGCTTTGGTCACTCCTTGAGAAATTTGTGCTATTCAATAGTTAGCCATCTGAAAAGGTGTCCTCTTTAACAAAACACACAACTTAAAATGGGATGAGTGTAAAATGGTGAAGGAGAAAAAGGAGACACCTTCTTAGCCAGGATTAATAAGCAGAGTTGACGTAACTTATTATCATGGGCAACTTTGCTCCCCAGGGGACTTGGCAATGACTAGAGACAATTCCCCTTGTCATGACTGGTGAGATGCTGCTTTACCAGGGATGCTGTCAAACATTCTGCAATACACCAAACACTCCCCTCCCCCCAGCAACAAAAAATTATCCAGCCGAAATGCCAACAGAGCCAAAGTCAAAAACTCTGGTCTAAAGTCAAGATCACACGCAGTTAAATATGATTGCCATGCAACATACCCCAAAAGTGTCACATGACATGGGCCAGAACTTGCTGACCAAGACTTGGGACTCACTTGAGACACAATTTCAACGCCTTGCTAGCTCAGCACTTTTGGAGCTAAGCCACATTGTGAGGCTACTTAGTTAATTATCAGAGCAAGCAACTAATTAACGAAGCTTGCTATTTGATGTAGAACCCATGTGGTTTTCTTAAGAAATAATGTGACACCACAATGCCTGGATGCATAATAGGCCCACTGACTCTAGTCAGAAACATTTCACATGTGTTTCAGAATCAATATGAAAAAGAAATTCCAAGGAAAGTACATTTTTTGCTGCAAGCTTTTAGTCACTAGTGGGATCTGAAGGTCCTTTTTAGCATCTACCCTCTACTCCTGCTGATGCAAAATAGAGGAGCTGAGGTCTACTACCTGTGACACAAAGAAAGAGTTAGAGCCAGAAACTGGAAATGTGTATAAAATTAAAGCACAGAACCAACCAGCAAGCTGAGTTAGTGAAAAGGATCAAGTATGAGAAATTATGGTCTTTTGTGCTACCTTGGTGCTAAGACAGACTTGCTGATGAGTAGAAGCATGACATTTCAACTTGCTTGTTAGCTACCCTTTGGAAGGCCTGAGATGCTGTTCTTCTGATGACCTTGAAAATAGTGTTTCCTATCACAGCCAAACAAAACATGATGGCAAGTTCAATCTACTAAAAGCATCATTTCTTCAAAGTCTTTGCTGACCAAAAACTAAATATAAAAACAAATAAATTTAAATTTAAAAAATTAGGACCTGTGTCCCAAAGATTTCTTTATCTTAAAATTTAAGGGGCTTCCCGGGTGGCGCAGTGGTTGAGAGTCTGCCTGCTGATGCGGTGGACGCGGGTTCATGCCCCAGTCCGGGAGGATCCCACGTGCCGCGGAGCGGCTGGGCCCGTGAGCCATGGTCTCTGAGCCTGCGCATCCAGAGCCTGTGCTCCGCAATGGGAGAGGCCACAACAGTGAGAGGCCCGCGTACCACAAAATAAAAAAAAAAAAAAAAATTTAAGACTGTTCATTAGGAAAGTGCTGAAAATTCTGTCATTGCAACCAAGTGCATAGGACATAGAAGCTTCAAAATGGAAATAATGAGGCATAAAGCAGATTATTAGAGGGGAGGATGATTGGAAAGGGAAGAAAATGGAACAGAACACTGCAATGCAAATATCATTGTCAAAGATAATGTCAGGAGCCTCAGAGGCAAGTCAAGGAATTGAAAAGGGATTGGTGTCTGAGGAATAACGGTATTTTTAGAGACAGCCATAATCAACGTACTCAGAAGTCATAGAACATTCTAAGTGGTCTCTGCCTGGCAGGCCTTAGAAGCAAGAAATATTTCCATTTATCTAATAGAAAGCTCTCCTGCTATAATTTTAAGTGTTTTTTTTTTTTCTATTCTCAATAGAAATGTAAAAACATGAACTAGTTTTTCTGTAAATAGCAATAAAAAATTGAACAAAAGTATAGGAAAATAATTTTTTATACTTTCCTTTTTTGCTGAAAATGTTAACACCATTTCATCAACACTTTAAACATCAACAATGAGATATGTCTCCTTCTCTGCTTATTTTGGGATAAGAACCAACAGGACGTGGGCCAGTGCTCAAATTATATGTGCACACAAATCACCTGAGGATCTTGTCAATGTCCAGAGTATAATTTGGAAGAGGAAGGCCTGAGATTGTGCAATTTGAACAAGCTCCCAGGTGATGCCCATATTTCTTGTCTGCAGACCATATTTTGAGTAACAAGGGAGTAGGCTTTTTCCTCTATGGCTTTAAACAATTATATTAATTCAACAAATAGTTTTCAAGTGTCTGGGATACAGCACTGGTGATGGAACATTGAATAAAGCATGGTGTTTGTCCTCAAAAACCTTACAGCATATAGGCTACTGTGAGGGAATCAGACCTGCCAATTAATGATGGTGAGAAAGATAAACAGCAGCCCTGAAAACACTAATGGTAAACCAGTGCGTTCCCTGATTCCCACGCACAGAATTTTCAGAACATCAAATCAGACAAGGTCACTCTGTGACAATGATGGAGAGAGACAAAAACAAGGCCACTCTGTAGCCGTACCAGAGAACAGATAAGAACACTGTACAAACCACAAAAATGACTAAACCTCACCTTCAGTGCCTACTGCTTTTTTACCAATGACAGCTTTAGTTTTGTTTCAGTTCCTCAGTAAAAGTTGTTAAAATACCCAATCATAGAAATTAGGTCTGTTTCCTGATGTTACCTCTGGGAAGTGGACTAATGGTCCCCCAAAGACGTCACCAGTCTAATTCCAGAGCCTGTGAATATGTTATATTACATGGCAAAAGGGCTTTGAGGTTGCTAATCCACAAGCCTAGAGGTAGAGAGATTATTCTGGATTATTGGGGTGGGGCCAATGTAATCAAAAGGATCCTTAAAGTGAAAGAGGAAGGTAGGAGGGTCAGAGTCAGATCAGGGAGAGAGATTTGAAGATGCTATGCTACTGTCTTTGAAGGTGAAGGAAGGAGACACAAACCAAGGAAGTGGGGCAGCATCTTGAATCTGGAAAAGGCAAGGAAGTGAAATCGTCCACAATGAATACAGCCCTACCAATACCTTGACTTTTGAACTTCTGACCTCCAAAACTGTAAGAGTAAATTTGTGTTGTTTTAAACCACTAACTTTGTGGAAAGTTTTTACAGATGGTATCCAATCCAGAAGAGACCACTGCCTCCTTTAATCCTCTCCAAAATCAACTCCTTCAAGCCCAAATCCTAGAACAAACCCCTCCTAACCCTCTTATTGAGACATCCTAGAGTTTCTCATATTGCATGATCTCCATCATCACAGTAAGTAATAAACCCAACTTTGTTTGACTACGATGTGTTCCAGGTGGTCTTGGTTGGTGGGCAGAGAGTAGTGTGAGCACTGCCATATTAAACAGAGGTGAAGCTTTTCAGTCGGAACAAGGGAGGGCCCCTGGGGTAGAGGAAGGCCTTCTGAAAGCTCCACAGGAGTTCACTGGATGAAGAAGAGGGCAGAAGACAGCAAAGAACCATTGCAGGAGAAAGGGAAGCATGTTATAACGAAGTAGGAAATGAGACTAGAGAAATCGGTGTTCTTATAAGTCACTAATTGATCTTTATCCTGAAACTGATCTTTATCCTGAAATCAGTAAGTAACCACAAAATAACCAGAGTTTGTGAAAGAAAATCATGTTATTAGATTGGCATTTTAAGAGATGATTTCATCTGTGGTATGGAAGGTGGTTTGGAGATTACCTGGCAGACTGGATAGGCAGCAGGTGTATTAATCCAGGCAAGAAACGATAAGGGTATGAATGGAGGCAGAAATTAGGAGTGAAGATCTGCCACCATTTTGTAGAGATAGTGAGATAGGAAAACCTAAGGACCTGGTACCAAAGTAAAGAATGAAGCCCAATAATTGTTAAGATTACTTGGCAAGCTTATGAAATACTGGAGGATCTTCATAACCTTATTTAGGGTCAAATCAGTAAGCACATAATGAATGTTTTGCCTCTGTTATCAGTGGTAGAATAATGTGCTTGTAAGGAATCAGAAGACCTCAGCTTGATACCTTGGCTCAAGGCTCAGCTTTCCCAGTTGGTAAATATTTTCTCACTTGGGAAAATTACTTAATTTCCATCAAATTCCTAATGATACCTATTTCCCAAGACAATTGTCAGAATTAAATAAAATTATATGGATGTATTCTGTAAACTGTTAATCAATATGTACATTTAGGTACAGTTATTTATGGCATAAGAAGTGCATTAGGGACTTCCCTGGCGGTCCACTGGTTGGGACTTCACCTTCCAGTGCAGGGGGTGCGGATTCAATCCCTGGTTGGGGAGCTAAGATCCCACATGCCCTGCAGCCAAAAACCCAAATCATAGAGCAGAAACAATATTGTGACAAATTCAATAAAGACTTTAAAAATGGTCCACAAAAAAAAAAAAAAATACATCAAGCA
>NW_020174576.1:58259-71182 GCF_003031525.2 Neophocaena asiaeorientalis asiaeorientalis | reverse complement strand
CGCTGAGCCTGCGCGTCCGGAGCCTGTGCTCCTCAACGGGAGAGGCCACAGCGGTGAGAGGCCCGCGTACCGCCAAAAAAAAAAAAAAAAAAATACATCAAGCAGGGGTACTTCTGGGAAAGGTTCTATAGCTTTAAATGTGCTGTATGGAGGGAGCGGGAATTCCCTGGCAGTCCAATGGTTAGGATTCAGCACTTTCACTGCCATGGCCCAGCTTCAACCCCTAGTCAGAGAACTAAGATCCCACATGCCATGTGGCCAAAAATATATATATATGATATTTTATATATATATATATATGATATATATATATAATTTATATGTATGACATATATTAAATATATATTAATATATAAAGTATATATTATATATATGATTGTTATATGTTGTATAATATATTAATATATAATATATATTAAATATATATCTCATATATATGATAGAGTGGAGAGGTGGATTTAGAGTCAGATCATCCTTGGCTAGCTATAGCTTGACATTTTCTTTACAAATGAATGATGCAGCCTCAAACAAATTAAACTTTTCGACACTGGTTTCCTCTTCAGTAATATAGTAGATAATGAAATCTGCCTCAAAAAACCTGTTATTGTTTTATTAAAATTATCTATTGTTGTATCTGTTACATAATTATTACAGGATAAAAAGAGATAAGATTTTGTTGTACTTAATCCCTTCTTGTCCCTCATTAAGGTATTTATGTTAGGTTCAAGATGACAGGCAGACCAACCATACAGATTTTTTCCTTCCCCTTCCCTAGAACACATTAAATTATAGCAAAGGCTGGAAGCCAACAATGACAGAGAGAATTGTAGGGACAACATCAGTTGAAGGGAGATTAACTAAAGGTCTGGATGATGGAAAGGAGATGAAGGGAAAACAGAAAGAAGGAGAAACTATGAGAGGAGGGGACTACAAGCAACAGTAAGTTGATCTTCCCTTCAAATTCCCAGAGAGGACTGGGCTTCAGAACACTAAGAAAAATACCAGGATTGGGGCTGAAACAGAGATAAGGTGGTTAAATGAAAATCTCATTGAAGAACAGTGTGGGGTACTAGGGCAACTTGTGTTGTCACTTGAACTTTAGAGTAAAACTTTAGATCTTTACACAATGGCATTTGAGGACCTCATCCAGCCTAAAGGTCAGCCACCCCTCTCTTACCCTAAAGTGAATTCTGCCTGTCAGTGAACTTTTACCCCATACCCAGAGCTCCAGTGCAGCTCGTCAGTGTGTCATTATGAAATCTGAAAGAATGACTTACAATCATAGCAATGACTGTTATAACATATGAGAGGATAGAAATTAGCATATGTAGCAATGATACCATAGCAATAAGTACACTTAACACCTATATCATAGTTTCTAAATACCGGTCTTCACCTAAGGGATCTAGTGCTTCCATGACTGAAGGAGAAAAGTTCAAGATAATCCTGGAATATCTTGTTGAGCCAGAAAGGAAGACATTGATCAAACAGCAATGGGAGCCATTTCTGAAGGACAAAGGAGCCAGCATGAAGATGTCCCCACTCTCCAAATCTGGGACAATTTGAGCATCAAAATTAACAATAATGATATGGATGGTAACACATTGAGTAAAATAAGAATCCTCAAGCTCATATTGATATAGATATTGATACTAATAAATAAGCACACAGAAAATAAGTGGGGAGAAGAGAAATTTCTTACATAGAATGACAAATAATAAATATAGAAGGAATTAGAAAATTAGAAAATTGTGAATGGATCCTTAAATAGTGGGTGAAAGCTTGATAAGGAATAGAATAAATATTTACATAGTGTCAAAGTATCGACACAAATTAATTATTAATTACAAAGGGAGAAATAGCAAATTTGCAGTGAAGAAACGTGAAGGACACTACTTTCATCAAGTGATCAAGGTAACCACCAACCAAATTTATATGAACCAACATAAAGTGTCTCTTGATACAATGCAATGAAAAGGATACAGCATCACTTCTATGGCATTTCTACCAAAAAATGCTAAACATGAATCTAATCATGAGGAAAGTTGGATAAACCCAAATCAAGCTATATATATATATATATATATATATATATCTTATAGGCTGTCTTATATTTTGTGTCCTTGGAAGGAAATGAGTGGATAATCATTTATAACACGTTAATTGGCATAAAATAGAAGACTATTAAATTTCCCGTAAATATTGAATAAAGTATATTTAACTCTTAAGGGTCAGAATTGTGTTTTATTTATCTCTCTGTCCCCAAATTTTAGGACAATGCTTGGTGTTGTAGCTGCTTGGTGAGTGTCTTTTGAATGAGTATCTCTTGAAGATACTCAGTGTCTCAGGCCAGAGACTGCTGCAGGTTTTTACAGCACCTCAAGTTTTAACACAGTGACCAGAGCCCAATAACTTCATACATAAATGAAGTTTATATTGGACTCTACAATATTTTGCACCCATAAAGCAGAGATTTAACAAATCAATGAACAATTATTGAGCATCTTCTCTGACACAGACAGGGGTGCAATAAATACTTGATACATGAATGCATGAGCTTTCATTCAAGCAGAGCAGAGGTTTCTCAGGAAACAAGATAAGAAGCATTTTCTAAGTGCGGACCACATATCATTTCAAGTGCTTCTGATGGCAACTATCATTCCAAAGAACAAATGCTTCATTTTAAATACAGCTATATATATAATCAGAGGTGAAGAAGGTAGGAAAAATAAAACCCATCAATCAAAAAGGGAAAAAAATACTATGTGATTTTAGCTGTCAGCTTCCCTTTACTGACCAAATCTTAGGATGTCTTAAAAACAGAGTGTCATAACTCAGTCCATTTAGTGAACTTTTTCCAACAGTTTATGGGGTTCAAATCTCTCTAAGACTGAGTTCTATAAACAGCAGGAAAAGGGGATAAAACAAAATGTAATTGTGTCACTAATGAAAGAAGGAAAGAAATGTTTTTTAACATTCAACAACTAAGAAATATTCCTGTTTATAATCAGCATAGAGAAACACTAACAACTGCGGTATACAGACTATACAGTTGACTCTTGAACAGAGTGGGTTTGAACTTCAAAGGTCCACTTACATGTGGATATTTTTTAATAGTAAATTCTATAGTACTACACAATCCACAGTTGGTTGAATCCACAGAGTCAGACTGAATCTCAGCTACAGAGGGCTGAACATAAACTATACATGGATTAACCCCCGCATTGTTCAAGGGTCATCTGTATTTGGATTAAATTTAGGACTTTTTTAGGGAATTTTTAAAAATTGAAATCTCAACATAAAGGGACAAAATTATTAGGTATCACCCTATCTTGCTGTACAGTCTGAAATCAGAATAAGATTTGATTGAAGTTCACCATTACAGGTTGAAAGTGGTTGATGAGTACAAAAAACAAAACAAACAAACAAAAAAGCATCATAAAATAAACAACCAGAACAAAAATATTTGTGCTAAATGAATTTGATTTATTGAGATGAACAGCAAAACCCCTTCCTACTCACACCTAATTGTAATGCATTGATGTTGATGTAGAGATTAATGATACATGGGCAGAGCAACCATAAGAGACAAACTGCCTGCTTCACTAGTAAAAATTCAGGTATATTGGAAAAATATATCTTGCTTCAGCTGTAGATGAGTACCAGTTCAGCATTTTATGCCTGAGTGACTTGTTCAGCATCATCAAAGACCAGGATTTCAGCAAGAAGTCAGCGAGAAGATGGAAGATGTATCTCTCAAGCATATCTGGAAGCAGGAAGACAGACTTTGTTTTTCAGGTTGTTCTGTGCACAGAGTAATGATCGAAGAGTCCTGTAGTCATCTGCAGCCATGGTCCATCAATAAGTGCTGTAGCCAAAGCCAGAGCCAGAGCCCCATGTTCGGCAAAAGCTGCCACCGTAGCCATAGCCTAGGTTACTAATGTTGCTACCACCAAAGCCGTAGCCCAGGGAGCTGTAACCATTTCATCCATAACTGTAGTTCAGGGGAGAGCCCAGGGGCATGACGCAGTTTAGGAGTGTGGCTCTGAAGGTCCTGTGGAAATCGGTTGCCTAGCAAGGATTACCTGGGAAGTAGCTTCCATAGCAGAAGTAATGAGTCATGGTGGCAGGAGTTGAGAAGGATTTGGATAGATTGCAAAGAGAAAGTTACCCAAGAATGAATGAAGTTCTTGTCCTGCACAGGGCCTTTTATACCTCAAGCTGGTGGGCATGACATGCTTGCCTAGACATCTTATGATAAATTTACATAGATAATTCTATTATTGCTAATAAAATGCATATAAAGGAACCCACAGACTCACTGCCCACATTTTTGTTGGCTTTTCTATCTGCAAAGGAATGTGTCATATCTTCAAAGCCAGCGGCCATCCTTGACACACAATTGAATTCTTTTCATCGGTGTTCCATGGTTTAACCCGTGTTCTGATTGCATCATGTGAGATTCTTTAAATCCTCTGATTATAAACTCCTCCCAACTGATATAGCTAAACTAAAAAAAGTTTTGGCAACCATGTAAACACTTCTACAGCTTCTTGAAATTCTCTCCATATATCATTCAAAAGCATTGGTATACCAACTGTTTAATGGGTATGGAGGTTTTTTTGGAGTAAAGAACAATATTTGGAACTAGAGATAGTAGTTGCAAAACATTGTGATGTACTAAATACCACTGAATTGTTCACTTTAAAACTGGCTCATTTTATGTTATGTGAATTTCATCTCAATTATTTTTAATTTTTAAAGCATTGCTACAGAAATCCAGCAGAGCAAGTCTTTTTTACAGAGGCTGTAAGAACACTAAATAATAGGATAGCTATGGATAACGTAGTAGTAATTTTCATGTATTTCATTTATGAGCATTATCCTTGTTAACATGTCTTTTTTTTCCATGGAGAACATACAATCTTTGGTTTAAATCATCTTGAACATTGCCAAGCTGTCTTGTTGTGGAGTTGCCACACTGGGGTTGAGTGGAATGGTGCCCAATTTAAAGTCATGTTATACCATGCTTGGTTCTTATTGACTCCTAGTAAAACAAGCTTGGATACCATGATCCATTATGAAATACCAGTTATATTTAAAAGTGCAGCACTTACTTTTGCTCCCATTTTGCAGAAGTATGTCCACTTTTCATGACAAAAGTAAACCAGAAAGAATTTGAGCTCAGCAAAGCTAAGTCTATTCTAATTCAAATGTTTAGGAAAGAATCTTTTTTATACATCCTAGTTTCTCTGAAAATAGATAAAGAAAACTTCCTGGATACCACCTCCATTGTATATTCCTCCCTTAATGGATAACCATAGAGTCCAAAGGGCAAAATATTCCAGACATTTCTCTGTTAAAATTCCTCCTCCCTGAGGTTCTCTGACACAGGAACTTCCTACAGGTCATATTATTTAAGTTTGGACATGCTTTTTTTTTAATTCTAAAAACTGATTACGTTATGAGAGTTTATAGTTAGAGAAAGTCAAAAAGATAAGGTCTATTTTCAAATTCAATTTTTAACAAAAGGAATGAATTAAAATAAGAGGCTGTATCCTCAAGAGTCCAAATTATATAAACTCTACATAAGCTAATCCAGAAAATTCAAAAATATGTGTGGGAGTCAGAGAGGGCAGAGGTGACTGCTCTCATTTAATTGTGACTGTTCAGTGGTTACTTGAAAATTTTTACTGCTGATTCTACCATGCAATAACTTCTGAACCTGTAATTTGGATCTACTGCCACCAGGTGGCAGTGGTATTTATTTCAGTTAGTCTGAACTATAGGACTGGAGTTGGAGGGTTATCAAATGTAAACAGGCAGAAGAACACCCTAAAGAACTTGTTTGAAATTCAGATTTCCAGAGCTATCCTCTCCCTCTACCACCATGAGATCCTGGAAATCTGTATTTCTAATGAGTATCTCAGGTGATTCTGATGAATAAATCATCCTGATAAATTCTGGACAAGTCTTTCATGAGATTTCAAGGACTCTGTCTTTGCTTGGCTGTGTGAAATTGCCCTGAGCTGCTTATTTCTCTTTGACAGGCATGTTCAGTGTCAGTCACAGGTGACCTATTCTCTGGGTGATAGAGATAATTAAAGAAAAAAACCTTAGTTTGTCTTTTCCATTCCCTTGTGCTCTGTTTCTTTTCTCAGGTCACACCTGAATAGAAAGGGAAGTAACTACAGTGTGTCCAGGCATATTTTACCAGGAGGTAAAACCCACCTGAGCTGGCCTATGAATCACTTACCCCCAATTAAAAAAAACAAAAACAAAAACTATTTTGCTTGTTTTTTATTTTCCTATCTACTCTTAGACTTTCCCAGAGAAACTCCTTAGCCAAGTATTTGATTCAATATTTTTTATTTTAAATATTAGTAATAATAAATATACATGAAGGACTCACTCTGTGAGTTCTGTTCTAAACACTTTATGTATACTACTTGTTTATATATCTTACCATATACATTGTGTATATATGTATATTTATACATATATATATATTTATACATATATATATATATTAAGAGGACTTACTATGCACATTTTTTTTTTGGTTGCACCACACAGCATGCAGAGTCTTAGTTCCCCAAAACAGGGATGGAACATGCACCCCCTGCAGTGAAAGTGTGGAGTCTTAACCACTGGACCACCAGGGATGTCCTGCTATGCACTTCTCTAAGCACTTAACAAATGTTAATTGATTTAATGCTTGCAATGATCTTATAATATGGGTATTACAATTTTTCTAATAAGAAAACTGAGGCCAGAAAGTTTAAGTCACACAGTTAATAATCAGCAGAATCAAACTCCAAATCTAACCCATATAGCTCCAAAGCCATGTTCTTCCCAGTTTTTCTCTACTGCCTTTGATGTTAGTGATACTTTAAAGGGTTTCAGCTTATAAAGTGCCTCAGATCACTTTATGTTCTTGAACAGATCAAGGAAAGGCTAGTTTTTTCTGCCGTGACAAACAACCCAAAGTCTAGATGCTTGGAAGAATCAGAGGTTTATTTCCTGCTCACACTACACATCCCCTCAGGTTGGTGGGTGTCTTAGATGGATGACATTCTCATTCAAAGGCTTAAGCTGACAGTTGTCATCTAAAATATTACTAATAGGGGAAGGACATGTGGCAAATCATACGCTAGCTTCCAAAAACTTCCACCCAATGTTGTGCATCACTGCCACACTCTTCCCACTGCACAGCCCTACCTAACTTCACTGGTCATACCAGCAACACTGTGTGCCCAGAGGAGGAAGTCCACGATGTTGCCCAGCAGCATTAATGACTCCCATGGAGACTTTATACTCATTACACAGACTACAATAATTTCTAAAACATAGTTTAGCAATGTTTCTAAACACACTTTCCAAAATTTAGATAATTAGATAAAAACAAATAAAAAGGGTTAAGACTTTACATAATATAAATTAAAATAGTTCTAATATTTTATGTTGTAAAACATATTTTTCTATGCAGTTCTTTCACTATCAATCTGTACACGCTTATGGATTACTTGATAGCTTTCATTTCTTTTCCTTCTCTTCTTTCCTCCACATCTGCCTAGTCACTATGTAATCTAATTGAGGGAAATGTTGCCATAAAAATTAGTTTTACACGGAATGGGAGAAAATATTTGCAAACTATGCAACTGACAAGGGGTTAATATCCAAAATGTGCAAATAGTTCATACAACTCAATATCAAAAAAGTAAACTACCCAATCAAAAAAATGGGCAGAAGACCTAAATAGACATTGCTCCAGTGAAGACATACAGATGGCCAACAGGCACATGAAAAGATGCTCAACATACCTGAATATTTAATGGATAGCTTTATCAGACAATAATTAGGCTCTACAGTATAGCCCTTCAGCTCCTACAAGAATCATCTTTGTTTAGGCTCTAACCAGTGTCAAGTAGATATAAAATGATGGTGCTTGCCCATTCCCTCACAAGATATCTCTTACCTCACACCCAAAGGTTTCACCTCTAACATCTAAAAAAGACATTGACAAGCCTATGTGGTACCCATGTATGTATAGTCTGGAAGTGTGGGGAGTTAATGCTCTAAGGGGTGAACCTTTGTACAAGAGAGATGGGAGTCAATGGACTGTCCTGGATAGTTAGGCAATTTCTTGGGAAATGGTCCTATAGAATCAAGCACTTAGTTGCATTTAGCTGTAGTCAACTTAATAAAGCATCTTAATCTGAGGTGCCCACCCTTCCCTGTTTCACTTCCCTGCTCCCTAAGAAAGAAAAAATACATCATCCCTTCACCAGAAACTTTGCTTTCTGAAGAACCTAGACCAAAACAGCATCTCAAAAAAATTCCTTTAAATATACCTTTGCTGAGATGAACTCATATATGATAAATTTCACTCTTTTAAAGTGCACAATTCAGTGATTTTTATAGCCTCAGAGCTGTACAACCATCACCACTATTCAATTTCAGAACAATTTCATCATCTCAAAAAGAAACTACAGGGACTTCCCTGGTGGCACAGTGGTTGAGAGTCCGCCTGCCGATGCAGGGGACACAGGTTCGTGTCCCAGTCTGGGAAGATCCCACATGCCGCGGAGCGGCTGGGCCCGTGAGTCATGGCCACTGAGCCTGTGCATCCGGAGCCTGTGCTTCACAACGGGAGAGGCCACAACAGTGAGAGGCCCGTGTACCCCTCCAAAAAAAAAAAGAAGAAACTGCATCATTAAAGTCTCATCCCATTCACAACCACCAATCTAAGTTCTGTCTCTATGATTTTGCCTCTTCTGGACATTTCACATACATTTAATCCTACTACATGCAGCCTTTTGTGTCTGGCTTCTTTCTCTTAGTATAATGTCTTTAAGGTTCATCCATGTTGTAGCATGAATCAGTATTCATGCTGAATCATGAATCATTCTTTTTTATTGCCAAATAGCATTTCATTTTATGGATACACCATAGTTTTTTTAATCCATTCATCAGTAGATGGACTTCTGGGCTGTTTCGAATATTTGGCTATTATGATTAATGTTGCCATGAACATTTGTGTAAAAATGATTTTTAACATGTCAAAACTTGAGCTCCTAATTTTCTCCCACATACCTATTCCTCCCCTAGCCTTTCCCATCTTAGTAAGTAACACTGCTATATAATTGCCCAAAACAAAAACTTAATTCTTTTTTTCATATAATTCCTTTATCCAATCTGTCACCAGGTCCAATTAGCATTGCCTCCAAAATACATCTCAAATCCACATGTTTTTCCATTCTCATTGCTGTGATATAGTCAAACCACCACCATCTCTACCTAGGACTATTGCCATAGCGTCCTCTCTGGTTTCCCTTTCCCCTCTTTTAGTCTCCCTCCCTCAGCTAAGCTAATATGAACTTTTCAAAATAAAGTGTGCTATACCCTACTTAAAAAGTCTTCAGTGACCTCCTGTTGTTCTTAGAAAAATAAAAATTCAAACTTCTGACATGGCCTGGTTCCTGTCTAACCTTCCAACCTCACTTCATCCTACTCTTCCTCCCTTCCTATGATCCAGCCACAATGGTCACCCCCTCACTGTCTGTCACCCCTGGCAGCAGGCACCTTGTCTGTCTTATTTGTGCCTAACTAATGCATAGCTGAAACTCAATAAATATCTCTTAATCTCTTAAATGTATGAATGAATGAAATAGCTGTTGGAGTGTGTGATGAAAGATGAGTATGATTTGGACAGGTGAAGATAAAAAGATATTCAGGATGAAGGAACACCATCAGCAAGGAAAGAGCAGAATTGTCTGTGTTGGTTTAGGGATTGGTGAGCTGATCCATTTAGATGGAGGAATGTACATATGGAGGGAAGTTAAGTTGAAATTTCCAGCAAATCAGTGCCATAGTTAGAGAAAGGATGGTCTTACATGCAGGGCAGGTGTGGGAAGAGATAAAGAGCTGCTTCCAAAGGATTTAATAGGAAATGATGTGATTAGAACTGGCTTAGTTTGAATAATGGATTGTAGGAGAGAGCTATGGAGAGACACCTATTAATATTCTATTAGAATTGTCAATTCAAAAAAATAATCAAGCATCTGAGTGAAGCTTGGCAATAAAAATGGTAATAAGAAGACAGATTTGAGTGACATTATGGAGGGAAATTATATGGGACTTATTTAGCAATAAATAAGATATCATCTATGAAGGAAAGAAAGGAACACAAAAAATCACCTCTGGTACCCGGGTAAAAGGTGCTTCTAGTAATGGCAATAGAGACATCAGGAGAAGGATTTTAATTTTAAAATTATAAATATTTTATATTTATAAATATATATATATATTTATATATTTATATACAGATTATAAGCATTTGGAAATAAAGAAAAACAGCTTAGAAGAAAAAAAGCTAAACACAATGATCAGGCTTTCATCTTTCTTAAAGTAATACTTTAAGCAATATTGGTAAATAAGATCCACTGGGTAGAAGAAAAAGACTGAGAACAGAACACTGGAGACACTGGAATTTTTAGGGGGATAAGGAACAACAGAAGTCAGAGGTGTCAGTAAATGAGGGTCAGAGTATAGTGGGGAAGTCAGAATTGCACCGATGATTCTTAAAAATGAATAAACATGGACTATCCTTTACAGATGATGATTAAGGAAGGAAAGAAAAATGACGAGAAAAGAGCTCAAAGGGTAGAAGGATCAAGCATTAGTTTCTGCTATGGGTGATATATATGTTATATATATGTTTCATATATGTAATATGTTTTATATGTGATATATATGTATACACACAAATATATAAACACACACACACACACACACACACACACATAAACCCACATATATCACATACAGTTTGAGTAGCTCCATTGGTGCAATTCTTAATCACTTGCAGTGAAGATTCTCCCCTTTATTTCACTGAAATTTTCCTCAATGTTAAAGCTAGAGGAAACATTGGTCCAGCTCTCTCTTCATTTTATATATGAGGAAAGTGAGATTCAGGGAAGAAAGTGAAATATCCCATGTCACACTATCAGTGTTGATTTGAGCCTAAAATCAAGGGTTTTTAAAATTTTTTTATTTCTTTTATTGAAATATAGTTGGTTTACAATGTCATGCCAATCTCCGCTGTACAGCAAAGTGACTCATTTATACACAAAAAATCAAGAAGTTTTGAGTCCTTGTCTATTACAGACTGGAATCCAACCAGTTTCTCAGGGAAAAAAAAACTGATTCCTTTTTTGCACCTTACCTCCTCTGGTGGGCAAACCTAAGCTGGCTCCCATGACTCCTGCCTCTTGGTATTCACACCCTTGAGAAATACTTCTGAGTGTGCAGGACCTGTGACTTGCTTATAATGAATTGAACATGACTAGAGTGACAGCATGTCACTTCTGTAATTATATTACACAGCATTATAACATCTGTCTTGCTGAGAGGCTCTCTCCCTTTCTGGTTTTGATGAAACAAGTACCACGTTTCAGAGACCCACATGGCAGGGAACTCCAGCCAGCAGCCAACCAAAGAAACTGAAGCCCTCAGTCCAATAAGCTACAAGAACTGAATTCCACCAACAATGATGTGAACTTGGAAGTGGATCCTTCTCCATTCGAGCCTTGAGATGAAGCTGCAGCCCCAGCAGGCACTCTGGTTGCAGCTTTCAAAGGAGACACTAAAACACAGAACCCAGCAAAACTGTGCCCAGAATCCTGACCCACAGAAACTGGAATAATATAAGTGTGCTGTTTTAAACCATTAAGTCTGTGCTGATATTGTTATGCAGCAAGAGAAAACTAGTACAACCCACACACAAATGCGCACACACACACACACACACATACTCACACAAGCACAGATGCAATTCGTCACTCATCCAAAAGGCTCCAAAATAGATCTCAAATCCTCTCATATTTCTCCATCACCAACGTCACCAGCCACCAAAAGCCATTACCTCTTTGCTCTGTGCTCACCGCTTCAAATTTGAGGTGAATTAGTCTCCCGCACCCTGCATGGCACAAGGAAGAAGGGGTGTATACCAGCTGATACAGTTGCTCCTAAATAACTGCCCTCGCCACCATTGCACGAGGCTATCAAAATTGCTCCCACCATCGGGGCTTCCCTGGTGGCGCAGTGGTTGAGAATCTGCCTGCCAATGCAGGGGACATGGCTTCGAGCCCTGGTCTGGGAATATCCCACATGCCGCGGAGCAACTGGGCCAGTGAGCCAAAATTACTGAGCCTGCGTGTCTGGAGCCTGTGTTCTGCAACAAGAGAGGTCGCGATGGTGAGAGGCCTGCACACCGCGATGAAGAGTGGACCCCACTCGCCGCAACTGGAGAAAGCCCTCGCGCAAAAACAAAGACCCGAAACAGCAAAAATAAAATAATTAATTAATTAAAAAATAATTGCTTCCACCTGTTTCAACAGTCCTGCATGTGACCAATCCTCTCTGCTTTCCATCTTTAAGAGATGCCTTATTTCTGCTCTCATCTGATAGCAATCTTTTTATTTTTCCAGGATTGTTATGATTTGTTCTTTTTGTAAAAAAGAAATTATCTTTTCTATCATTTCTAGGGATATGGAGAAAGAGTAGGAGGTAGGTGCCTGTGTTTAGTCTGTCATTTTGATACAATACCCTTTCCAGAGTAATTTTCGCTATATTATGCTGCTTCCCCCCAAATCCATTTATAGACATTTTTCCTGGAACTAAATTCTGGCAGGGACTTTTTATAATGGCTCTTGTAAGTACTATGCAGCCACTGCAAATTATATTTATGAAGAATATTTGATGGCATTGCCAAATTCTCACACTATATGGTAAGTAATAAGTCGGGATAAAAGCTGTATGAATCTTCATCCTCCCTGAGATGAAATTTTAAGCCATACTATTGAATGATATTCACAAGAAAAATAGAAAAGGGGGCTGGAAATGGACCTTGGGAAAGCCCC
>NW_020174576.1:31838-58230 GCF_003031525.2 Neophocaena asiaeorientalis asiaeorientalis | reverse complement strand
TGTATATATATATATATATATATATATATATACAGAGAGAGAGAGAGAGAGAGGCACTAAATAAGACTATTGAAGTCCTGGAAGGCTTCCTGGGATAGGACACAAGCTGATTCTTAAAGGTGAGTAGAAGGGAACCAAGACAATTGAGCAAAGGAATAACAGGATCAAAGGGTCAATGGAGGGAAAGGAAGGGGATCAGAAAAGCATTGTAAATTTTAGACTTTGAGACATATCCTTTCACAGAGCCTGGCACACAAAAGTGTGAATTTTTTAATAATGAGCATTTTTAAAATATATTAATTAACTGGTGCTAACTGACTAATAAAGTAAAAAAATGTTCTGAATGAAATCAATACTGTAGCCTTTTTATTGTGCCAAACAGGCAATGTCAACCTTGAACAGTCTTGGGAGCCATGTCCTAAAGCTTGCTGCCCTCTGCAGACTGTCATCGTCACCGGCACTCCTCAGAGGAGCCGGGCCTTGGGCGGCCTCCAGTTCCTCCCTCACATGCGGGAGTCATCTCACTTTGAATCACCCCCGCTCATTTTGTTCCAGTATCTTCACAGGGATAATACAGACTGGGGCCAACAGAGAGGGACCAGGAAATATTAACTCCCAAAAAGCAACCCATTGATTCTTACTAAATACCTTTAATCTAACTTAGCTATGTTTCTGAGTTACTAGTCTACCTTTCAGAGCAGAGATCGACCTAGAACAATTGTCCTAGAACAATTATTCTTACGTGGCCTTTGGCTATTTTCCTCCTGAATTTTTCCATTCTTCAGTTTTATCAGCAAAGAACTTAACGTGGCTTTAGGTAAGAACGGAGAGATGGCTGTTGGCACAGTTAGTCCAAGAATATCTGTTTCCTTGGTCTCCCGAGCAGAGAAACAAACCAATTTAAAATAAATAATAAATAAATAATTAAAAAACATTATCAAGGCTCCTAAATGTCATAAAACGGTGGGCCTTAGATCACCTCGTAGTGATTGGTCTCATGATTCTATGCATTATTTTATATATGACTCAGTAGAACACTTCTTTGTCAATGCACAAAAGTTGTATCAAAACATAAGAAGAACTTTTACTATACTGGACTTAATGTCCTCTATAAAATTGAAGTTTGAAAGTCAGAAAATTTGGAGATAAGTTCAAAACCAGCAGTGAACAAGGAAAGCTCTTATCTACAGTATCATGAAAAAGATTTTTTTAAAGATTTTGTCTTATGATTCAAGAAAAACATCATCATTAAATGTGTTTATTCAGACAGTCAACAAATATCTATTAAGTATATTTTATGTAGAAAGTATTGGAAAGTCACTGGAAAGTGACTTTCCTAGTCACTGTTGAAAATATAAACATTAAAAGATACAGTCACACATACCCTTTTAAAGATGTTATTTTAAGTTGTGTACAACTTGTAGAGGAAATGTTGGTTTATCCTTTAAAAAGCTCTTAATCGTTTATCCTTTGATGCCATTTGAGGAACTATAGGAGGCTGTCTATGACTGAAATGGACAATCTGACTGGGACTGTAGTGAAAATAAAAACAACTCTACAATTAAAATCAGAGAGAGATCTCTATGCTGATTGGTTTGATTTTAAAAAAGAGGAAATAACTGATTTAGTTATGCTGATAGGGACTGTGGTAAAAACAAGAATTGTGTTAGAATAGATAAATTATGGAAGTCATTGAATTTTTGTCAGAAGAATGAAGATAGTGTTAGTAATGGACCATGATTTCTCACTCGATTGACTAGCCCTATTCTAAGAGAATGCGATCATGTAAAATAATAAATACTATTATACAGATAAAAAAAGGTACAGTCACAGACTTTCAGAAATTTGTTGAGGGAGCGGGAATAAAGGAGATGGGTATAAATTATGCTGATACCTAGGAATACCAAGAGCTATCAGAAAGTGAATTCACTAGTCTGGGTTGAGAGTGGGGTAGATGGGAGTCAGACTGGAGACCTGAGATTCATGAAAATAGTTGGGAGAAGCTGTGGGGAAGTATGCCATAATAATAACCATGATAGAAATAAAAATTAAAATAAAATAAACTATCACTTCTAAAAGTAGAGAAGCACAAATAGCAAGTCCAGTCAGGAGCACTGAAGAACTTTATCTTTGAAATAACACAAATAGTTGGATTAATGAAGCCACAGAGAAACAAAGGATTCATATTAAGCCTAGAGAACCAAGCTTCCTTCCCAGGTCTAACAGAGGACTGAGACATCTTCTCACCAATAAAACCATACTTATTTTTAACTAGTCCCAGGCAAGTTGCCCAAAGATTTTTATATATAGGTTATTTTCATCTTTTCTTTTCTGAACACTCTCTTATGGCAGAGATAGAAAATAGAACTATTCCTACACAAAGAGTCTGAGCGTTGGATTAATACTTTAAAACGCTTTGAGGCATCTTCTAAAAGCCTATAAAATTCAAACGATTCTCTTAAGCAAGGAAGTGATATATCACTTAATATCACTATTTCATTGGGTATGAAAAAAGAAGTAGAGAGCAGTTTTTTAAAAAAACACTAAAATTATGACTGCTAGTCATGATTAAGACCTGGATTTTGTGACCTTTAAAATTTGTACTTTTTCTTGTGGACACCTTTCACCACATTTGGACCATCGTAGACCTGGATTTTGTGACCTTTAAAATTTGTACTTTTTCTTGTGGACACAAATACCTTTCACCACGTTTGGACCATCAGTAAAGTTCCCATAGACCCAAGAAGGACTGTTCTGACAGACTGGATATTATTAATATTATAACTAGCACCAATAAGAATAACAGCAAAAATTATTATTTAATACTTAATATATCTGGCACTCTTCTAAGTATTTTACAGGTATTATTTCTTGTAAACTTAACAAAATCCCAATGAGGGATCACCTTCTATTATTATTCCCACATTACAGTTGAGGACACAGAGGAAAAGAGAAGTGAAGTAATTTACCCAGGGTCACATGGCTCTTAAGTGTCAGGGCTGGAAGTTGAACCCAAGGGATATGAGTAAAATGATAAGAGTAAATGATAGAATAAGCAAGAGTCTAATAAAACAATACCTTAGGACAAAATCAAGGTCAAAGCTTGACTCAAGGCACACGAATCTGTATTTTGTATTATGAGTTTATTGCACTTTTTAGCAGGAAATAGTGGTTCAGAAAGAAGGAGTAGACTATAAGGGTTGTTGCATTCCCTAAGGTTGGGTTCTAGTACAAAGAAAGGAGTTAAGAATGGCAAGAGATGCTGAACTACCTCAGAAAAGCCAAATTAAACTGGGTAACAATGGTACCTAGATAAAACTGAACTGATGCTCACGCACATAGGGAAGAGAATAGCCTTTCACTGTACAACTTTCACAGACGTGCTTGTTTTATATTGTGATTTATTAATGATGTCACCATCAGAAAAGAAAAACGGCACAACTCCCTTAAAGGGCAATTTGGCACTATCTAGCAAAGTTTGACATGCATTTACTTTTTGACTCAGAGATTTCTTTTTAAGTTTCTATCTCAATGATTCAATGACAAAAATTAGAAATGACATATGCACAAGCTATTTGCTGCATCACTTTTTGTAAAGGTAAACATTTGAAAACAACCCACCAATAGTAGACTGGTTGAATAAACTATGCTACATCCATACAATTTGGTAGTAAGCAACTCTAAAGTGAATGGGGGAAGATCTCTATGTACCCACAGGGAGTTAATTTAGAATTTCTAAGCAAAAATGGCACTGTGCAGAGTATTTGCATCATGCTACGTATGGGGTAAGAAATAGGGATATACAAGTATTTATCCATATTTGCTTACAGTGTTTAAAAAAGAGTGGAAAAATGAATCAAAAACTTGTAAAAATAGCTACCAATAGAAGCAAGGAGAGCAGAATGAAGGGCATAGGATACACCTCATTTTATATTTTTGACTTTGAAATCATGTAACTATTTTAATAAATTTTAAAAATTAAACTGAAAGAAGAAAGGAATCTGAAAGCAGTGTGAAGCAAATGAATCTATCCACATCTCATGTTGGTGGCATAACAACTCAAAGAGTTATTTCAAGTGATTCTAACATCAGAATTTGGGCCATGCCTCCCTGGAGGCAAAACAATTCTAAAATGAAAAGAAATACTTTTAAAACCTTAAGTGTGTTCAGTAACCTTATTGTTAGTAGTAATATTTGTCTTGTTATTCTGAAACTATTACAAGTATCAGATAAAGTAAATAAAAAACAAAGTTTTTCAGCTTAAGACGGGGACAGAAAGGCTTAAAGTCAAAGTAGTTAAGTAAATCTGAATTAGAACTATCAGGGAAAAAATTCATTACATAATTTTCTCCTTAAAAAATTATAGATTTCCTGGTTCTGTCTACTAAAATTGTCTACAATGGCAGCTCAGTAGCAATGAGGACAGATAGCATTCAGACTGTGTGTTCTTAGCACCATTTTGGATCTAAAGGAAAGAACTCTTTAGGGAAATGACTGATTCCAAGTCTGGCAGGAAATGTACAAAGTAAACTTAGGACATCTATATGACAGGGGAAGAGGACAGGAGATGAAGGGAAGGGAAGGAAGAGAAGGGGAGGAGAGGGCAGGAGAGGGAAAAAAAAAAAAGGAACAGCCTAAGTCTAACCAAGCCTCTAGATCAGGGTTTCTCAGCCTTGTTACTATTGACATTTGGGACCCAATCATTCTTTGGTTGGGGGCTGCCATATGCATTGTACAATGTTTATTTAGCAGCATCCAAGCCCCTGCCTACTAGACGCCAGTAGCACAACCTTCTCCAAGTTGTGATGACCAAAACTCTCTCCAGACGGGTCAAAATCAACCCAGTGTAAAACCACAACTTTAGATCTCCAGAAACAAGTTAAATGTAACACAGGGAAGTGATCAGCCAAATCCAGAATGGGTTAATCTCATTCCACTTCTCATCAGCAATAGAGCTCTTTTGCCATCTGACTAGTTAGTGATCCAGAATCCCAACTTGAGGATATGTTTCCTAGGACTATTTCCTTTCCCAAATATCTTAGTGTTACTCCAGAAGCAGTAAATGAGATAAAGTTTGAGTACAAGTAGTTCATTTGGGAAATGCAGATAATATTGATATGGAAACAGGGAAGGGACACAGAGAAAAGAAGAAAGGCAAAAAATGAAACACTATCAAGGTGTCTGAGAGACAGTGCAAAACTGAAGCCTAAGAATTAACTATCAGAGAGCTGAGAAAGCTGCAGTTGTTATCACCCACTTCCTCACATCGCTGATTGTGGACTATGCTGCCCCGTTAGTTCCTTGACGCTTCCAGGCTGCTCCATGCAAGAGTTCTCCACAGTTCCAGGGGAAAGCGCTCAGGCACAGAGATTACAGACACTGGTGGTTGGCAACATGCTGTAGAGAGATATGGAAACAACTGGTATTTAAAGTAAAAGAACACTTGAGATTCATTATAACACACTTAAGCAAAAGAAAAAAGTGAATGAAGCTAGGCTAAACAATATAGGCAAGGATTGATCATTGTTGAAGCTGTGATGGGAGCAAGAGTGTTTATATGATTTGTCTCTCTAGCCTTGTGTAAGTTGAAATTTTTCACAATAAAACTTAATAAAAATAATAGCACTACCTGTCATCATATTGTATTTATTATTTCAAAAACCCATTGACTTCTGAGAGTTCCTTCTCTTCTCTTTCATTTGCCTTAAGTATTGAGACTTTGCAAAAGTCCATTAGCTTATTGACCTCACCATCAATAAAGTAACAGATGAAAATTACAAAATTCTACACACAGAATTTGAATATGATTTAAATAAATACTTTTATTCTGAGTCATCTTAAATATGTAACTCCTATTAAAATATTTAGGCTAAGACAAATGTAGATGAAGAAAGTATACTCCAAAAAAGAGAGAGAGAGAGAGAGAGATGCATTTATATTTACAACTTAAGAGAAGAAAGTAAGAAAACATTTCAGAAGGAAACTTAAGATAATTAGACACCAAAAGGAGAACTCTGTAATTCATTCAAAAAATTTAATATCCATAACTTCTCTTTGAAAGATTGAGACAAAATGGCAGTCCTATGCCTGTAAGAGAGAACAGTTAAACCCATCTGCCAAAGAACAGGGATCTGTTCTGTGGGATATCTCATACTGAGTGTGAGAAATTCAAATCAGAAGTTTACTGTTAAATGGAAGACTACATTTTCTTAAAATATATTCACTTCTAACAATGAATAATGAACCCTTTTTAAGTTTAACAAATTCACTTTACAGTGGCTTTATTTCATAAATATATGAATAAAAGTTAGTCTAATGAACAGCCCCTAGAGTTATCATAGCCCCTGAGCTGCAGAAACCTGCGTTGCACTTTAAAATTTTCACTACCCTAGTGAAAAGTTCAACAGGAACTTCTGTAGGCATAATCGTGTGATGTGGTATGTTGTAACACTTAAATAAAGGGGAGAGATTTTTCATTTAATTTTCTAATATTCTCAGAAATGCTCTTCTGGATGTCATCTCCTAATAGAAAAACTAATTAAGCAGTTGACAACTTTCATTTTCTTTCAAAGTACTATTCCAAGAAATACTGCAGTCTTACCCTTTTATTTCCTTTCAAGGGACTATGAAACTTCTAAAACATCTTTCCACATAAATGCTTGAACTTCAGGGAGATGTTAACGAATAAACCATCACATCTGTTCAAAGAGCAAGCCAAAATATGTGAGCTCTAAATCAGTTTCTAAGAAAGAAAGAAAGAAAATCTTCATTTTGGGGGAAAAAATATCAAATACCATGGTCAGAAATGATTAAAAACCGTATGTCTTTCCAGGAATATCACAATGGCTTCTAATATCTCTGCTTCCAGACTCTTTCTTCTTCCTACCCATTTTGCAATTCTTCAAATATGTCTTCACAAAGTCCAGCACCATTTTGTTATTTGCAGGTTCAACAGCTATCATTGGCTCCCCAATGCCAAGAAATTCAAACCTCTCATTAGCTCCTAAGCTCCTCCACAATTTGTCCCCAAGCATAGCTTCCACTATTCCTCTTCCTTTCTGTGCACCAGGCAACTAGAATTATCACCATTTCCGTATGTGCACTGCTGATTCCTACTATAACTTTTGTTTTTTTTTTTTTTCCGGTACGCGGGCCTCTCACTGTTGTGGTCTCTCCCGTTGCAGAGCACAGGCTCCAGACGCGCAGGCTCAGAGGCCATGGCTCACAGGCCCAGCCGCTCCGCGGCATGTGGGATCCTCCCGGACCGGGGCACGAACCCGTGTCCCCTGCATCGGCAGGCAGACTCTCAACCACTGCACCACCAGGGAAGCCCTTTACTATAAAATTTTAGTTCCTGTTGACTCTGTTGATTGGAATGTCCCTTTCTTTGAAATCATCTGCGCCTTTGAGATACCCCCATTTAAATCATGATTCAATTAAATGCCACTTCTTCTAAGAAAATAACTTGATCAATCTATCAGAAGTTATTTTGCCTAGCTCTTTGACCCACTATTAGAACAAATGAACTCCTTTTATATTTTTACCTAGAAACTTGAAGTACCTAAATTAGACCACGAGGTCCTTAAAAGGAAGGATTGAAGACATATTTCTTAAACCCACCTAGCTGTGGGTTTGCCAAAGTTCCATTGAAGGAGGGTTATGCAACAGCCATCAACCCCTTCCAGCTAAACTCTCTAAAAGTATCAATAGATACCTGTGAGTGATTGCTGCTTTGCTGAGGTGGGTGAGACATGTAGGTAAAACTTTGGGAAACTGAGAGAATTATAAATTAACTTGCCTGTAACAACAGAGATAACGGACATATTGTAGAGGAAAGAGCCCAGAAGGGAAGAAGGAGGTTGGAACAAGCATAGCTGGAGAGAAACACAAAAAGGAAGCAGAGGAGAAGGATGGAAAATAGGAAGTGAAAAGGCAAAAACGCTGGCAAAAGAGAAGAAATCCAGTGGAAAATCCAAGGGGAATGGAACTTCAGAGAAGGAGAAAGCAATGAAAAGAGGGATTTCAGGAACTTTAATTGCAAAGGATGTGATATAATCCCTTCCTCTTCATTCTCATCACTACCTTGACATTGAAATTTATAGTGATATGACTGCTTGCAAGATTGGCATAGGTCAGCCTTGGGTAAGAGCAGCTGATGCAAGGGAGTCCAGTTCCAGTGTGTTACAGTTAATTCCAGAATCACACCACATCACAGAATCATTTATTGGTTTGGGTATACCTATAGGCTCTGCTAAAGCTAGGTTTGATGAAGGTTTGATTCACTCATTCTGTACTATTAATTTCATTATCTTTATAAGATTCCCATATAAAATGAAGCCCTTCAGGTATTATTAAAGAAAGACAGTAGTACCTTAGCAGCAGGAACAAATTAACATTCACAGCCAATGTTCCATCTAATATTGAGAATTGTAGAAGCAGAATCCATTTGCAGAATTGGGCCTGAACAAAATTTTGTTTTATTTAGGTGGGCTGTACTTTACATTAGCAAAGAGCATCACTTTTTGACTTGCTGAGGAAAAAAAAAAGAATAAAATAAATGCCTCCATCTCTAGTAAGAATCAGAATAGAGAACTTAACAGAATCAGAACTTAACAGAAGTTTGTCAGTGAGTTTTTTTATTACTGTACTAATAAATTTATATTTTGTCTGCCAAGAAAACTTCAAGGCACTCTGAGTCCCCTTCTTTTTAATACTTAAAACTATAAAATTGCACCTCTCTTTCCTCACAAAATTTCCATTCTCTCAGGGCCAAACAATCCCAAGCAGCAGGATGTGGGGACTGGGGAATAGGTGGAAGAATCTGAATAAATCAATTGTATGAAATTAATTTCTAAGACCATCAATCTTTAATTGGTGAAATTTCAGTCACAGAAGAAGGGAAGAATTTGACTGGGTACTATTCCACTCACAGTAAAGTGGAGGCTCCTTGTGGGGAGAACTCTGCAATACCCTCTATTCTCTCCCATGCCTCACTTGAGAAGAAACTGAATTAGCCTGGTCAAAAACTTGGCTAATGAAGAATTAGCCTTATCCATGACATTTAAAACAGCATGCCTCCTTCTTTGATGATTAAAAATCTCGAGACTGAAACAGTCTAAGACAATAAATCCAAGATCTCACTGACTGGAGTTGAAAAGTAATATGCACCATCATATTTTAGCAAAGGTTTGATCACTTACATAAAGTATATACATTCAACACACTGCTCATTGCTGTCATCCAAGAGTAAATGTTTTGAAGAAAATAGATATGAAGTGATTCCTTGAGCTGCCTGCAATTGGCATGCCCAAGGTACACCACCTGAAACAATTTAAGTAAGTGAAAAGATGTGAATGCCACAGTTGCTTTACCAACTGTGACTATTTATTAGAAAATAAAAACAAAATATCTTTACCTCCCTTAAGCAGAGCAAATAGAGAAAATAAATAACCAGGCAGCTCTGAAAATTTAGAAAAACTTGTGCTTGGTCATTCAATATTTAAGGAGATACTTTCTGGATAAAGACAAGCTGGATGCTTAAGAACTGTTCATGCAGCTAATGTACTGATAGCAAGCATTCAAAGCTCATACAAATTG
The DNA here is from genome assembly GCF_003031525.2 of Neophocaena asiaeorientalis asiaeorientalis. Lineage (NCBI taxonomy): Eukaryota > Metazoa > Chordata > Mammalia > Artiodactyla > Phocoenidae > Neophocaena > Neophocaena asiaeorientalis. The sequence continues at coordinate 48,633 of NW_020174576.1, read as the reverse complement.
AGCTTGAAACTTAGCCGGTTTGGAAAACGCTGTTGCAAAGCACACATAGCCAAAGCACACTAGCTCATCCAAGAAGCTCCTTGTCCATGACCCGGGACTCAAGGTCATAAGAACACATTGTAGTCCAGGAAGAACTAGGGCCCCACGACCCGCAGCTAACACAATGGATGTCCCACTGAAGACATTACTAATGGATTGACAAATTCAAATCCATGGTCCAAAGAGGTCCCAGTGGCAGAAGGAAAAGTATAGGATCTGGATTGAATGAGCAGGGGTCAAAGTCTTCCTAACTCAGACACTAGCTACTGTTTGCTCATCTCTATTATGAAAATAAAGCTGTTATTTTAAAAGGACAGTTTGGCAGTTAAATGAGATGATGAGGATGAAATATGTTTTATAAACAGTAAAGCGTAATTTGTTGTTGTCACCTACTCATAATTAATGCAAATACTCCTACAACTAAGAGTGACGTCTATAATCTGCTGAATGAAATTCCATTTGCATTATGTATTGAAACCCCAAGGATAAAAATTGAGCCTTGAAATCTTATATTAAAGGTTTAGGAAAATCAGATAAGGCATAACCTAAACAGTCACTCTCTGATAAATTGTCATCATATTAACTTAGATATAAATTAGCCAAAGTTAAGGATTCTAAACATTTAAAATTATAAAATACATTGTTTGATTAATGTGGAAAATTTTAATAATACTGTCATTAAATATAATCATTAATATAATTTTTATCATACAATGGCAAAAAATAAATGAAATTTGTATTCATTGAGCTAGGCTTTAATGATAGATTTTATAATTTGAAGAGAGTAAAAATAGAAGGAGTCTTTAAAGGTTTTGTTATTTCATTCTCTCAGGTTTTATTAGTAAAATCACATTGTACAAAATTATGCTATGCTCTTGACAGATAATAGCTGTACCAGTATTGTGAGTTCTTGGAATTACACTTTAAGAGGACAGACAATGACTGAAATGTTTCAGAAGGGGTTTAAATATCAAAGGAGGTGGGATGGAAAAAGTTAGCTACATTACATACAAAGGTCTCTCACAACTCAGATTTTGTGGTTTTTAACTTTCTTTTACAGCTCAATGTAAAACAAATACAATATACTCAGCTGAAATAGGGCAACAATTTTACATGATGCTCGTTTACATATTTTACAAGTATAGCTCCACAACTTAAAGTTGGAATTTTGCTTTGGCACTAGAAGGAAAAAAATTGACTAAGTAAAAATTGTCCTCTCACAAACTTAAATATGATAAAATAATAATTATACACACACACACACACACACACACACTGCATGCTAAATGTCCTTTCATGAGATACACTCAGAGGACCCTAGCGGGCTTTCCATGCTGCAGAGTGTCACTCAACATCCCCAATACTAATTAAAAATAAATGATTGATTCTGCAATGAGGGGAGAGCAATTATCCCCAGTCCTCCTGCTTCCTGAAAAATAAGAAAACTTTCACTGCTTGGAAGGGACAGGTATAGGAATAACACTTCCAGGCCCATTCCTTCTCTTTGATTATCTTATTGATGAGACTGGAAGGAAAGCCTACGCAGGGGAGAATCAATTCTTTCTGAGCTCTAAAACATACATCTTTCTTCTCCTTTGCCACGTGGTCATCCACCTGCCCTGATGCGGCACCTTGTAGTTTTACAGCTCTTACCTGCAAAGATGCCAGAAGCATTATTTGGGGATAGGTGGAGAGAAATATTAAGAGTCCAGATGCAGGCTGCATTTTCTAAATCGATTTATAAGTAACCAAGCTGTTATTTTTGTTTGAATCTCCATCTGTAGGCAATCTATGTTTATTTTTTGAAATTGGCTCTAAATGCTATAGTGAGGGAAAGAGATATGATTAATCATTTGCTTCCTAAACCTGCACAAGTTTTACCCAAATGACAGAAATACAACACATTATATTCAAACCCAGGGTGGCATTGTTGCAGTAAGCATGTTTATTTGGGAACAGAAACATTCACAAAACTCAAGAAAGCAGGAAAGAGGAAATAGACACATGCTAAATTAAAAAGAAAAACAAATCCTTATTCAACATATAGTGAAATTTGTTCTTTATATAAATAAAATTTGAATTTTGAAAAGTTATATGTGGTAGCTGTTGCCTAAATTTAGGGCAAAAAGTTTATTGCAAATCTACTATAAATAGGTGGATGAAACACAGCTGGTCTTAGAAACTGGGCTGAAATATCACCACCAAATGAATTTTTTTTTTTTACTGCCTATGAAAGAATTCTGCAATAAATGAAAAGAAAATACTGCACTCAAAAAGAGAAAACAAAGCATTTTTCAAATAATTGATTGTAGGAAAGAGAACATTTTAAAGAATGCATATGTTGTGACCTCAACAAAATTAAATTAACTAGGAAATAAAAGGTGAAAATACGATAAAAATGACAAGATGAGATGAATGGGGCGCTTTATTGAGAAGTAAGTTGTGGTGAAAGTTCCCTAAAAATAATAAAATATTATCCCAAAATCGGAGTAGTAGAATTTATATCTTTATCACATTGAATAAAGAGCAGAATTAACTGTATAAAAAATTATGTAATATGAAGGATAACCTTAAGAAGTCTTCTCGAAATGCAGAAGTTAGAAAAAATGAAAAAAAAATAAAATAGTAATAGTGGATCCCTATTTCTGCCTGGAGATGAATGGACCACAACAGAATAAAGATGAGATAAAGTAAAATACACTGAATTCTGAAGTCCTGGCTTTACTATTTTAAAAATAGAAGTGTTTGCTTATTGTATTAAAAAGTTTAAAGCAACAATGGTAAACTCAAATACCTATAACAGTTATGCAAAAATGTAAATATCTGAATCATGGTAGATGAATGAGAATCAAGGCTTGGGGGTACTGAAGCAAACGGAAGAAACATGCTGTATCCAAATGCTTTCAAAAATCAAAATTTAAAGCAAATGTGCAGGCCAAAAAATATACATATTAGCCACATTGGGCCTACTGTCTGCCTGTTGATAACCCCTGGCCAGAAAACTTAACTTTTCTTACTTTAAATCCTTTTATCTTTCTCTCCTCCATATATATATTTAGTTTATGGTGAATTTACTATAAATAGGTGGATGAAACATAGCTGTTCTTAGAAAATGGGCTGAAATATCACCACAAAATGAAATTATTTTTACTGTAATAAATGAAAAGAAAATACTGCACTGAAGAAGAGAAAGAAAAGCATTTTTCAGACACACACATATACATATACACACATACACATCTAAGATATAAACATACACATATAAATACACAACACCTATTCTAAAATGGTGTGAGTTAATGAATTAATTCCAAAAAATACACACGCATATAATAAGGCTCCTAAAATACAGTTTGAAAGCAAGAACCATATGACACAGTAGGGTGATGGCAGCATCTTGAAGCCCAGTTAATTGATAACAGTATAACACAGAATTGAGCTCCTGGCAGCCTCTCTTTAAGTGGACTTTAGTTTTGGAATCATACAGACAAAGCCTGAAAAGATATGTGGAATGCAATCAATGGCACCTTATAATCTATCAGCTGTGATTTGGCCAAAAGGAAGAATACAAAAAATATTCAGGGAGAGTTTGACTCTAAACAAATTAGTCATATCCAATCAAGTCTTGAAACCAAAAGGAAGGGCTGAAGACCTAAACATGAGAAAAAAAAATTTAATACGTGATAAACACTGAATACAATGTTGGTTTCAAAACTAGCTCCATTTAAAATAAATGGACTTGAAGTTCCTAATGTCACAGACACTGCCGAAAGGGCTCAGTGACCCCAAACCTAAAGGAATAAGTGGTTAGCTGACCTCTTACACCCAAATGCCATGAAATTTGTAGTTAAATTTTTGGCAGGAACAGAATAGAAACTTTCTACAACAAAACCCCCAATAATCCGGATATGTAAGTCAACTAAGTTGTTGGTTGAAATGGAAACCATTTATTTTAGGTGTCTTTTGGGGAAATGTCAACCTCAGCATTCTGGTATGAAAACTTAGGTTTGACTAATAACTGGGCACCCAAGGAAAGATGTCATGGCCCCTTTTGACTTTCCCAGGCCTCCAGTAGAAATCCCAGTTATTTCTATTCCTTACCATGACAGTTTTGGGCAGGACCATATCTGCAACCCCATCCCATGCCTATTCAGCCCCATGGCACATATCTTCTGAAATGTCTGAAATGCCATAGAGAACCTGAGCAAGAGGCCATGGTCACAATTAAAAAGTCCTTCTCCCTGGTGGCTAATACCACCAGGTATCAAATCAATGCTATACACCTTAAACTTGCACAAGGTTATATGTCAATTATAACTCAAGCTGGAGGAAAAAAAACAAAGAAAGCAAGCCTTCTTCCCAAGTTCTAATCAGTAGCTGCTCAGCACATATCTCAGATTCCTACATGGAAAACACAAAATCTGCTACAGGAAGCTAACTGAATAGAGATATATGATTATCTTTTTGAGTTTGATGAAGTCAGTATATTTATTTAAGGAGTAGAGGAGAAATAAAGAAGGTGATGTGTTCAGAATTTCCTTCTAGAAAAGTGAACTCATTAATCAACATACGCAGAGCTCAGTGATGAATAAATAAAATCTGGAATTCTGACAGCTACAGATGGTATCTGTTACATTGGAGAAAAGAAGACAGCAGTTTGTCATTAGCTAAGAAATAACTATTGAAGCTTGAAAAACATAAAATGATAGTATAAATCTGTATACATTTGTATTCCATGGAATCCAAAGTGTGGCTTGGTAGACACTGCCCACCCCAATGCAGCTGAATTTTCAATTTTTAGTAACCGTCGCAACCTCAGCCAGAACCAGATCCCCTTGACATAGCACTGCCACCAATCCTTTTTTTCTTTGGAACCATAATTCACTGATCCAAGGCCACTCTCACTGGAACTAAATCTGCCAAACCCAACAGTATAGAACAATCAAAAACCCGCCAAGTTGACATGGCCAGGCCCATAAGCATCATCATAAAAAAATCCCAAGATGGAAGATCAAAGAAAGGACTGTATTCTAAAAGCTAGAATGGAAATTCCCAAGTTACGAGGTTTGGCTCATTGTGTCAGGAGCTGGAGATGAGGTTTGTTGAGCCAGGAGACTGCCAGAGCTCTTCTCTCAGGCACTAAAAAATGAAACTTTACCTGAGACCACTCTTTCTCAGCATCCACACCTGTCTATTTGGAACATTTATCTGTTTAAAGAGGCAAAAGATAGATAGATAGACAGACAGACAAGTAACAAACATACCCAGGAAGGGTTTATACAAATGCACAACATGATAGAATTCCAACTACTGACTGAGTAAATTGGGAATGTCCCATCAAACAGCCATGTGTAGTGACTGAAATGAGATGAGCGGATCCTTTGGGAGCTGGTCATGTTCTGCTTCTTGGTTTGGGTACAGATTAAATGGATGTGTTCACTTCGTGAAAAATTGACTTTGTTGCCATTCTTCTGTATATTTTTTGCTTTTTTGCTGTCTTTCAATAAAATTGGCATTTAAAAAGTCAATGGATAGTATAAACTTCCAATTCACTGCCCACCGGAGTAATTTTAGAAGATCAAGTAAATTCATATTCATTAACTCCTGTTAGTACTTATTTAATATGGTTGGCATATATCTCCCTGCACTTAAATCTACCCTTATCACTAATGGCTTCAAATTGACATGTGACTGAAACATATGGTAAATGGCTCCTGATTGCATATATTTCCAATCTATGGAGATCCAGGTACAACAAAGCATTGCACAAAGAATAAACACTGTATCAATGTGATTTGACAGATTGCCTCTATTGAAGCTAACTGTCCCACACTAGCTATGTGGGTTTGAGAAAGTTCTTTAACCAGTTTTGCGATTTTTAAATCTGCACAGTAAGAACAATTATAGTGTTACTTCATAGGGTAGGGTTGTTGTGAGGAGTAAGTTAGTTAATCCATTAAACTCTTAGAGTACTGCTGACTCATGGTAAGTTCTAAATAAATGTATAAATGTTATTATAATAATTATCTTAAAATTTGCCACTAAATTCTGGTCACAAGATGGTGTGTTGGTGAGTTTTACACCTATATGATGCCAGTTATTTTTTCAGCTGCTATGAGTCCAAATAAGTATGACTTCAAAAAGCAGAAGTTTATTCTTCTCTCTTATAATAGTACAAAGGTAGGCAAAGTTGGCAGACAGTTCTACCATCCTAAAAAGATAGATTCCACATGGAGGTTTAAATCAGCTGCTCCTAACTTTTGCCACATCTCAGAAAACAAGAAACTTGCCAGAGGAAAACACACCCAATGCTTTTAAGAATTAGAGCTAGAGGGTTCATCACTTCTACTTGTATCCCATTGTTGGTCAGTACTTAGTCACATGGCCACACTTAGCTGCAGGGGATGCTGGAAAATGTAGGCTTCAGCTGAGTAGCTACATGCCAGCTGAAACTCTATTGATATTGAAAACGTGGAGAATGGATATTGATAACCAACTAGAAGTCTTCCATTATTACCAACATGGTACTGTCTGTTATGCAGTCTTTAAAAGATCCAGGATACTCTATGTACCACATTAATTTATGTCCTTTCTCTTCTGAGAGTCCATTAAAATGTTAGTAAAGGAATAAAACAGCCATTGATTCACAATAATGGATTGCAATAATGGATATTCAATAATGCAGAATAAGTTCTTAGGGGCCATCAAAGGACAAAGTGTTTCAACAAATTTCTGGAAGATGGCATAGCTGATAGAGAAGAGTGGAGCAATGTTAAGTTCATGAGGAGAATAAAGTCAAAGGAGAGGCTGCTCTGCCTTGTAGAATGTTAAGAAGGCTGAACACTTAATTGGAAATATTCTGAAAACATCCAAAGTACCAGACACGTGAATGGAGAAGCTTTCAGATGATGAATAAAGACCCATACCTAGTGTTTCAGTTATATACTGCTGTGTAACAAACCACCTAAAAGTCAGTGGCACTTTATTATGCTCATGGTTTTGTGGGTCAAGAATTGAGACTGAGCATAGAGGAAGGATGGCTTGACTGCTACACAATGTCTGGAGCCTCAGCTGGGAAGACTTGAATAGATGCGAATGATCCAAACAGCTGGAGAGTGGGATCATCTGAAGGTTTCTCCAGTCATGTGTCTGGCACTTGCGTTGGGATGACTTAAAGATTGATCTCAGCTCAGGCTATCAATAGATCACCTACATATGACTTCTCCACATGGTCTTGGCTTTTTACAACAAGGCAGCTAGTTTCTGAGAGAAGAAATCCCAAGACAGACTTTCTGGGAAGCACGAATTCCAAGAGCCCCAGGGTGAAAGAACAAGGTCTTTCATAACCAAGCCTCAGAAGTCACTTAGTGTTACTTCCTGCAGGCTTTAATCATTGAGGCAGTCACAAGGCTCTCCAGATTCAAGAGGAGGGGACATGGACCCTATCTCTATATAAGAATGATGTCAAAGAATTGGGGGCCATGTTTTAAAATGGGAACTCTACATACATCACTGTGGAATTTCATAATGCTAAGGCTAAATGCATCCAGAGGAAAAAAATTTTTAATAACTTTGTACTTTGTAAGTACAATGGAAAGAGAACCAGCCTGACAAAAGATATTGTGTCTGAAACACAGGGAGCTAAAGATAGAAAAAGAAAACTGTCTATACTGTGATAGAAAAATTATTTTCAACCTAGTATTTGATACCTAGTCTAACTATAATTCAACTATGAAATATAATAAGACATTTTCAGGTACATCCAATGATTCAGAAAGTTTATCCTCCATGCACTCTTGTAGATTGCCTTGAGAATGTGCTCCAACAAAACAAAGGATTTAACCAAAGAGTGGGAGACATAGGGGCAGTCAAACTATAGATCCAACCCAGAATAATAGAGAAGTGGAAACCTAGGATGGCAGTCAATCATCAGTTTAGTTTGAGTAGAAATTTAGAAGACAGAAAATAAGATCTCTGGAAGGAAACAAATAAAACCTACACATCTCCAAAATTTCTAGGAAAAAGTGACACTAAAAACAAGATAGAGTAATGGCAAGTAGTGCAAGAAAAAAATGATGTCATTAGAAAGTACAGGAAAAACATCAAGCTATTTAAGAAAGCCAATATAATCATGGTGTGCTACTTGGCTCTACAAAATAACCGTATAGTCTTAATAACATGAAAATGATTATTGATTAGCCAAATAATAGATAAAAAAATAGAAAGAACATGTTGATGGGGAGTTACCAGGGATTGGATTTTGTAAGAGAGCTAAATCTTCATCAATTGTATGGCAGCATACTATACTAATTAAGGATATAGCAGTAAGTATTTACTAAAGAAACAATCTAAAATAAAGTAAGGCGCCTTCTTTTGGAGAACAAGACTGAGGAGGAGTCAAGAATAGAATTTTCACTTTATGTTAAAAGTCACCCTGTACTATTTAATTTGCATGTTTTAATTACATTAAAAATGTTAATTAGGCTTCCCTGGTGGCGCAGTGGTTGAGAGTCCGCCTGCCGATGCAGGGGACACGGGTTTGTGCCCCGGTCCGGGAAGATCCCACATGCAGCGGAGCAGCTGGGCCCGTGAGCCATGGCCGCTGAGCCTGCACATCCAGAGCCTGTGCTCTGCAACGGGACAGTCCACAGCAGTGAGAGGCCCGTGTAATGCAAAAAAAAAAAAAAGTTAATGATTTTTAGAATGCTGATTATCATATTTTAGTGTTAGTTAAAGATCAAGGGAAGACATAGAAAAGATTACTTATTATATTATTGAAGATTATGAGCCTCAAAACACAAATATATTCTCATGTATTTGAGAATTTAATATATTACAAATATGAAATCATGAATCAGTTAGTAAAGGAGAATATTAGTCAAATAGCCATGCTGAGATAACTGTTTAACATTCAAGGGGAAAAAAAATGCTTTATCAGAAATCACTTACATGTGGAATTTAAAAGAAAAAAAGACAGAAATGAACTTATTTGCAAAACAGAAAGATTCACAGACACAGAAAACAAACTTATGGTTACCAAAGGGGAAAGGGGAGTGGGGGGAGGGATAAATGGAGGAGTCTGGGATTAATATGTACACACTACCATGTATAAAATAGATAACCAACAAGGACTTACTGTATAGTATAGGGAACTATGCTCAATATTATGTGATAACCTATAAGGGAAAAAAACCTGAAAAAGAAATATATATATATACACACATTGCGCTGTACACCTGAAACTTACACGATATTGTAAATCAACTATACTTCAATTAAAAGAATATTTTTTTAAAACCACACGTTATACCATAAACCATATCAAATTATGACTCTGTAGTCAAATTAAAAATCTAGAAAGGGGCATGCCTTCCCTTTCCTAAGTAGCAATCACTACAATCAAAAACTAACTGTGCCTGGCAACTTGGATTTCAAAAAAATAAAAAGGTTAATTTTCTTTTATAAAATTAAATTTGTCACGTATGAGGCAGAGAGATTTTGTTTTTTCTCTTTTTCTTGCAGAACGCACAATATCACACACCTGCAGGAAAAGGAAATTGACCAGAAAGAGCTGACAACAGAGTTTTGGCCAGTGTGATAGTCCCCTTGGTGAAAACAGCCAGCCCCCAGAAACATGAAGGAGAACTTGCACATCACCCACAATGGCAAGTGTTGTGGAAGACTAGAGATACTGCTTTCATCTTCAGTTTTTTCTACTCTCTGCACAAACAGGTTCCACAATTGCCTTTATTAAAAACTTCCTCTTATACATTTTCATGTGCTTTTCTAAGTAAAACGTACTTTTTACCATTGCCAGTGTTCTCAGCTCTTCTAAGATTGCATATGAGGTATAACCTTAGATGTAATATTAGCCAAACAAATCAGATTGGAATGGCCTAGGAAGGTGCAGTGGGTTGAATAGTAGCCCCCAAATGTATGTCCAAGTCCTGACGCCCAGGACACATAACTGTGGTTTTAGCAAAAGTAATTAAGGATGTTGAGATGAGATCCTCCTGGATTTAGGGTGGGCCCTAAATCCAGTGACAAATATCCTTATCAGAAACAGAAAAGAAGACACAGAAACACAGGAGAAAGCCATGTGAAGACGGAGGTAGAGACCAGAGAGATGCTGCCATAAGCTAAGGAACACCAGGGGTCACCTGAAAGAGACAAGGAAAGATTCTTCCCTAGAGCAGGGAGTGGGAACACTGCTGCTAAACCTTGATTTCAGACTTCTGACCCCACAGCTGTGAGACAAATTCCTGTTGCTGTAAGCCACCCAGTGTAGAGTCATTTGTTACAGCAGCCCTAAGAAACTAATACAGAAGACTTCATGAAGAAATAATAGCTCAATGCCTCTTTGAAGGATAGCACAATTTCAGCAGGAAAAGGAACTTAAAAAAGATGTTTAGGTATAAAAGCCCAAGGCCTTCATAGATAACTTTCTATTTTAAATGAAGTATCTTATTCATACAAGCAAGTGGTCAATACACTGGAAGGTATTTCTGGCCTAGTAAGTCATTGATTGCCAGCCTAAGAAATATAGACTTGGCAGAGCGAAAGTAGTACTTTCCATGTGCGTTTTGTTTCAAAGTTTACAAAGACCCTTTACATATTTTTTAAAACCCACAGCAAATTTATGAATCAGGCAGCAAGGCCATTATTATATGAATTTTATAGGTGGAAATAGTTTCACCTCTAGATGTTAAATGACCTGCTCAAGGTTGCAGAGATCATGAGTAGTTCTCAAAAACATGACTGTTCACTCCAAATCCAATGCCCTACCCATTACACCTTGATGACTTTAATAAATGATTAGGAACTAATGAAGTTTGATTATGAGATCACAATAGTACAGTCAGAATACTAATTTGGATAAGAAGTTGTAGATAGCAAAACCCATTAGCCAGCTATTATAACACTCAGACATAAGATAATAAGGGCCAAGGTCAAGATGATCTCGGATGCAGGCAGCAGTAGGCAGCAGCTTGCAGCAAGCAGCAGTGAGCAGTAGCTGGAAGCAAGATCTCAGCTGCCTGACTAGGAATCAAGCTCAGGTTGCCTGAACGGAAACCAGGATCTTACCCACTAGACCACGGGGCCAGCAGCTGGAGTCCAACTCCCCAGTCCTTTGTCTACTTTGAAAGGAAGAATCTGACAAGGTGATGGAAGGTATAGAGGAAAGTGTTTATTAGAAAAGCAGAGTACATGAAGAAAGACGCACTGGCGAACTCAGTGAGAGAATCACGAGAATCGCACCTTTGGGAAGATTAAATTCTTTTTATGGGGGCAGTTTTCCAGATGTCTGTCTTCTTGGCCAATAGTATTGTTTTGACCCCCATGGCTAATTTACCTCTGGACCCTCCCCTGGGTGCACACGCGTCCCTCAGTCAAGATGGATTTCATAGTAAAGGCCTCTGGGAGGAAGATAGCGGGAGCAGGACTGACTATGGTCTGGCATCCCCTGCCTTTTTGACCCCATGAAGGCTTTTGTGCATGCACAGTGTCTCCCTTGCTCCAAGGATGGGAAATGTATGACCTCTTTAACAGGGTTTAGCCCCTCTCTGTCCCTGCCATAATAGTGCCCAATGTCCAGTTATCTACATTATTCCTGTTACTGTTTCTTATATCGGGGTGCAGATCTCAAAATATAGACAGGAGTGCGGTCATAAATATGTAGTCCTAGAGCCCGTTTGTCTCTCACCTCAGGAAATGTAAATAGTGAGCTGGTAATGAATGTCTGGTCTGGAGCTCATCTTCTTCTCACCCCAGGAGGTGTAAACAGGAGGCCAGTTGTAAATGCCTAGCCTGGAGCCCATCTATCTCCTGCCTCAAAGACGGTGTCGATTCAGATACACAAGGGTACATAAGGGAAATAGTGACATAGAGCCTACATATTTCACATGGTGTATATCATGACTGCCCAAATTTTGTCATATTTTCTTAAATCCTTTCCCATTTGGGATTTATATAAACATTAATTGCATTCAAGTCTACTGAAATATATTATGCTTCTTCCTGCTTATCCATTTAGCATAATTTTCTAGGCAATTTGGATACCTTTTTTTCCCCAAAGGACTAGCAACTCCTAACCTCATCTTTGCATCGGGTAGGAGTTAGCCTATATGAAATCTAATTAAGAGATTCTAGAATTCAAATTGATTAGATACACACACACATACACACACACACACACACGCAACCATGAATTTGTGTCAGTTACCTAAACCTATTGTACTTGTATGAGCTCAGATAAAATACCTTGATGACACATACCACATACATTGAAAGAGACTATAAGAAACTGTTATCACTCTGGCGAGTGAGAAAGAGGGTTGGCTAAGACTGAAACTTGAAATCTGAAAAGCCTTCTTTCTTATGCAATAACTATTTAAAATACTGAAAATGAATACATCTCGAAACTTCCAAAAATTAGATAGCTAACATAGAAAACCACAATTTAATAAAAATTATCCATGTTCAATTGGGTCTCTATACCTTAATGCACGGCTTTAGAGCAGGGGTCCCTAACCCCCAGGCCACAGAGCAGTGCCAGTCCTGTTAGCAACCGGGCTGCACAGCAGGAGGGCAAGTGAGCTGAGCGAAGCTTCATCTGCCTCTCCCACAACTCCCCATCGCTCACATTACGGCCTGGACCATCCCCACCCCCTCACCCCCCGGTCCGTGGGTAAATTGTCTTCCAGGAAAGCGGTCCCTGGCGCCAAAGAGGTTGGAGACCATTGCTTTAGAGAGTGTGTTTAATGGGACTCTGGTCCTTCAAGATATCCTAGGGGGAAAAGTGTTTGGGATGCATTCCAAGTTACATTCCATTCTTAAAAGAGGATGTACATTAGAATATTAAAAGCTCAGATAAAATCTACAGTAAAGAAACCAGCTTTACTTTCATTCATCCAGTATTTTTCAAATTTATTGATTTTTTTGAGGGAGAAGAGTTATTTATTTTTGATAATTCATGGAACTAGAGCACTATATAATTCTGTTCTAACATGTTAAGTCAACATGCCCTCAGCAGAATAACTATTTTGAGCTTGCTTCAAGGAAAAACAAAACGTTTTTTCTTTGTGCAAGAAGCAGTCATCATGTGAATTAAATGAAATGATCCAAATAAATGACAAGATGTGCCAACCATGTCAAGTGAACTGGAGTCATTACTTTTAACAAGAAACATAAAAATATGCACAGAAACTAAGAAAGCAGAAAAGATAAAAGAGAAAATTGCTGATTTTTAAAAAATATTTGGGGAAGTAATTTTATCTTTAATATTACACAAACTACACTCTGGGTGAATATCATCTGGATTCTTCTCACTGAAGTACAAAGATAAACGACAGTATTGCAGAAATCTGAATTCCAAGGTATAGGCAAAGAAGAGTGTGAAGATTCAGGATCTACTTGCAAACTCTTCAACAGCCATTGAATTCAGAAGAAAGTGCCATGGCCAGTAGACACAATTGCAGCCATGGTCTCTGACCCCTAACCTCCAGAACCAGGACCATGGACCTCGGAATTTGAGCTTTTGAACTCAAAACCAATGGAAGACACTGTGCCCACATTTTCTTTTGCAGTATACCTCCAAGGCCCACTCCTTATGACTTATGGGTCCCTAAAGACGCCAAGAGCAAAATCCCAGAGAAAGAACTGTGGCTCTCTGTGTCAGGAGAGAAAGATAAGATATGAAGGGAAACATAAATTCCTGGAGTTTGATGTCCCCTTCTGCTTAAGGACATCTATATCCTTTCCCTCATTAAAAAGTGTGGCTTCACTCCCAGAACCTTCCCTCTCCACATGCATACTAATTGTTTGAAAAATCCTTTTTTCTTAAGCTTAATATTTCCTAGCTCATTAAGAAATGTACCTTAACTTGGAGAGAAATTAAACCACTTTAACCAAGTCATATAAAACATATATTTTCAAAGTCACTGAGTAGCAGTAAGCTATTAAATTCATGCACCTTTGATATTTATCAAGGGACTACTCTTTGTTGATATGATTTTATTAGTTTGTTTCTTGGGGGTGTATCATTGCCAAGCCATTGTCAACCTAATACTTTATATTATCCACAGTATCCAAAACCTACCAATGATTTGTTAGAAAAATCATTTCTAACAATTTCTTTCATCCTTCTGTTATATGCCCTCTCATGGCTAAGACATCACAGACCACCAATCTTCCAGAATAGAAACTTCAAAGTCATCTTTGAGCACCAGTATTTTAGAGCTCACCTCAAGCATCTATCGTCACAGGTCTCTGTGGTTATCAGATAAAGAGAACTCTTACAACCCTTGCATGGCTCCTTCTTACTTAAGCTAAAAGGTTAAATGCGTCACATGACATTCAAGATACCCAAGAAAGGGATTCTTTTTTGTTTGCTTTTGCGTTACGCGTGCCTCTCACTGTCGTGGCTTCTCCTGTTGCAGAGCACAGGCTCTGGACGCGCAGGCTCAGCGGCCATGGCTCACGGGCCCAGCTGCTCCACGACATATGGGATCTTTCCGGACCGGGTCACGAACCCATGTCCCCTGCATCGGCAGGCGGACTCTCAACCCCTGCGCCACCAGGGAAGCCCAGGAAAGGGTTTCTTGATTCATGCTTTGTCTTTCATGCCTAACATTCATTTATGATAATTTTTGGAGTCACATTGGAACTCACTGTTTTCTGAACTCATTATAAGCTTTCATGCCTCCACAACTTGGGCCTTACTGTTTAATCTATGGGAAGCTACCCTCCTTTTTCTCCCTTCACTCTAAACCCACCCAACACCCCTACTCCCTTAACTAACTGGGCCTTGTGAATTCATCTATTCTTTAAGACCCAATTCAAATTATTTTCCTCTGAAAACCCTCCCATATGTCTCCACCCACAGCAAAATTGGTCCTACTAATCCTCTAGATCCACAGCACTTTATCTATGTTTCCCTACTAAGGCACTTATTTGACATTGGTTGGGTGTTTATATATCTGCTTCCCTGCTATATTAGAATCTTCATAAGAAAGAGAGACTGTCCAATTACCAACATATGTTCAATAAATATTAGCTGGGTAAATGAATGATTAACTGAACAGGTTACACTATAAGGTCATTCTAGTGTCCCCAATTTTAAATGTGTAAATGAAACGTCAAGAGTTCCCAGAAACTCCCTTTTCAATACGATGTCTCCTGAGGCCATCTTATGCATCTCCTCTCAGGGGGATATGCAAAGTTAGGGGATAAAATGAGAAAATAAAGCCATCAAATAAGAAATAAAGAAGGAAGGAATAGGAGGAGAATCTAATCAAATTTCTAAAACATCAATCTTTCCTATGATCTTGAAGAGACTAGTCAGAAGCTTTGAAAAATCACTCATTTGATAGGTTCTGCACAGAACTAAGTTCTCTGGGGAAAAATAAAGAGAATCAAAAAACTACTCTAAAATGCTAAAGGTTTTTGGTTGTTTTACAATGGCTTTATTTGACATTCAAATGTCACGTCTCACTTTGAAAGACCCAAACTACCCATCAAAAGATTACACAGCTCAGTCAGCACTATTCACTCATAAATGTAGTTTGCCTTTTCATTGCACCAGAGGTACGAGCAGCCTCAAATAATTTTGTTGAGAGCCACTCGTATAAGACACGGCCTAGACGTGTTAATTTAACAGTACATATGGAACACTGGAAGTTGGCGGACTTAACTTTAAATCGGAGAAGAATTGGATCAGCCAGACTGTCTGACCCTTCATATTACAAAATGCAGAAGAGGAAACAATTCAATGATCCATCAAAATTACGCGGTACAGGCTCTTCAGCAAGTCATATGGATATTTCTATTTTTCTTCTTAAAATTCATGTAACCTTCTTGGTCTTCTCATCCTTCTCTTTTTTTTTTTTTTTTTTAACATCGTTATTGGAGTATAATTGCTTTACAATGGTGTGTTAGTTTCTGCTTTATAACAACGTGAATCAGTTATACATATACATATGGTCCCATATCTCATCCTTCTCTTATATTAGAGAAAGAATGGAATACATCTTGCAGGCTGCTTTCTCTGAGTCAACTAACACTGCTCTTCATTAGTGTTCTAAAAAATACATTACATAGAACGATAGTCTCACTATATGCTCCAAGATGAAGGGGTTTCATGGATAAAACAGTAAAAGAAGATAGATAGATAGATAGATAGATAGATAGATAGATAGATAGATAGATAGATAGATAGATGATAGATAGATGATAGATAGATAGATGATAGATGGATGAACATTTGAATACTATGTCTTTGTAGCCGAGAATCACAGTACATAGTAGCAATATTAAGAATCTGAGAGGAGTGAGAAAGCAAATCATGTAAAATGAATTGGACCTGAACTTTTCAAACATTTACCCTATGGAACTCCTTCTTTCCATTCCAAAATTAGTATAACATCAAACAAGACTTCTGCAGAATTTTACAGATGAAATACAGAATCCCAGATATATTTGAATTTCAAATAAACAACAAATTTTTGTCCACAAATACTTGTCTCAACTGGGACATACCTATAATTTTTTAAAAAAGACTTCAGAGACTAAGACTACTAGTAGTGAGAATTAGACACAGTAGAGGATGAGGGTAGGGAAGATGTCTTGAGTCGACAAAGAGAACAAGAGATTGGTTGTGAGAGATAGGGCTCAGTAGAATCTTCAACTAGAACAGCCTACCACTTTGCAGGTGGTGAGTTGTATGCCAGCCTAGCCTCACTGCCCCATCATGTGTCCT
>NW_020174576.1:30646-31339 GCF_003031525.2 Neophocaena asiaeorientalis asiaeorientalis | reverse complement strand
AGGGGTAGTCAGGCCTCTGTTGTTAGAGAGCCAGCTAAGTACTCTAGAGAAAAGAGTAGTTCCCTAAGTGTATCCTGCATAAGGTTGCCAGATTTTACAAACAAAAATAAAGGACTACCAGTTACATTTGAATTTCAAATAAACTACCAATCATTTTTTGCTGAATGAAAAATGTTTATGGGCCCCTTGTAAAGAATATAGAATCTGACAGTGGTGACATAGCATGTGATACTCCTGGACAGACTACATGCAGAGCAACTCGTCAAGAAATGAGAGCGAATAAGGAGCTGCAGTATCTGAATTGTGCGACCTGCATATCTCTATTTAAAAAAAAAACACTCAATTAAACATCATTTAGTGGTTCCGTCACTGACTATGTTTATTGGACAAACAAGTCACTCCTGTCCTATTTCCTCATCTGTCAAATGAGGGAGTCATATAAATTGACCTCTAAAGTCTCTTCCAGCACTAATATCTTACAAAAGATATTGTTACAGGCTTCCCTGGTGGTGCAGTGGTTGAGGGTCTGCCTGCCGATGTAGGGTACATGGGTTCGTGCCCCAGTCCGGGAAAATCCCACATGCCGCAGAGCAGCTGGGCCCGTAAGCCATGGCCGCTGAGCCTGCACGTGCGGAGCCTGTGCTCCGCAACGGGAGAGGCCACAACAGTGAGAGGCCCACGTACCGCAAAAAA
>NW_020174576.1:0-29709 GCF_003031525.2 Neophocaena asiaeorientalis asiaeorientalis | reverse complement strand
AAAAAAAAAAAAAAAAAAAAAAGATATTGTTACACAATGAAAATAGCAGTCAGAATGGAGGACTCCATCATTCAAGAAGATATTATGTGCCTTATGTTTACTAGATGGAAATATAACATTATGTGTCTGCGTTTTATTTACAGAGATGTTGGCTGGTCAATTCCCATTTTACTTCGTTAGAAATATCTAAATAATTCCCAGTCCTTGTAGACATTACCAGAATTATTTACATCTCAACCATGTAGAAGTATTTTCCTTGAGTTTAAAAAATAACAACTCTTAGAAAGTTAGATCCTTCAATGCTGTGAGCAGCCTATGAAGTGTTAGATTAGTGCCTAAGTGAATCCCTTCTCATATATTCTGCTTCCCAAAACAGAGCTCCTTTCGTGGACGGATACAAATAGAAATCTAATTCAGATTCATCCACCAGGTTCAGAGTGCCCACCATGAGTCAGATCTTTATATTATACTGTCATTCCTTTTCCAATTTTTTTTATTTTTATACAATTTTAAAAGTTACTTTCCATTTACAGTTATTAAAAAATATTAGCTATATTCCCCGTGTTGTAAAATACATCCTTGAGCCTATCTTACACCAAATAGTATATACCTCCTGCTTTTCCACCCTTCTCTTGCCCCTCCCTGCCCCCACCGGTAATCACTAGTTTGTTCTCTATATCTGTGAGTCTGCTTCTTTTTTGCTATATTCCCAAGTTTGTTGTATTTTTTAGATTCTTCATGTTAAGTGATATCATACCATATTTGTCTTTCTCTGATTTATTTCATGTATGTGCTCTTCGATCTTACAACCACATTATGAAACATTGCAGACACAGGCTTTCTGTTCACCAAACTCATTTTCTTTTCTCTTCCTCTTTTGCCTGCATCTAGATCATATGAGCCAGTTCTTTGCACTTAAGTGTGACCATATGACTGGGAACTTGACATTGAAAAGTGGGCAGAAGCAATGCATACCACTTCCAAGTCTCGCCCATAAAAACTCCCCACCTGTAATCCCACACTCTTTACCCCTCTGTAGCCATATTAGAAGCTTTGGTTAGAAAAGTCACAAGATAGAAAGTGCCTATGTTTCCAAATCAGCTGCTGTAGAAGAGCTACCCACTGCTTAGGAACACCCATTCAAGACTGGGGATGAACAGGAAATAAACTCCTATTGTGTTCTGTTGAAACTGTTGAAACTATGCAGCAATGAGCATCACCTTAGTTAATACTTGAAGATAGAATTATTATAGCCATTTTACACATGAGGGAACAGAGGCTGTGAGAGATCAAACCACTTAACTTAACATCAATGTAGTAGAACTGAATTTATCACCAGACTTAACCCCAAGTCCTGTGATTTTTCTAGAACAGAGCTGCCGCTCTTCCAAAATTTCTGATTTCCAGAAGTACATTATATATGCTTTTTAGACCATTTTCAGGCTTTTCTTTAAAAAAAGAAATTTTCCAAACCCTTTCCAGTATGCTGACATAAGGGAAGAGTCAGTGAATTAATATCTTGCTAAGGGCTACCAGAAGAACTGAGTTCTGTCCTAATTTTAATCAAATCAATTTGAAAATGAATGCACCTCTTAATCCTGGGATTTATAACTATAGCTTTTGTCCAGGGAGTAAGCTTTAAGGTAAAGTAGCTTTACTTTCTGGTGAGTTTTATTTCCATATTTCATTATCTACTATGGAAAAAAGAAGAATGCAAAGATTATTGAACACATTAATGTTTAATATGATTTCTGGTCTCTCAGCAACATTTTACCTTTTCATAAATGTATAGTTGCATGAATCTGATTGGTAAAAAAGACACAGCAACATAGACCATGACTATACCTGTTTACCAAGTCTACTTTAATCAAAAGAAGAATTCTGGGAAAATGTAGAAATGAACAAAAAGTGTTGTTCTTGTAATTAACCCAATTAAGCTCCCCAAATCCATAAAATGTAATGTTTCCATACCTATTTTATGAAAACCCAGAACAGTTTGGTGACAACCTTTCTGTGAGAAAATCACTACAATCTTTTTTGAAAAACTATTTCTTCTCTTTAGGATTATTACTCACATTTATTTCTTCCAATAAATTTTAAGGTGCATGTAATGGTTAATTTTATGTGTCAACTTGGCTGGACCACAGTGCCTAGATATTTGGTCAAGCATTATTCTGGTACCTCTGTGAGGGTGTTTTGGATGAGATTAAGATTTAAATCAGTGGACACTGAGCAAAGCAGATTACTATCCATAACATAGGTGGGCCTCATCCAATCAGTTGAAGACTGAATAGAATAAAAGATTGACCTCCCCCAAGCAAGAAGGAATTCTGCCAGCAGATAGCCTTTGGACTTTAACTGTATTATCTGTTCTTCTCTGTGTATCCATCCTGATGACCCACCCTTCAGAGATTGGTTTTACCAGCCTCCATAATCCAATAAGCCCATTCCTTAAAATAATCCCTCTTGCTCTCTCCCTTCTCCCCTTCTCTCTCTCTGTCTCTTTATTTCTACACACATACATCCTATTGGTTCTGTTTCTCTGTACTATTATTAATTAGACTTTCAATTATTGAAATAAATAAGAACTTAAAAATTCAAAAATTATAGTCTTCTTATATTTATTAACATTTATTAAATACTCTTCTGGGAATTATGAATGTCACACCAGCAAGTCTTAACAGCATTCATCAGGTAATGAACATGTTTTGATATTTTTGAGTGGAAAAGTGACATTATCAGATTTATGGGTTAGGTTGTGCCTCCTACAAATTCATATGTTGAAGTCCTAAGCCCCAGTATCTCATAATGTGACCTTGCTGGGAAGTAAGGTTTTCTGCAGATAGAATTAGTGAAGATGAGGTCATTCTTGAGTTGGGTATGTCACTAGTTCAATATGACTGACGTCCTTATAAAAAGAGAAAATTTGGACACGACATGAACACACACACAGGGAGAATATGGCACGTGAAGATGAAGGCAGAGTCCAGGGTGATGCTTCTACAAGTCAAGGAACACCAAAGATTGTCAGCAGCCACCAGAAGCTCGGGGTGAGGCATGCGACAGTTTCTTTCTCACAATCCTCAGAAGGAATGGACCTCGCTAACACCTTGATCTCAGACTTCCATCCTCCAGAAATTTGAGACAACAAAATTCTGTTGTTTAAGTCACCCAGTTTGTGATCCTTTGTTACAGCAGCCCTAGCAAACTAATACAGATAGATCTGAGAGTGCTGTACAGAAAGGGAAGAATGACACTTAGATCACATAGGAGCTAATCACAATACTCTAGTGAAAGGCAATGAGTTCCCACAGTAGGTAAGACTAGAGGAAATGCTAAGAAAAGACATAAAGAATTGTTATGGTAGAATGAATTAAATGTGTGAAGTTAGGGGGAAGAAGAGTGAAAAACAATGACAGGATTTCAATTCTAGGTGACTTGGAAGATGGTGGCAGCATTAGTCAAGAGGTAAAAATCAATATGACGAGAAGTTTTAGCAAAAGAATATTTCATTTTAGTGAAACGGCCTTCTCTACGATTATGCAATTGATGTGTTCCTAAGAACACTTGCATTAACATGCTTAATGGAGGGAAAAGAGAGTTTACAGGCTTGACTTTCAGGCCCAAAATGATACACTTTTTTATGTAGGAATTTCAATAATAAATTCCAAAATAAATTTACACAAAGATAAATGATGGTTGTAAGTATATGGCTATGAAACCTACACATTTCTAAACAAGTCCTACCCTTGACCACCCTTGACTACCCCCAGCTCTGCTCTAGAGTAATCACTTGTCTTTATTACAGGCGTTAAGACTATCATTATCACGATTTTTATACTAGATTGTCACTTTGATTATCCATTTTTATAATAAAGCACAGAACAACTTACACAAAGCAATTGTGTTTGCTTATAATAGATTCTCACCTGTGCTGATGGTAGCTTGTTCCCAATCCTAACTGCTTTATAATCTGAAGTGTGCAATACAAACCCTGATTAATAAATCACATCCCTGATTAATAAGTTACACTATGGCCAATTTGAGTTTTGAAAATTTCTTTGAATTTGATTATAAGACATATTTTTGGAAATGCCCATAAGGCAGCTAAATATAGGAAAGTGGAGTATATGAAAGAAGTTGGATCTTAATCAGTGAAGACCTCATTTTCATAAAAGCTACACGATGCCCTCTAGATATGGGACCATTTATAAATTCCTAAGCACAAGCTGTAGCTTCCTAAAAATAAAAAGAGGCGGAGTGATATTTACCAAGACGAAGGTCAAATTGCAGAGCCCACCTTTACTGAAGGCAGAGGGCAACTGTAGAGGGCACCAGTCTGGGTCTCCACCCCAATGTGCCAACCATTCATTCTTGCCATTCAGTTGGTTATCAGTACATTCCCTTGAGTCTCACAAGCTTTCTGACACCCAGATTTTTTTTTAATGATTAAAACTTTTTAAAAATTTTTATTGGAGTATAGTAGATTCACAATGTTGTGTTACTTTCTGCTATACAGCAAAGTGAATCAGTTATACATATACATATATCCCTCTTTTTTAGATTCTTCTCCCATATAGGTCATTACAGAGTATTGAGCAGAGTTTCCTGTGCTATACAGTAGGTCCTTATTAGTAGCCTATTTTACACATAGTAGTGTGTATATGTCAATCCCAATCTCCCAATCTATCCCTCCCCCCTTTCCCCCCTGGTAACCATAAGATTGTTTTTTACCTCTGTAACTCTATTTCTCTTTTGTAAATAAGTTCATTTGTACCATTTTTAAAGTCAAATTCCAGAGGCTGGTTATATGAATTTTCAGGTTTTACTGTAGTTGTATTATTTTAAGAAGCATCATATAAGAGAAAAGGGTAGAAAATTTTACCTTTTTAGAGAATTTATGGGATATAGCACTTTGGTAAGCACTTACAAGCATTTGTAGGGAAAAGTCAAAGCACATGGAATCCCTAAGTGGAAGATACAGAGGAAAATATAAAAGATCTAGAGATATTGCTCTACATAACTAAGCTATGAACTCCATGAGGAGCAGAAGTCACAACCATATAACCAGTACCCAGCAAAGAAGCTGGAACGTTAGAGGTACCCTAACGTTTGTGGAAGGAAAGGAGGGAGGAAGGGAGGAAGGAAAGGAGGGAGCGATTTTGTTTTGAGTTGAATGTGATAATGTCCCAGGGACAATGGCCAAGGAACTTCTTTATGTCTAAAATTTAATTTTGAGTTGTTTTCGTCACTAAAGTATAAGTATCATCTATGCATCCAGACTTTCAGTAAAGTCTGTTCGATACACAAATGCCTGTGTAAGTAGATTTTGTGGAAATCAAGGAGAGGAAACAGTGCTGTGGTGTCTGAATCATTACAGTCTGAACAGAAACAGAGTGTAGACTAGGAAGAAGATCAATAAAATGAACTAATTCTTCTAAAGTAAAAGTTCAGAGCCAGAGAAGATTAGGAAATAAAACAGTAAGTCACCATCCTCCAACCTCTCCACCCTTGGATTCCTCAGCAATGCTAGGAGTAGCCAGGATTCCCACCAAAGAAGAAAAATGGTGAAAACCAATTTCACTTCAATATCAAATGACAGGATGCCTCAGTGATACATGGGATGCACATTTATTGTCTCAGTTTATTCCTGAAACAGAGGCATACGACGGTATCATTATCTTTGTTTTACAGATGAGCTAAAGTTTAGGGAGCTTAACAAACATGCAGCCAAGGGGCAGAAGCCAGGATTTGAACCAAAGTCCCTTGAACTGCTTCCCCACAGCTACAGACTATTACATACAAGACATATTTCTGGGTCCTAGACCAAGAAGAGAAAGAAATCATCATTGCTCTACCTTTTAAAAGACTGTCCTCAAAGACAAACTTTGCAATTTTACAATTTATTATGAAATAAAGCAAAGAATGGAGAGAACTTTCAAAGTTCAAGTACAAATAGAATAGCTCTAATAGCAAAATAGATGATTCCCCAAACAGAAATAAAAGCAAGGAAATAGCTTGGCAGGATACCTACAATACTCTTGGATGTTCACACCATCAAAATAAATAGCCCAAGCAAAAGTTCACTCATCTCAGTCTATAAAATCTATGTTATTAAATATTGCTACTACATGAATCTTAAAGATGATTAGCTGTCTAAAGAAAAAGAAAAAAAACGCATCTCCGTTCTAGTAATTTTTACTGAAAACTGGAAAGCTGAAGAAAAAAACATGAGCAAAAGAATTATTAATGATGTGTAAGCCTCTGAAAAACTTCAGATTTTCCAAATCATATGTGAAGTGACCAAAATAAACAATGTGAGAGTTCAGTAAATGACAGCTTTGAACGCGCCATCTAGGGTTCTCCTAGTGATTTCCATTATAGAGTAAACCAGAGCATTTCTGAAAGCCAGGGTGTTATTTTTAAAAAGAAGAGTCATGAAACCAATGTATAGTAAAAGCTATGACTTGCTTTAATGAGATAGTACAGTGAGTCACACATACTAACATTTCTTTGATTAGAGGGAACATTTCTTCTAAGAGTAGAGTCAGTAATAGGAAGAAATGAAAATTTTCCCTCCAGAAATTGTCCATACGTTTTGCCTCTCTGAAAAACTGTTAGTGAAATAAGAAAAACATTTTGTGCTGACAAAAGAAGTGGATGGTCAGATTCTCCACAAGGCACTAAGCACCTCTGTTATGAGAAAAGGCACTCATTGCTCCTGGCAGGCACACCTCATGTGCCTCCATTTCCTGTAAAAAAAAAAAAAAAAAAAAATTCTCTACTGTTTGTCCTTGAGCAACTCTGAAAAGGAAATATAGAGATGTGTTTCTGGACATAACAGAGAATGAGGACAAAAGGAAACCAACTGGCGGTCAGTTCTCACTTTCTAAAAAAGGCAGAAGGAGTTAGCATGTTGACCACCAGTCCAGATGGCTTGTTTTATCTGCATGTGGGCTCCAATTGAAAGCAAGCACAAAATAAGGCTCTAAGTATTAAAATAAACCAACATGTGTTTGAAATTTGTTTTTAAGTCTTCTCTGCCCAGATTAACTAAAACGCAGAACTTTAGTTTACTCAGAACATGTTTGGGGGTCTACCAATACACAGCAGCAAGTGAGGGAACTAGAAAGCTACAGCCACCTTTTTGATGCTATAAATCTCAGGGCCTAGAAACTGACTTCTTCATCCTTCCTCATTCTCCCTGCCTCCCATCTAATCATGGAGGGATCCTTTGCAAAGTTTTCCACTGTGGTCCTCTGATGAAGTAAGACTCTGAACCTCTAACTGACTCCATTGTCCCCTTCGTTGTACAATTCCCCAAACTACCTGGTTTCTCAGGTAACATTTCTTTGTCCTGCATGGAAATTATTCTGCAAGCCCATAAAAAAATGGGGGAAATATAGAGGACTATTCACTCTACTTGAGTACATGTCCAAAGACTCTCTAACCAAGTAAAATATAAGATAATCCCTTGCTTGTCATTAAACACAGTGACTGAACCCATACTCCATTCTTGGAAAAGAAAATCAGACCCTAATCAGCAAAGAATGATTCACAGACAGCAAAAATTCTTGCAAATAAAGAACTCTCCTGAGATGTACATTTGCAATGCCAAGTAATTAAGGTTTATTGAGAAATACAGAGCGAAACAAGTTCCCTTTTTCTGAGGCACAAAAACAAGCCAGAAGACAAAGCAGCTAGGTCAAAACATGTCAAAGCCATTAGAGACTGGGGCATGGGTGGTAAGTTTCTGGAAACATCCAGAGGTATACGTGCCACCAGTGATCAAACCCTTAAAACAAGATTGGTGCTGGCCAGAAAAACGTTAGATTGCCAAAGTCAGCTTATTCAAGCCTGGCAGCCAGCAATCAGACAGTTAGAACAGGGGGTCAGCAATGAAGAGTTATTCAGGGACAGGCAGCTTGTTGGAAGATCCTGGAAACACAGCTGGCAGGTCATGGAGTCTTGATTCGTTCACGGGCCCCTGCAAACTCAGCAAATTCTTCGGCAGCTGGACACGCAGGACTGCTGCTACATCCTGGAGACCCCGCAGGCTGGTTGGCAGATGGTGGAGACTCCTCCCACCGGCTGGCAGACAGTGGAGACACTTTTCACTGGTTGGCACACAGTAGAGATGCCGCCCAGGGGCTGACAGCCACTGGAGACAAAGGTGAGCGGTCGGCTGAAGGGAGTTGAGCAGGAATTGGAGACACAAGTGGTCTTCCGAGAGCAGGTCACCTGGACAGGGCTGGAGACACAAGGAGTTGGCTGGTAGCAGGTTGGCTGGCAAGCAGTGGGCTCGCAGCAGGTCTTCTGACAGTGGTCCAGGAGCCAGGAGCCAGTTTGGAAGGAGCTGGGCAAATAGATGCCACTCAGGCAGTCGACATCCGGGGTAGAAACTGTGGCAACTGGGGCCACTGGCACAGTGTATTGTCCTCCAATCAGCCTGGAAGAGCGTTTGTTTGTGGAGCAGTTGTAGGACAAGGTGTCGGACGGAGAGATGTGAGTAACTTGCAGAAACTGGCTCCTGAACTGTAAATGCCACTTCAGGCTCCCGAGCTTTTATATATCCTTGCTGGTGGGTGGGGCTCCCACCCTGGTCTTCCTGGCTTCCTTGGCTCACACTGGCTTGCCTTAGAACATCTTGTGACTCTCCAGGTTAATTGTCTCTTGAGAAGCCTTCATCCTCATAAAGAAAGTTTAGTAGTTTGGTAACTAAATCATAGGCTTCTGGACTGTACTTAGTTCCAGGATTAAGAAGGTTGGTTGACAGCTTCAAAGTTATTGGTCATCCCAGCCCACACTTCATCCTTCATTCATTTTGCTTGGATACAATGAGTGTCCATCTGACAGTAACATCAAACATGCCACCATTCCACCATGACACTCTCTCCCTTCTGACTGGGACTAATTACACACCCACATGGAGTTTGGGTTGTTGTTGATACTTAATGTTTTAGGCATAACTTAATCAGTCACCCTCCCATAGCTAACGGAGCTTCTAATGAACAAGGAACATTCTTGAATATGCTTCAAAATGACAATGACAACACCTGTCAGGAAAAAGGACACAAAGACATATCCAGAGTACAAACTGGCTTGGAAAATCAATTAGGTGATCAGAGCAAGATGCCCGTTACAGGGCAGTGGGACTCGCCTTTTATGTCCAAGCAGCAAAGCAAATTGGAAGCTAATTAAGTGGGACTGCATTTGTAGCCAAGTTTCTTTCTAAATAAATTGGATGAGCTTTATTCCTAAAATGTTTAATCTTGTAACAATGGATAAGAGTGGCTCATAACATTCATCAATATGCCAGTGGAACAGGCTTAGTTAATTTTTTAAATTATTATAACGTTAATTTGAAAGGGTAGGGTGTCTTTCTCCCAAGATGCTCAATATATTCAAAAGAGATTTATTTTCACACAAAAACGTAAGATAGGATGCACTTTTATTATGAACAAACCAAAGGCTCTTTAAGGTCACTGTCTCCATCAAGGATAAGGGAAGGAGAAAGTGGGAGAAAGCAGGCTGTTTTTTTGTGGGGTTTTTTGTTTTTGTTTTTTTTTTTTCTGTTAATCTAACAAAGTAAGTTTATTGGATTTAATGCAGTTTGAGAGAATACCATTTTAAAGATAATAGTGTGTTAAAAAGAAAAATACATTGAAGATATTTATAGGATTTTAGGGTCTGGGTAGGAATTTTAAAACATTCTATACCTGGTGGACATTTGTATATCTTTCTTGGAAAAATATTTATTCTAGTCCTCTGACCAATTTTTAATAAAATTATCTTTTTCTTTGCTATTGATATGTATCAGTTTCTTATAAATTTTAGATATTAATTCCTTATCAGACATATGGTTTGCAAATATTTTCTCCCAATCCACAGGTTAGCTTTTCATTGTGTTGATATATTCTTTTTCTGTGTAGATGCTTGTTCATTTGATGTGGTCCCACTTGTTTGTTCTTGCTTTTTTTGCTTGTGCTTTTTTTTTTTTTTTTACATCTTTATTTGAGTACAAATCCTCAGAGGCACAGCACTGACTCCTGGCTGCAGCACAAAGAGCCTTTCAACAACATAGCTCAGAATAAAAGGGAGAAAAATTAGAAAGAAAGAAGGAAAGAGGATAAAATAAAGTAAGATAAAATAAAATAAAGTTATTAAAATAAAAAATAATTATTAAGAAAGAAAAAAAATTTAAGTAAAAAACAAACAAACAAATGGACGGACAGAACCCTAGGACAAATGGTGAAAGCAAAGCTATACAGACAAAATCTCACACAGAAGCATACACATACACACTCACAAAAAGAGGAAAAGAGGAAAAAATAATATATCTTACTCTCAAAGTCCACCTCCTCTATTTGTGATGATTCGTTGTCTATTCAGGTATTCCACAGTTGCAGGCTACATCAAGTTGATAGTGCAGATTTAATCCGCTGCTCCTGAGGCTGCTGGGAGAGATTTCCCTTTCTCTTCTTTGTTCACACAACTCCAGGGGTTCAGCTTTGGATTTGGCCCCGCCTCTGTGTGTAGGTCGCCAGTGGGTGCCTGTTCTTCGCTCAGACAGGACGGGGTTCAAGGAGCCACTGATTCTGGGGCACTGGCTCACTCAGGCCGCGGGGAGGGAGGGGCACGGAGTGCGGGGCGAGCCTGCAGCAGCAGAGGCCAGTGGGACTTTGCACCAGGCACCAGCCTGAGGTGCGCCATGCATTCTCCCAGGGAAGTTGTCCCTGGATCTCCGGACCCTGGCAGTGGCGAGCTGCACAGGCTCCTGGGAAGGGAGGAGTGGATAGTGACCTGTGCTCACACACAGGCTTCTTGGTGGCGGCAGCATCAGCCTTAGCATCTCATGCCCATCTCTGGGGTCCGTGCTTTTAGCCGCAGCTCGCGCCCGTCTCTGGAGCTCCTTTAAGCAGCGCTCTTAATCCCCTCTCCTCACGCACCCGGAAACAATGGTCTCTTGCCTCTTCAGCAGCTCCAGACTTTTCCCCGGACTCCCTCCCGGTTAGCCGTGGTATACTAACCCCCTGCAGGCTGTGTTCACGCCGCCAACCTCAGTCCTCTCCCTGCACTCCGACCAAAGCCCGTACCTCAGCCCCCAGCCCCCGCCCACCCCGGCGGGTGAGCAGACAAGCCTCTTGGGCTGGCGAGTCCCGGTCGGCCCCGATCCTCTGTGTGGGAATCTCTCCGCTTTGCCCTCTGCACCCCTGTTCCTGCGCTCTCCTCCGTGGCTCCGTAGCTTCCCCCCTCCGCCACCTGCAGTCTCCGCCTGCAAAGGGGCTTCTAGTGTGTGGAAACCTTTCCTCCTTCATGGCTCCCTCCCACCAGTGCAGGTCCCGTCCCTATTCTTTTATCTCTGTTTATTCTTTTTTCTTTTGCCCTACCCAGTTACGTGGGGAGTTTCTTGCCTTTTGGGAGGTCTGAGGTCTTCTGCCTGCGTTCAGTAGGTGTTCTGTAGGAGTTGTTCCACGTGTAGATGTATTTCTGATGTATCTGTGGGGAGGAAGGTGATCTCCGCCTCTTACTCTTCTGCCATCTTCCCCCTGCTATCTGCTTTTGCTATGATCACACAACTAGGAAGTATCAGAGACAAAATGAAATTCCAGAATCTCTGGCTCCTTTTTCTTTTTTTTCCACATCTGAAGCAAGGTCCTGGAGCAACACCCCTCCTTGTACAGTGGATGGCAGATGACAGTCTTTACTGATGTGGTGAAAGTAGGCCTTTAATCAATATTTGGTGATGAATGGATGTGTGAACAGTGTACTATAACATTTAATTATTCTTTTTATTCTTGGGGAAACCATAGAAGGATATCATTCTCCTTTATTTCCTTTTGCTAGAATAGAGTCAATCCTCAACACCAAAATGACTGACCCTTTTGATCCGTCTGTACACGACCATTCCAACTCTGGCAAAATAAGTCACTTCAACACAGCCTAAGTGGTTGGTGATATTTCTACACCAAAACAGCTGTAAGATCTGACTTATTTTGTAAACTGGCTTATTTGGGGTAGGAAAGAGGGACAACAATGGATTTACATATATTCGAGGGCTACAGTAGACTGCGTTTTACACATGCACAAAGCAAACGGCTTTATGTTAGAACTCATCAGAAGTCCTTTTGCCAAATGCTTCATTCTCTATTCATCCCACTGAAGCCATGTTGGGAGCTTCCCACGGCCCTAATTTGGAGGCTAATAACACAACCCAACAAGACGATGCTGTGCTGTGGGAGTTATTATAATTCCCAGAGATCAGACCATCACTCCCTCAGTGACTCGCAGAGTGTTCTCAGGTATGGAGAGAAATTAACGAGATGACTACTTTCCACGAGGTTGGGACTATGCTCTTCCCACCATGGGGAATGTCCCAGTTGGTGTTTGAAGGTCCCAGTTCCTGGCTACAAGGGCTGGCTTGCTTGTTTGAAAATAGATGCGTAGTTTGCAGGCTTCTAACAGCCATGGATTCATAGGCTGATGTGGAAAAATACTTCATCATGTAAATTAATCAAGCAACCAAGTGAAAATGTGAAGTTAGTGGTAAAGTGACACAGGAGAAGTTTTCAGCACCCATTGCCACATTTCTGGAATAGAAGAGATTTGTAGAAATCATTACTCTGCCTTGATTCTTCTTTTCCACTGCGTGAAAATGACAAGTAAAAAAATATTCTAGAAAATATCTTCCATCAGCTTCAGAAGGAAGGAAATGAACATTTTTTGAGCCTCTTCCAGGCATTAAGTTAGAGGCTTCACACACACCATCACAACTGAATGCTTCCAGCAACCCTATGGACTAGGTATCATGTCACACAAAGAAGCTGAAGTTCAGGGAGGTTGAATGGCTAGTCAAAGTCACACAACTTATATTTGACTAAGATGAGATGCAAATAAAACAGCCATGAGCTGTCAACCTACGCTGGGAATATTTAAACATGGTGAGATGCCTTCATTAAAGTTCAAGCAAAAATTTATTTTGAAAAATCAATCAATCAGTGTTCCATTGATGATACTACAAAGACTGTAGTCTTTATTTATTTATTTACTCCAGTTTCATCAATTGACAACAAAAATAAATAAAATTTTAAAAAGTAAGTTACAAGCACTGCTATCTTTAAACTTCGTGTGTTTTTACATTCTATATACTTTTGACAATTTTACTTCATTAGAATAAAATGCAAGGTCACTACAAAAAAAACAGGAAGAGACAAAAAGCCTTTAATAGCTAGGAGCTATGATTTGAAATTAGAAGTATTTAAAATGGCAAAGCGTACAACTAATTATTAGAGAACAGCAGAGGAGTGAATTGATTTTTCAGATGTAGGTGGCAAGACCCTTCTGAAAAACAGGATTCACAAACTTTGAAATCACTTTAAGATGACATTTTAGTTTTCTTCCAGTCACAAAGTAAGCAAAACAAATAGATTCTTTAAGTAATTAAATCTAGGGATCTCCTCAACAGATTGCTTTCTATTTAGCACCTGGCAGGCTCTCTGGAAAACAGAAGAGGCTCATGTCTTACAGTATCCTACGAAGAGTTAGGAAAGCTACTCTATACTCTCGTACATTCAATATTTAAATGTAAGCATCTAGACTCTTCATCTGCATGGACTGTAAGATGCAAAGATGAAGAAACATGCACTGACAGCCACATGAAGCTTGAAGAAACTCTACACAAATCTGAGTCTACAATGTTAAATGAAATCAATAAATCATCCTTTCATTGGAATGTGTGGAAAAATTTATGTGGACAGCAGCTATCATGACGTAGTTATATGCAATATGAAACTTCAACCCAGCGAAAAGGTTTGTGAAGATTATTCTTGTGTCTGCAGGGCGTGAAGTGAGAGTAGGGTGTGATGAGAGCAGATGAGGAGAGATTAAAGAACTACTACCCATTATCTTCATCCGTGGTGGGTAATTTTCTCTCGTTTGTTTAGAATAATCTAAACCTTATACAATAATTATCACAGACTGGAAATGAGCAATTCTTTCACTCAAAACTGAATCACAGTAATCACTTACAAGGCCAAGTGTTTGAGAGTAAAAAGAGTTAAGCATATGTAGGAGGTTGAAGGTTTGATATGCTGGAAGGATACTTTTCATCACAAAGTTGGGGTAATAATGTTGACCAATGCCGGTTCAAAAAAATCACTTAGTCTCATCAAATGGAGGAATAGTTAACTTGCTGAAAAATTAAAAATCATAAAATGAGATTTTGTCATTCTGCACTTTTTCAGGATGCTCACATTCTCAAATTGAAGCTATTCATTGTCTCTTATGAAATATAAAAAGAGAATTTGAAATTTAAATACAGAACATAAAGACTGCTTTAAAAATTAACTACATCTTGGCTGAATTGCTCTGCCATTTTTTTCCCAACTTCACACAGACCTCTGGGTTGAATCTCCAGAATCCTATTAACCAAGATATTATAAACCCCCAAAGGCTGAGTGATTTGCACCAAAACTGAACTGAAATTCATTTTCCAAACTCTTTTCAAAAAACATCAATCATAAGAAGGTTTGAATCTTTGGGGCTGGAGGGAAATGTAAGGCAGAAAGCAGGTAAGTGAAAGAAGCAAACAAAGACCAGCAAAATAGTCGCTGCTTTTAGAACTTGAAAATAGCAATCACCAGCTACATGACTTGTAGACAAATAAGCCCTCAGAGGATAATATCAAGGTTGAAAAATCCTAAATTGAACCACCATTCTTTTTCTTGATGCCAGTTTTCAAATTCATGTATTTTTTCATGGATGCCTTTACTGGGAATCAGAATCAGGGTGCTATCAATAAAAATGGGTAGAATCCCAAGTTTTGAGACAACAGCAAACTCTCTTGCAGGACATCCAATGTGTAGCTGGCATGTGCTCCATGTCCAGTCTTTCAAGTAATAAGAGGTGAACCCACTTGTGACCAGACCTAAGTAATGTTTATGCATAGGGTCTGAGAGAGAAGTCTCCAGGTCACACAGATGTATTATCCTTCCCTGATACAGAAATATTCAGGGCCTACTTAGTACCCAGCAGGGTAAAGATGCTAGGAGCTACGTAAGAGACAGGAGAAGTATAAGTCTTGTCTTAGCATCACCTAGCTGACCTGTGCTTATGCTCTTTCAGCCCAACCCTTCTTGGTCTGATCTGCCTATCTAGGGGATTAGGAGTAAAGCATTAGGCTAGTACTATCTCAGGTTAGTAATTGGACAATCAGAACTGGATCTTAAAGTCCTCTAGTCTATTTCTCTCATCTGACTGATGAGAAACTAAGTCTCAGAGAGGGAGCATCATTGCCAAGTGTATCAGACATGCTTGTACACTAGTTCAAAATTGTTTCATCCCATCTCTTACTGCATCCTCTTTGCACAGACTTAAGCCAACATCGTGGTGGTGCACCCAGACAATTCTTCCTTCATTTTAGGGCCACTCACCTACTTCTTGCTTCCAGTCCTAGGTCTTCTCTGACATCACTACAAAGGAAGTCCATGCTAAATGACTGCACTCCTGTATGCACTGCCCAGAAATGGGGTCTTGCTTGAGCAACAGGAAATGCAAACCAATGGGTAAGTGTTCCCACCTTTCACCCTCCAGGTAGATGGTTCTGAAACTATTTCAGAAAGTTCCTCAAAATCATGCATGAGTTGCTTGTGATAGTGGTGATTCAATAACAATTTCTGTGGTGGCCTTCCCTCCTCCTCTATTTCACTCCCCCTTTGCTGCATTTCCCGAAATAAGATTCCTAAACTAACTGTCTCAAGCTCTGCTTTTAGAGAACTCAGATTGAGACACCAGATTCCAAACACTTTCTATTTGAGTTAAGAAAAGTAACTGGTGAAGGAATTCCCTGGCGGTCTGGTGGTTAGGACTCCACGCTTTCACTGCCGACCCACGAACTAAGATTCCACAAGCTGAGTGGTGCAAATAAAAAATAATAATAATAATAACTGGTCCTTCTAATCCTTAGTTCAGAACCCCTCAAGGTACATCCATGTCTGTGTCCATGTAAGCCTAAGGAATATCTTGTACACAAACTGAGCATCAAACAAGTAACATTTGCATTTTTACAGCAATTTCTGAAATGACCAAATGAGAAACTGCAAAAGTGCTTAAACACAGCTACAATATAAGCAAATTTTTAATTTCTCCCAAGTAATGTCAATCACACTGTGTTGTTTCCTCAAATAGGCTAGTCCCTAAGAGTTGACACCCCAAACACTGAAAGGTTCAAAGATCTCATTGTCAGCTTGATGTCACAGTTGTTTTCCAAAATGAAGGATTTTTTTTTTCCAAAGTGAGATATACACTAACTATGCAATGGGTGATAATTTTAGTTACTAACTAAACACTTTTTAGTCTTAAGAGTTATATATTTATTTTTAAGTGTATTAATAAAGTATGGGTAGGTTATACAAGCCATAAATTCATGGATATCATTACATAGGATGGAGATTAATTTATTTTTGTTTAAAAGCTTTGACAAAATTCAACACCCATTTATGATAAAAACTCTCCAGAAAGTGGGCATAGAGGGAACCTACCTCAACATAATAAAGGCCATATATGAGAATGGTGAAAAACTGAAAGCATTTCCTCTAAGATCAGGAACTAGACAAGGATGTCAACTCTCAAAATTATTATTCAACATAGCTTTGGAAGTCCTAGCCATGGCTATCAGAGAAGAAAAAGAAATAAAAGAAATACAAACTGGAAAACAAGAAGCAAAACTGTCACTGTTTGAAGATGACATGATACTATACATAGAGAATCCTAAAAATGCCACCAGAAAACTACTAGAGTTAATCAATGAATTTGGTAAAGTTGCAGGATACAAAATTAATGCACAGAAATCTCTTGCATTCCTATACACTAATGATGAAAAATCTGAAAGAGAAACTATGGAAACACTCCCATTTACCACTGCAACAAAAAGAATAAAATACCTAGGAATAACCTACCTAGGGAGAGAAAAGACGTGTTTGCAGAAAACTATAAGACACTGATGAAAGAAATTAAAGATGATACCAACAGATGGAGAGATATACCATGTTCTTGGATTGGAGGAATCAATATTGTGAAAATGACTATACTACCCAAAGCAATCAACAGATTCAATGCAATCCCTATCAAATTCCCAATGGCATTTCTTTATAAAATTGATAACTAATGAAAAAAAAAGTGAATTAATATAAATTTAAAAGTTAGTTGAATAATAATGAACTTAATATGAAAATATGGCAAAAATTGTCAGGATAGAAATCATGGTAATGGTTTAATAAATATTTTAATGGTTTAATAAGATAGCTTAATAAATATCTAAATAATAAACATTTTAAATGGTTTAATAAATATTTTTAAAAGTTTAACTTATTTTAATTCTGAGCATGTTACCACTTAAAAACACCCCACTCACACATACATATATAATCCAAAAGCCCTACTCCTTCTTCTGCTTATCAATTACTGTGTAACAAATTACCCCAAAACTTAGTGGACAAAACAACCATTTATTATGCCCATGGATTCTGTGGCTCAGGAATTTGGACAAAGCACAACAAGGCTGGTTTGTCTCTGTTGCAGGCTGCATAGAGGGATGGGGGGGGTCAGGAGCTGGGGGGCTGTAGTTATCCGAAGTATCACTTGTTCATGTGTCTGTCAGTCAATGATTGCCATCAGCTGGGATTACCTATTCATGGCCTCCTCGTGTGGCCAGGAGTTCTCCAAAAAAGAGGCTGGCTCCAAGAGTGAGAATCCTCAAAGCAAGAGCTAGGCAGAAGCTTTATCATTTTTACTGACCTAGGCTGCAAAGTCATGCAACATCACTTTGGCCACATTCTGTCTCAGAGCATCCCAAAGGCCCACGTCTGAGGGAATGTGAAGTAGACGTCACTTCTTGGTGCGGGAGTGGCAAAATTCTAGATGAGAGTGTGGGACTGAAAATATCATTTTGGCCATGAAACTAAAATTACCTTGTTCCCTGAATTGCCAGGATGCCAGAACTGAACCAGAAATCCCTGACATGGACTTAGGGTACCCTGAGAGAACAATCTGAATTTCACATTCTATATTATTAGGTATGTTCAAAGTAGACAGACAGTTCATTATCTCCTGTGAGTTTCCCATGAAGGTGACTCGAATTGATACCAATGCGATGACCTCAACAGCTCCCTCTAACTCTCCAATTTGACAAGTTTTTGACTCAGAGTACCAGCCACTTACCTGCAGGCCTATGCGCAGAGACAATGCATCTGGCTAAAGACAATTCTCCATACGTTCAAGTAGCTTCAGCCATTCAATAGTAATCTTTTCCTCTGGTTTTATTTCTCATTAAACACTATGAAATGCCAGACTTTACGGACAATCAGTGTGTTCTATAACAGATGAAGTAGTAAGACATATGGGAGCCTCAGGTATCACTGGAAACCATGAGAACTCTACCAGTCTCAACCCACCCTTTGAAGACTATGCAGTCTTATATTTCAGATGGAATTGTTCTGTGATTTGTTGTGGTTTGGAAATCATGAAGGTGCAATTAAAATTCGAAGAATATCCAATACGCGTAGTAGGGCTGAGAAGAGTGAATTGTTCCCAACTGCTAGACTGCCTTCCACTTTATGCTTCAGCTTTAGAGTCTAAGAGTCAGCTTCCTCGGGGTGTCTCTTTACTTAGGGTGAGGGTGAAACAGAACACAAATATTGTTTGTGTTTTAAGACGATGTGTCTCTTCCTGCATGCAACTTAGCCACAGGTCAGGAAGGTCACAGTTCAAGGTAAAGGGCCAGTCTTCTTACAGGAATCCTAGAACAATGCTCTGTCCTTGCTTTTCTGACCATGGTTATCTTTGATATTGAACTATGAGGTGATCCGAAAGACAGGAATTGCTTTTGCTAAGTAACAAAAGAACTAAAGGTTGACCAAATGATCCTACAGGAAAAAAAATCAACTCGGCCGGATACCCAATTTCATCTTTCATTTCCTCCCTTAGCTTTAGTATCTTTTTCCCCTCTTGATACCAATACAGCCACCAACTTCTCTTTATTGGCCCAGAAATCTACTGTAAGCTCCACAGTAAAAAATGACTTTTGGTTCTGAAGCTTTCAGATTTAGATATTATTCTAGGAGAGGTACAAAAATAGCTAAGGTGTTGCAAAAAAAAAAAAAAAGAAGGGCTTCCCTGGTGGCACAGTGGTTGAGAGTCTGCCTGCCAATGCAGGGGACATGGGTTCGTGCCCCAGTCCGGGAAGATCCCACATGCCGCGGAGTGGCTGGGCCCGTGAGCCATGGCAGCTGAGCCTGCGCGTCTGGAGCCTGTGCTCCGCAATGGGAAAGTCCACAGCAGTGAGAGGCCCACGTACCACAAAAAAAAAAAAGAAATAGAAAATGGGCATAAAAGAAAAAAAACTAAAAAATAACTAGGAAGAGCTAAGAGGAATGATTAATATGCAATTTGAGAGATGAAATTATGTTATATGTAATTTAAGTATAACAGTAGTCCCAATTTAGTGCCATCCAGATTCTGGGGCTATAAATCAGAAGATGGGTATAGTAATAGAAATCAATAAGAATCAATCTAAAATGAAAGAGATAAAATGAATGAAATGTGTGCACGGCTTCAGAAATAATCAACTTTTGAAAAGATGCCTTCTAAATGGATTTTTTTCAGACTAAATTGTCTTCTACATCTCAATACCCAGGCAAATAATTATCATTAGAGAACCTGCAGTTCAACTAATGGAAACACGTCAAGGGTAATGTAATCTTTGCAGAAGAGTAGAGGCCTACAGGGCATCCGATCAGCCAAGCAGATGTTCTCATTGTCCACTGGGCAAATGCATCTTTTTCAGACATAATGAACATGTCATTCAGATCATCCAACCCTCGAACTAGACTCTTCAAGTAGAATTCTGATATTAATTTGATTTCCCAATTGGCCTCGCCTACTAGAAATACAACACGCTAAATATCCAGCACAAATAAACTAATCTGATTTCAATGTGAATTAAATTTTCACTTTCATTTATACATCAGTCTCTTTCAAGTTTGGCTAACTTGACTCAGTCCTCCAGAGCCTGCTAACCCCAGGTAAACTAACAAAACCAAAAGGCTCAGAAGGCAAAGCTGAGACCCTCGTCCTCTGGCAACTCCAATCAAAGTGCAGCCTCCAGGCCCAACCTTGATAGCTGTTCTGCCCCCCTCAATGACTAAATCATTTCACCAGCAGCAAATAGACGTACACATTTCAATTACAGGCCATTTCTAACATTATCTAATGAAGTCCTGCCTCCTCAGTTACTTTTAGCAAATAGAATTCTCTCCTAAGTGGAATGCTTTAAGTGTAGCAGAGGTTGAACTAAATGACCTCTATGCAAAGTGGCTTCCAGTTTTCTAATTGTTCACTGTTACATACCTAAATATTACACTAAATCAATTGAAATTATTTTTTGCTTCTCCCATTGTATTTTCTACTGTTGCATATTTTAAATATCTTCCTTTTTAGTTATTGACATCACCTATTAGGGGCCACCAAAAATTACCCTAGTAGTTGTCCCACAGCCTCCCATTTATATACACACATAAACGTTAAATTCAAAAACCAAGAGACCCAAAAAGTTTTATGCCATGGTGAGCTGCCAGGAAAAAAATATAGTACAATTTCAGATTCATTTAAGCTAAGACATACTTTAAATAATTCATTAGAACAATGATTGCTCATTGCAAAACAGTTCTTCAAATGGATTCCATTTATCTTGCTCATTTATTAATTCCTCACCCTTCTTAAGGCATCACATTCAAGGTGCATATCAAAAGTTCTACCAGTCTTTCCCACTGATTCATTGCCTGAACAGAGGCTACTCATTGAAACTCCCTGCTCCTGTTTCATAAGCATCCGTAAAACAGTGTTAATGGGATCTGCCTCCCCAGGTAGCTGCAAGAACTAAGTTATAGTTTGCAAAATGCTTTGTGATTCATACATAAAAGGCTCGACAAGAAAGCAAACTGTCATTGAGTGTTACAGTTTTCACCCCAATTATCTTAAAGTAAGGAGAGATGACTATCCTAAGCTTCCAAAAGTAGGAGTTCCAGAGAATTCTCAAAAATGAGGTGGACAATTGCTGACTCAAGTGTTTTTTTCTAGGAATTGGAAATGTCATTCACAGATAAGTGCAAGGAGAAGCAAAAAAGAGAGACATAAAGGAAATTCTTGGCTCTGGGATTTAGTAACAAGGGAGTTTGCCACTTTCAAATTACCCGCTGGAATCCAGCTTAAGAGAATTATAGATAAAAAATCTTCCTAGTTTTCAGCCACCTACCCAAATTTGATATTGAGTTTATACTTCCTAAAGTTGGAGCAATGGTTTTCATGTCTTAGGGGTAAATAAATTAAGAGTTAATCCTATTAGGTTTGTTCTTATACCAGAGAATATTAAAACTGAAAAACTAAATTCCAAATTGTACAAAGTGATGGTGAGGTATCTGTGTTGTACTTTAAATTTCCTGCAAACATCTTAGGAGGAGACTCTGAGGAAAGACATTATTCATAGCTTGGAAAGTCACAATGTTTGACCAACTAATAATTCCATTTAGCTGCATTGTACTTATTTTCACCTTTAAATTATAACTACACTGGGAAGGAGTAAATTTTTTCCTATTATCATTTGGTGGATTTCCATATTAAAAAGCCTCCCTGGCACTCTTGGCCTGAAAATATCATAATAATAATTCAAACGATTAACACTCACCCTCTTCCAATTAAGAGAGTGCCATAACTGCACTGATCCAGTGGTGAATGTCAATGTCTTAGCTATAACTGACATACTGGGAATAGAAGTTAGCAACAAGTAAAGAGTGACAAAAAAAATTTTTTTAACAACCACTGAAATGATTTTAAAAAAAACTTTCAAATCAAGGAAGGGTAGCCAGTAGACTCAAGAAGACCAAGGAGCTTCTCCTGGAAAAATGCTAAAAATTCCAGTTTATCAAAAGTCTTGCCGGATTTCCATTATAGAAAACCCAATTATCCAGGTAATTTGCATAATTTAGATTCAGCAAGCAAAAAACATGTATTATCTCAGTTTTCTGTGAAGATTACATAGAAAAACTAGGCTCAACTAGCTGTGTGACATTGAGCATTAACCTCCTGAAGTCTCTTTCCTTGCCTGTAAGTGGAAATGATAATAGGACATACCATATGGTCTGGTGAGGCAACATTTTGATGCTCACTAAATAATTGTTCTCTATTCCCCTTTCTCTGTTATTTAAGTCAAGGCTTTGTAGGGGTCTGGTTTTTCCCAAATAAAAATTTCAATTTACTTAAAATAATAGTAAATTCTTAATCACACATAACTTTTTACCTATATGTATATAGCATGCAATTAATGAAATATAGAGCCCAAATGACTTGGTATATGTAACAGTTACAGTTCCACATTTTAGATCAGGAATAAGATTCAAGATTCTAACACAAATCCTCAAATTCCATGCTGGCTATAATTAAAGATAATCTTCATAGCTATGGCCAAGAACAGCTCACTGGGTCATCACTAGTCACCACAGTGACGGGGGTAAAGATAGTCCTTCTAAACTTTAGAACCTAAAATTCTGAAGGAGAATTCCTTAAATGGTAAAAAATAAACCTTGGGGATTTTCAAACTTGTCCACAGTCATTCTAACGGCACTGGAGAATAAACAAATGTCCCTAGGAAATATTGGTAGAGACCATAAGGGAATAATCTAAAGCAGCCTACAGCCAACACAAAC
Organism: Neophocaena asiaeorientalis asiaeorientalis; assembly: GCF_003031525.2. Taxonomy (NCBI): domain Eukaryota; kingdom Metazoa; phylum Chordata; class Mammalia; order Artiodactyla; family Phocoenidae; genus Neophocaena; species Neophocaena asiaeorientalis. The sequence goes on along the minus strand of NW_020174576.1, from coordinate 6,955 downwards.
TTTTTGCTAAAGACTCATGTTTGTTCTTACTAGAGTGGCAGAACCATTATTATCTTAACAGTCAGCAGCCAGTTCTTCATAAAGAACTGTCCTGTTTGGGGAACTGCTTTGATAGGCTCTTGGGGATAGAAGTTGAGACTTTCAGAGCACACTTGTCAGCAGAAGCCAAGGCAACAGACTGCTAAACTTCTCTGCCACCTACACTAGAGGAATTGCTGGAGAGGGGAAGAGAAAAAGGAGAGGAAAACCACAGAGAGCCCGGGTGGGAGAGAAAGAAATGGGCCAATCCAGTATGGCAAGCCTGAGGCATCTCACTGAACAAGACCACAAAAATTCCTCCAAAGATGGGGACGTGAAGGAAATTTCAGGGAGTATCTGCTTTCCAATTTGAAATTGTCCAAACTGTTGCTTTATAAAGACCTCTACTCACTTCCTCCCCCTGATATCCATCAATGCTTCATACCGTGTGTGGTGGCAGGGTGGAGGGGTGTGTGTGTGTGTGTGTTGGAAAGGGCGTGACTTTTACATTTGGTCTACTCAAGGCTGACAAAATAGCACGCATTGAATAATTCCCCAAACAATTCCTGGGGACCCAGAGTCAGCGGTGGCATGAGAATATAAGCTCTAGGAATACATCAAGATCTTCTAAATATCTTTGGACTTCCACAAGGTCAAAATGAAGTGATCATAGCTTGATAGTAACCCGTTGTTTGAGTTTTTAATGCTTTGATTACTGAAGAAGCTGAGTTTGTTTGTGTTTATTGGTAATGTTCATTAACTTTTTGGTGAATTGTCTGCTTTCATCTCTGTACAATTTTATATCAAGGCATTCATTTTTTTATTTATATCAGCCCTTTATGTATTAAGCATACAAGCACTTGGACAGAGTTTTTCAATTATTTTCCCTCTTTGGCTCTTGTATTTCATTAGGATCATTGCATTGCTGATAAACATTTATGAACTATTTTTTATAGTTTCTTCCTTTGTAATTATGTTTAAACAGACCTTTCACACTCCAAAATGTTCATCCATATTTTCTACTAGTTTTGTAATAAATTTATTTTAAACATGTAATTCTATATTTTTTCTGGAATATAACTTCCTATAAATTTATTTAGAGTGTTGAGATTATATTTATAAATGAGATTAGTTTTTTGGCTTTCTATTTTGTACTTTCATAATCAAAATTTTTTGTACTTTCATAATCAAATTTTGGTACAACTAGTTTGCAAAATAGTGTCAGCTCTTTGTATGCCATAACACAATTCATAGATCACAACACGGATCTGTGTTCTTACATGTCCTTAACAAAGTGAGAGAATTTATTAGCTTAGTATTCTGAGCCCAAAGAAGTTTCAGAAAGTAACTTTTGACAAACATTTTCAATATTTAGCTCAATTATTTGTTCATATGCTCAATTTTTTTCTTCTTGAATAACTTTTTATAATTTATATTATCTCCTATTCATTTTTTTGAGATTTTAAAATTATTTAAGATAGAGTTATAAATAATATTTGCTTATAATTTTCATTTTCTCAATATCTGCCATTCCCTTTTTCACCTAGGCATCAATTATTTTATTTTTGTGTTTTCTAACTTCATTAATTTTTGCTATCTACATAATTTCTCCATTCTCCTTTAAAGTTATATTTTGTTATTCTTTACCTAATTTTTACCTATATACTATCTTATATTTTTATCCTTTGTATAGAAAAAAATAGCTCAATATATATGGAATAAATCATCTAGTTTATTATATAATTCAGATCATTTTTTAACACTTATTTATCTCCTACTTCATCTGTGAAATACTGAGAAAAGCATATTAAAGTCTTCCTTTTCTACTGTACTTATAAATTGTTTTGAATTTCTAACAATTTGTGGTTTTACATAATTTGGTGTTTTTTCAGTTTGGAGCATAAGATTTATTACACTTTTTAAAAATATTATGGACCTTCTTTGTCCTGTTTAACGATTTCACAGCGTCAAAAGTTCAGAAATAACAAGTAAAACCAGTGCATCACCAAAGTAGTAATTAGTAAAATTTTATCGTGCACACACCAAATAGTTTGCAAACCAGGAGCACTCAAACCAAAACATAAAGTGAGGCTCAGGTGTATATTGTTATAAAGCACCTTATATAGTAAGCTTATATTCTTCACAGTGATTCGTTATAATATTAGAATTTTCTTAAATGATAGGAATTTGGTTAATGGTTACCTCATATCAACCTTGGAAAACAGTTCAAGTGTCACTTATGATTTCCAGAAACATAAGCAAGAAATGACCCAGGTCAAGTCAGTCTTGCAAAGTAAGCTAAATTAGGCTTTATTTGTATGACCAAACTGGTTTTGTCTGCACAGGGAATTTTCAAGGCTGACCTCCACTTGTTTTTGATTTTAACAATGGTAAATCCTAATTGTTTTATATTATAACTGTAACTCCACTTGTTTTGTTTTTTGATTATGGAGATTTTCCTACCCTTTTACTCTTAACCTTTCGGAATTGTTTCATTTTATGAGCATCCATGATAAGAGGCTCTCCCTCAGACATTGTTCTGACCCAGTCTAGTATTTACCTTTTAGTAAAAGATAATATATTCTCAGTTATTCCATATATTTGGATTTACTTTTATCATCCCATTTTAGAGCTCCTGTTTTACACTTCCTTGCTGTTTTCTTTTTACTATTATTTTGAGGAGTAAATTATATTTTAATTTATTTTTTCAACCATACATCTTGTTTTCAATTCTGTATGTCATCCCCTTTTAAAATATTTAGACATACCTCTCATAAAAGCCAAAAACTGTAAATAACCCAAAAGTTCACCAACACTGGAAGACATTAGTTAATTTCATGAATAGACAATGAAATCCTATAAAGTAATAAAAGCAAACACACCAAGTTGTATCAACAACATGGATGACACAAATTGTTGAACCAAAAAAGCAAAACATAAAATTATTCATATATTCTATTTATGTAAAATTTAAAAGCAGGTAAAAGCAAACTGTATTGTTATCCTAAGGCAACAGAAGTTGGGATGAGGGGAAGTTAGTGGGGAGGAATGAAATTATGATCAGAGATGAACAAAGAAAGTTTCTGGGGACCTGGGATAGGGCCCTTTCTTCACTTGAGTGGTAGTAACACTGGTGTTCACATTGTAATTACACGCCAAACTCTACACAACTGTTGTGTGCAGGATTCTGTATAGAATGTTATATCTCACAATGAAAAAAATAATCTCACACATAACTGTAATTTTTTTATAAAATTATGTCAGAAAATACATATCCATTTATCCTCTTCCATGTAACTTAAAAACACTTCTATTTTTACCTGCACCCCACCCTCATTTCCTACTTTCTATTTTTGTTAGTATGACCTTGTTTTTATATTTTTAAATTTTTTAATCACCTTTCAATAACTATTTATGACCTATTTAATTAATTTTACACTATATATATAATATTATAATAATATAATAATATAATATTTTATATATATATATATATATATAAAATCATTTAGGTTCCATTCTATCAGATTTTTTTCAATATTTACCATTAGTCATTTTCTATAAAAATGGTCCCATTCTAAATCTTGGTTTTCCTTCCTTTTTTATGTTTTTAAAAATCTCTAATGGCTTAAAATGAGTACATTATTTGTGGTATACTTTTTTAGCCAATTTATATCTGAAAATATACTTCAACTGCATTTTCCTGTAAATGAAAACTCAATACGTTAAAAAAATTCTAAGGACAGATATCTTTTTCCTCAAATTCTGAAAGTCTTGACCCATTTCTTCTTTTTCTTTCTTTCTTTCTTTTTTTATTTTTATATTTTATAGATCTTTATTGGAGTGTAATTGCTTCACAATAATGTGTTAGTTTCTGTTGTACAACAAAGTGAATCAGCCATATGCATACATATATCCCCATATCCTCTCCCTCGTGAGCCTCCCTCCCACCCTCCCTATCCCACCCCTCTAGGTCGTCACAAAGCACCGAGCTGATCTCCCTGTGCTATGCTGCTGCTTCCCACTAGCTATCTTACATTTGGTAGTGTATATATGTCACTGATACTCTCACTTCGCCCCAGCTTCCCCTTCTCCCTCACCGTGTCCTCAAGTCCATTCTCTATGTCTACATATTTATTCGTGCCCTGCTACTAGGTTCATCAGTACCTTTTTTTTTTTCCAGATTCCATATATATGCATTAGCATATGGTATTTTTTTTTCTCTTTCTGACTTACTTCACTCTGTATGACAGAATCTAGGTCCAACTACCTCATCACAAATAACTCAATTTCGTTTCTTTTTATGGCTGAGTAATATTCCATTGTATATATGTGCCACATCTTTATCTATTCATCTGTCAATGGAAATTTAGGCAAACAATCCAATTAAAAAATGGGCAGAAGACCTAAATAGACATCTCACCAAAGACATACAGATGACCAAGAGGCATGTGAAAATATACTCAACATCACTAATTATTAGAGAAATGTACATCAAAACTACAATGAGGTATCACTTCACACCGGTCAGAATGGCCATTATCAAAGAATCTAGAAACAATAAACAATGGAAAGGGTGTGGTGAAAAGGGAACCCTCCCACACTATTGGTGGGAATGTAAATTGATACAACCACTATGGAGACCCATTTCTTCTTGAATTCAAGGTTTCAGAAGAAGACTCTGAGAATGAGATCATTCAAAATACCACAGTCCTTTTGTTACATCTCCAGAGTACATGGACCATATCTTCTTTCTCATCAACTTCACTCCTTTAGCCTCTTCATCTGAATTCTCAAAAAGCTTCTCAAATTTGTCTTCCACATTATGATTCCTTGCATCATAGAAAAAGCTTTTCCATTTTAATCCTTGTAATGCAAATTTTAGTCCTTCTCATGCAGATTTTAAATGGGTTATTACATTTTAGTTCCCTTTCTTCTTTTTCTACCTCATCCAACTCATGTTGAATTTCTATGCTCTCTGTCTCCTAACTCCCTTTTTAACCTCTGTCTCTTATTTTATTATCTCGTGTTCTGCTTCATATTTTCTAGAGTTTTATTGAAAGCACAAAGGGCCTATTCTAAATTTGTTGTCTTTCCTATGGAAATTACTTGTTTTAGAAATAAAACTTCTGGGCTTCCCTGGTGGTGCAGTGGTTAAGAATCCGCCTGCCAATTCAGGGGACACGGGTTCGAGCCCTGGTCCAGGAAGATTCTACATGCTGCAGACAACTAAGCCCGTGTGCCACAACTACTGAGCCTGTGCTCTAGAGCCCATGAGCCACAACTACTGAAGCCCGCATGCCTAGAGCCCATGCTCTGCAACAAGAGAAGCCACCGCAATGAGAAGCCTGCGCACCGAAACAAAGAGTAGCCCCTGCTCGCTGCAACTAGAAAAAATCCCGCGCACAGCAACAAAGACACGACGCAGTCAAAAATAAATAAATTTTAAAAAAGAAATAAAACTTCTTTGCCAACCTTTTCATTTCAGGACTTAGGACATTTGATTTGGTACCACACTGAGCTGTTCTGATGTAGTACATCCATATTTAATGAGGATGGCTTATGCTCTTTGGATCCCCCTCACTGAATTTTACATTTCTCTTAAAATGTTCTTTGTAGACTTTAAACAGCAAGGTTACTTTCTATAACTTACATGTGTAGCTGGCTGTTCCAGAGGCTGAGGAAATAAAGGAGGAACTCTTTCTGGTGGCCCACTCTACTAAAGATCAGCTTTGGGTCTTTTATTCTCTTTGGTTCATCCATAATACCAAGTTCATAGAAGATCTCCTTCCCCAGGTTGCTGCTTACCACATCAAATAGAAAACTCAATGTGTCTGGAAGAAATCTCACCTGACATGCAGTTTTCTTCTTTATGTGAATCTTGCATGAACTCTAAAGTCTCCTAATACAGTGCTTTCATCTGCTATGGATCCACATCCCTGAACGGGCATCAAGTGGATGTCCTGGACTTTCTCCAAAATTCACCATAGGCTGCAGGGCTCACCCTCCAGACTAGCCACCAGAGGAGTACTTCTGAAAGTATCAGTCAACCCTGTATCCTCCTTGCCTTGCTTCATTTTGGAAAAATCTGCATTAAATATAAAAGAAATTATTCAATGTTCCCAACTTTTTAGTGGCCCCTTTCCATAATTTGCAATGGTGATGTCTGCTTCCTGATATTTTTTAATTGTTTATCAGCTATTGCTAAGGCAATTTGAGATAGAAGTGGTGTGTTATACAAATTAGCACAGCCATTATTATCTGAAGGTCACGATATAAATATTTTTAAATTAACGAATGAGCTAGAAATTCCAAAATTTTCCAAGTGAGTCAGCCTTGAGGAAAGAAAAGCAATGAGAGAGAGAGAAAGAGAACACCTTTAGGAATCTCAGTCTCGGTGAGTCTCCCATCTCCCATTCGTCATGTGGGTGAACTATCGCATTCAGTCTGCTTTTAGCTCAATTTTCAGGTGAGTCACCTCAAAACTTAAAGCTGTAAAATAGCCCCGTTGCAGCAGGGAGCAATGACGCTTCCCAGAATCTTGTGAAATAACATGATTTATGAGCAGAATCGACCAAACACTATTTCTCAGGGTTATTTTTTGCTTTTCCTTTCTCCCTGATAACGTTAACTCAGATGAGTACATGGAGCTTTACAGTGCTAATCTAGAAAAATGAGAAAGGTAATATTATTATTAAATAAGAATCTACTTACAGAAATACATTTGCACTGGGTTCCATATTACACTGTAAAAACATCAGGATGGAATTATACATCATTCTTAAAGGCAGAAATCTCAAAAGGTATGTAATCTGAGGCTCCCCATAATTCACTGAACAAGATGAAATAATTATTTAGCAACTAGAAAGGCATGATCTACACATTTCAAATGCTTCCGAGGGGACCTTGAAGATGGCGGAAGAGTAAGACGCGGAGA
>NW_020174575.1:516821-537354 GCF_003031525.2 Neophocaena asiaeorientalis asiaeorientalis | reverse complement strand
TGTATTCTGTTGTTTTTGGATGGAATGTCCTATAAGTATTAGTTAAATGACACCCTTGTCTTGTTCCTGATCTTAGAGGAAAAGCTTTCAGCTTCTCACTGCTGAATATGATGTTAGCTGTGGGCTTACCATATTTGGCCTTTTTTATGTTGAGGTATATTCCCTCTCTACTTAGGTTGTTAAGAGTTAATTTTTTAATAATGCATGGATGTTGAATTTTGTTATATGGCTTTTCTACATCTATTGGGAGGATCATACGATTTTTACTCTTCTTTTTGTTAATGTGGTACATCACACTGATTTATTTGCTGATGTTGAACCATCCTTGCATTCCTGGAATAAATCCCACTTGATCACAGTGTATAATTCCTTTAACATATCGTTGAATTCAGTTTTCTAATATATTGTTGAGAAATTTTGCATCTATGTTCCTCAGGTATACTGGTCTGTAATCTTCTTTTCTTCTCTGGTTTTGGTATCCTGGTAATGCTGGCCTCATAAAATGATTTTGCAAGTGTTCCTTCCTCTTCTATTTTTTGGAAAAGTTTAAGAAAGATTGGTATTAATTCTTCTTTAAATGTTTGGTAGAATTCACCAGTGAAGCCATCAGGTCTTGGACTTTTCTTTGTTAGGAGGTTTTTGATTACTGATTCAATTTCCTTACCTGTTATTAGTCTGTTCAAATTTTCTATGTCTTCATGATTCATTCTGGGTAGGTTGCATGTTTTTAGGAATGTATCTGTTTTTTCTATGTTGTTCAACTTGTTAGTGTATAATTGTTCATGTTAGTCTCTTATAATGTTTTTTTAAATTTATATTTGGCTGCATTGGGTCTTTGTTGCTGCACACGGACTTTCTCCAGTTGTGGCGAGTGGGGGCTACTCTTTGTTGCAGTGCATGGGCTTCTCATTGCAGTGGCTTCTCTTGTTGCAGAGCACAGGCTCTAGGTTCATGGGCTTCAGTAGTTGTGGCTCACAGGCTCTAGAGCACAGGCTCAGTAGTTGTGGCACATGGGCTTAGTTGCTTCACAGTATGTGAGATCTTCCTGGACCAGGGCTTAAACCCATGTTGCCTGCATTGTCAGGAGGATTCTTAACCATGGCGCCACCAGGGAAGTTCCCTCTTATAAAGTTTTGTATTTCTGTGGTATCAGTTGTAATGTCTTTTTCATTTCTAATTTTATTTATTTGAGTCCTCATTCTTACTTTCTTCATAAGTCTAGGTAAGAGGTTTGTCTATTTTGTTTATCTTTTCAAAAACTCAGTTCTTAGTCATTGACATCTTCTATTGACTTTTGGTCTGTAATTCATTTATTTCCACTTTGATCTTTGTTATTTCCTTTCTCTGCTCGTTCATATTAATTTATTTTGTTATTTTCTTCCTTATACTAGGGTTAGGTTTTCTTCTTTTTCTAGCTTTTTGAGGTGTAAAGTTATGTTGTTTATTTGAACTATTTCATTATTGTGGGCATTTATCACTATGAAATTTCCTTTAAGAACTGCTTTTGTTCCATCCCATATATTTTGGTATGTTGTATTTCCTTTTTATTTGTCTCAAGATAGTTTTTTGATTTCTCCTTTGACCCATTGGCCATTCAGTAACATGTTATTAAATATCCACATATTTGTCAATTTTTCAGTTTTCTTCTTGTAACTGCTTCCTAGTTTCATACCATTGTGGTTAGAAAAGATTCTTCGCATTTCAATCTTCTTACATGTATTAAGACTTCTTTTGTGACATATTATACAGCTTGGAAAGTGTTCTATATGTTCTTGAGAGGAATGTGTATTCTGCTGCTGTTGGATGGCATGTTTTGTAAATGTCTCTTAAGTCCATCTGGTCTAATGTGCAGTTTAAGTCCAATATTCCTTTTTGGTTTTCTGTTTGGATGATCTATTCATTGTTGAAAATGGGATACTGAAGTTCACTACTATTATTGTAATGATGTTTATTTCCTCCATCAGGCCTGTTAGTATTGCTTTATATATTTAAGTGCTGTATGTTGGGTGCATCAATATTTATGAATGTTATATCCTCTTGTTTGATTGACTCCTTTTTCATTATGTAATGTCCTTCTTTAACTCTTATTGCAGTCTTTGGTTAAAAGTCTCTTTTGTCTAAGTATAGTTACCCTTGCCTTCTTTTGTTTTTCATTTGCAAGGACTATCTTTTTTCATGCCTTCACTTTCACTTTATATGTGTCCTTAAAGCTGAAGTGTCTCTTGTCATCATCATATAGTTGGTTATTGTTATTTTACCCTTTCAGCCACTTTATGCCTTTTGACTGGAGAATTTAATGCATTTAAAATTAAGTAATTATTGATAACTTTGGAATTACTATTGTAATTTTCTTAATTGTTTTCTTGCTGTTTTATGTTCCATTGTCCCTTTCTTCTTCTCTTGCTCTATTTTTTTTGATTTGATAATTTTCTATAGTGGTATGCTTAGATTCTTTCCTCTTCATATTTTGTATGTCTGTTACACAGTTTTGCTTTGTGATTACCTTGAGGTTTATGTAAAACTTATATTTATAACAGTCTATTTTAGGCTGATAGCAACTTAAGTTTTTACACATACTGAAGGTATGTATTTTTAATCTGTCCCCTATTTTATGTTTTTGTTATCACAATTTACATCTTTTAATCTTGTGTATCTGATAACAAATTATTGTAATTATACTTATTTTTAGTACTTTTGTTTTTTAACCTTTATACTAGATATATGTGACTTACCCACCACCATTACAACATTAGAGTACCTTTAATTTAACTATATATTTATCTTTAACAGTGAGATTTATATTTTCATATGTTTTCCTGTTACTAATTAGTGTCATTTCATTCAGCTTAAAGAAATATAACATTTATTGTAGGGCTGATCTTATTATGATAAACTCCTTCAGACTTTGTTTGTCTGGAAAACTTTTAAAAAAATTTTATTGGGATATAGTTGATTTACAATGTAGCATTAGTTTCATGTGTACAACAAAGTGATTCAGTTATACATATACATATATTCATTCTTTATCATATGATATTTGTCTTTCTCTGTCTGACTTACTTCACTTAGTATGATAATCTCTAGGTCCATCCATGTTGCTGCAAATGGCGCTATTTCATTCATTTTAATGGCTGATTAATATTCTATTGTATATGTGTACCACATCTTTATCCATTCCTCTGTTGGTGGACATGTAGGTTGCTTCCATGTCTTGGCTATTGCAAATAGTGCTGCAATGAACATTGGGGAGCATGTATCTTTTCAAAGTATGGGTTCCTCTGGATATATACCTAGAAGTGGGATTGCTGGATCATATGGTAGCTCTACTTAGTTTTTTAAGGAAACTCCATACTGTTCTCCATAGTGGTTGTACCAATTACATTCCCACCAACTGTTTGCTGAGCCCTCCTTACATTTCACCTTGTCTATTTTTCAACTCCTCTTTGAATTTTTCAGTTCAGTTGTTATATTCTTCACTTATGTGATTTCTGCTTGGTACTATTATTTTTTCTATTAGCATGTGTTCTTTCTTTTTTATTTTTTTTGAATTTTATTTTATTTTATTTTATACAGCAGGTTCTTATTAGTCATCAATTTAATACACATCAGTGTATACATGTCAAGCCCAATTGCCCAATTCATCACAACACTACCAACACTGCCCCGCCACTTCCCTCCTTGGTGTCCATACATTTGTTCTCTATATCTGTGTCTCACTTTCTGCCCTGAAAACTGGTTCATCTGTACCATTTTTCTAGGTTCCACATATATGCGTTAATATACGATATTTGTTTATCTCTTTCTGACTTACTTCACTCTGTATGACAGTCTCTAGGTCCATCCACGTCTCAACAAATGACCCAATTTTGTTCCTTTTTATGGCTGAGTAATATTCCATTGTATATATGTACCACAACTTCTTTATCCATTCATCTGTTGATGGGCATTTAGGTTGCTCTCATAACTTGGCTATTGTAAATAGTGCTGCAATGAACATTGGAGTGCATGTACCTTTTGGAATTATGGTTTTCTCTGGGTATATGCCCAGTAGTGGGATTGCTTATTCATATGGCAATTCTAGTTTTAGTTTGTAAGGAACGTCCATACTGTTCTCCATAGTGGCTGTATCAATTTACATTCCCACCAACAGTGCAAGAGGGTTCCTTTTTCTCCCCACCTGCTCCAGCATACGTTGTTTGCAGATTTTCTGATGATGCCCATTCTAACTGGTGTGAGGTGATACCTCACTGTAGTTTTGATTTGCATTTCTCTAATAATTAGTGATGTGGAGCATCTTTTCATGTGCTTCTTGGCCATCTGTATGTCTTCTTCGGAGAAATGTCTATTTAGGTCTTCTGCCCATTTTTGGATTGGGTGGTTTGTTTTTTGATATTGAGCTGCATGAGCTGCTTGTACATTTTGGAGATTAATCCTTTGTCAGTTGCTTCATTTGCAAATATTTTCTCCCATTCTGAGAGTTGTCTTTTCATCTTGGTTATGGTTTCCTTTGCTGTACAAAAGCTTTGAAGTTTCATTAGGTCCCAATTTTAAATTTTTTTAAAATTTCCATTTATATAGGAAGTGGTTCAAAAACGATTTTGCTGTGATTTATGTCATAGAGTGTTCTGCCTATGATTGCCTCTAAGAGTTTGACAGTTTCTGGCCTTACACTTAGGTCTTTAATCCATTTTGAGTTTATTTTTGTGTATGGTGTTAGGGAGTGTTCTAATTTCATTCTTGTACATGTAGCAGTCTAGTTTTCCTAGCACCACTTATTGAAGAGGCTGTCTTTTTCCCCTGTGTATTCTTGCCTCCTTTGTCAAAGATAAGGTGACCATAGGTGTGTGGGTTTTTCTCTGGTTTTGTACCCTGTTCCATTGATCTATATTTCTGTTTTCGTGGCAGTACCATACTGTGCTGATTACTGTAGCTTTGTAGTATAGTCTGAAGTCAGGGAGCCTGATTCCACCAGCTCCGTTTTTCGTTCTCAGCATTGCTATTGCTATTTGGGGTCTTTTGTGTTTCCATACAAATTGTGAATTTTTTTGTTCTAGTTCCATGCAAAATACCAGTGGTAGTTTTATAGGGATTGCATTGAATCTGTCGATTGCTTTGGGTAGAATAGTCAATTATACAGTGTTGATTCTTCCAATCCAAAAACATGATATATCTCCCCATCTGTTTGTATCATCCTTAATTTCTTTCATCCGTGACTTATAGTTTTCTGCATACAGGTCTTCTGTCTCCTTAGGTTGGTTTATTCCTAGATATTTTATTCTTTTTCTTGCAATGGTAAATGGGAGAATTTTCTTAATTTCACTTTCAGATTTTTCATCGTTAGTGTATAGGAATGCCAGAGATTTCTGTGCATTAATTTTGTATCTTGCTACTTTACCAAATTCATTGATTAGCTCTAGTAGTTTTTTGGTAGCATCTTTAGGATTCTCCATGTATGGTATCATGTCATCTGCAAACAGTGACAGCTTTACTTCTTCTTTTCTGATTTGGATTCCTTTTATTTCCTTTTCTTCTCTGATTGCTGTGGCTAAAACTTCCAAAACTATGTTGAATAAGAGTGGCGAGTGTTGGCAACGTTGTCTTGCTCCTGATCTTATTGGAAATGCTTTCAGTTTTTCACCATTGAGGACGATATTGGCTGTGGGTTTGTCATATATCACCTTTATTATGTTGAGGATAGTTCCCTCTATGCCTACTTTCTGCAGGGTTTTTATCATAACTGGGTGTTGAATTTTGTTGAAAGCTTTCTCTGCATCTATTGAGATGATCATATGGTTTTTCTCCTTCAATTTGTTAATATGGTTTATTACATTGATTGATTTGCATATATTGAAGAATCTTAATGGTTTATCAATTTTGTTTATCTTCTCAAAGAACCAGCTTTTAGTTTTATTGATCTTTGCTATCATTTCCTCCATTTCTTTTTCATTTATTTCTGATCTGATCTTTATGGTTTCTTTCCTTTTGCTAACTTTGGTTTTTATTTTTGTTCTTCTTTCTCTAATTGTTTTAGGTACAAGGTTAGGTTGTTTATTCAAGATGTTTCCTGTTTCTTAAGGTAGGATTGTATTGCTTTAAACTTCCCTTGTAGAACTGCTTTTGCTGCATCCTATAGGTTTTGGGTCGTTGTGTCTCCATTGTCATTTGTTTCTAGGTATTTTTTGATTTCCTCTTTGATTTCTTCAGTGATAACTTCGTTATTAAGCAGTGTATTGTTTAGCATCCATGTGTTTGTATTTTTTACAGATCTTTTCCTCTAATTGACATCTAGTGTCATAGGTTTGTGGTTGGAAAAAATACTTGATACAATTTATCCAGCTTTCTTTTGGTTTTCATTTGCATGGAATATCTTTTGCTATCCCCTTACTTTCAGTCTGCATGAATCTCTAATGTTAAATCCATCTTGTTTAATGTATCATTTAAAACTTTTGTTTCCTTATTTATTTTCATTTTGGATGATCTGTCCATTGGTGAAAGTGGGTTGTTAAAGTACCCTAGTATGAATGTGTTACTGTCTATTTCCCCTTTTATGGCTGTTAGTATTTGCCTTATGTATTGAGGTGCTCCTATGTTGGGTGCATAAATATTTACAATTGTTATATCTTCTTCTTGGATCGATCCCTTGATCATTATGTAGTGTCCTTCTTTGTCTCTTCTAATAGTCTTTATTTTAAAGTCTATTTTATCTGATATGAGAATTGTTACTCCAGCTTTCTTTTGGTTTTCATTTGCATGGAATATCTTTTGCTATCCCCTTACTTTCAGTCTGCATGAATCTCTAAGTTTGAAGTTGGTCTCTTGTAGACAGCATATATATGGGTCTTGTTTTTGTATCCTTTCAACCAATCTGTGTCTTTTAGTGAGAGCATTTATTCCATTTACATTTAAGGTAATTATCAATATGTATGTTCCTGTTCCCATTTTCTTAATTGTTTTCGGCTCGTTATTGTAGGTCTTTTCCTTCTCTTGTGTTTCTTGCCTAGAGAAGTTCCTTTAGCATTTGTTGTAAAGCTGGTTTGGTGATGAATTCTCTTAGCTTTTGCTTGTCTGTAAATATTTTAATTTCTCCGTCAAATCTGAATGAGATCCTTGCTGTGTAGAGTCATCTTGGTTGTAGGTTTTTCTCTTTCATCACTTTAAATATGTTCTGCCTGTCCCTTCTGGCTTACAGAGTTTCTGCTGAAAGATCAGCTGTTAACCTTATGGGGATTTCCTTGTGTGTTATTTGTTGTTTTTCCCTTGCTGCTTTTAATATGTTTTCTTTGTATTTAATTTTTGACAGTTTGATTAATATTTTCTTGGAGAGTTTCTCCTTTGGTTTATCCTGTATGGGACTCTCTGTGCTTCCTGGACTTCATTATCTATTTTCTTTCCCATATTAGGGAAGTTTTCAACTATAATTTCTTCAAATATTTTCTCAGTCCCTTTCTTTTGCTCTTCTTCTTCTTGGATCCCTATAATTTGAATGTTGGTGTGTTTCATGTTGTCCTAGATGTCTCTGAGACTGTCCTCAAATCTTTTCATTCTTTTTTCTTTATTCTGCTCTCTATGGCAGCTCCAGACTTTTCCCCGGATTCCCTCCCTGCTAGCTGTGGCACACTAACCCCTTTAGGCTGTGATCATGCAGCCAACCCCAGTCCTCTCCCTGGGATCTGACCGAATCACGAGCCTCAGCTCCCAGACCCCAAACACCCCGGCTGGTGAGCAGACAAGCCTCTTGGTCTGCTGAGTGCTGTTCAGCACTGATCCTCTGTGCAGCAACCTCACCACTTTGCCCTCCGCACCCTGTTGCTGTGCTCTCCTCTGTGGCTCTGAAACTTCCCCTCCACCACCCGCAGTCTCTGCCTGTTAAGGAGCTTCTAGTGTGTGGAAAATTTTCTTCCTTCACAGCTCCCTCCCAATGGTATAGGTCCCATCCGTAGTCTTTGGTCTCAGTTTTTTCTATTTTCTTTTACCCTACCCAGGTACGTGGGGGAGTTTCTTGCCTTTTCGGAGGTCTGAGGTTTTCTGCCAGTGTTCAGTAGGTGTTCCGTAGGAGTTGTTCCACATGTACGTGTATTTCTGATGTACTTGTGGGGAGGAAGGTGATCTCCAGGTCTCACACTTCCGCCATCTTGAAGCCCCTACTCAGTCATCCATTTTATACACATCAGTGTATACATGGCAATCCCAATCTCCCAGTTCATCACACCACCACCCTCACTCCCCTCTGCTTTATCCCCTTGTGTCTATACGTTTGTTCTCTACATCTCTGTCTCATTTTCTGCTCTGCAAACTGGTTCATCTGTACCATTTTCTAGGTTCCACATATAGGCGTTAATATACGATATTTGTTTGTTCACTTTGCTTGGAAGGAGAAGTGGTCAGACATGTGACTATGTACTGATTCATGGAATGTAGTCAATGGTTTGGCTAGATGGTCAGGGATTTAGAATAAACATTATTGGAAAATTGGTGACAAAGAAATCTGGGGAAGAGATATGTGGATGGATCTCTCTGAATTCACAAAATATGTGAAGATATTTGTGTCCCATTTGAATGCTCACCAAAAGGTGACCACAGCAGAGGAAGATTTTAATAATCAAGTGGATAGGATAACTTGTTCTATGCATTCTAGTCAGCCTCGTTCCCCAGCCACCCCTGTCATTGCTCAATAGGCTCATGAGAAAATTGGCCATGGTAGCAGGGATATATATCTATGCATGGGCTAAGCAACATGGACTTCCATTCACCAAGGCTTACCTCACTATGGCCACCAGTGAGTACACATTATCTTAGCATGAGAGACCAATACTGAGCCCCCAGTATGGCTCCATTGCCTGGTGTTATCAGCCAACTACCTGGTGGTAAGTTGTTTACATTGGATCACTTCCATCAAGGAAGGGGTAAAAATTTGTCCTAACTGTAACAGACACTTACTTTAGATATGGATTTTCTTTCCATGCACACAATGCGTCTGCCAATACTACCATCTGTGGACATATAAAATGCCTTATCCATCATCATGGGATTCCACATAGCATAGCCTCTGATCAAGGAACTCACTTCACAGCAAAAGAAGTGCAGCAGATATACTCCAGAAGATGGTGGAAGAGTAAGACACGGAGATCACCTTCCTTCCCACAGACACATCAGAAATACATCCACACGTGGAACATCTCCTACAGAACACCTACTGAACGCTGGCAGAAGACCTCAGACCTTCCAAAAGGCAAGAAACTCCCCCACGTACCTGGGTAGGGCAAAAGAAAAAAGAATAAACAGAGACAAAAGAATAGGAACGGGACCTGAACCAGTGGGAGGGAGCTGTGAAGGACAAAACGTTTCCACACATGAGGAAACCCCTTCGCGGGTGGGGACTGTGGGTGGCGGAGGGGGGAGATTTGGTGCCACAGAGGACAGTACAGCAGCAGGAGTGCAGAGGGAAAAGCAGAGCAATTTCCGCAGAGGGTCTGTGCCGACCAGCACTCACCAGCCCGAGAGGCTTGGCTGCTCAGCCGCCGGGGTGGGCAGGGCTGGGTGCTGAGGCTCGGGCTTCGGTCAGAGCGTGGGGAGACGGTTGGCAGCATGAACACAGCCTGCAGGGGGTTAGTTCACCACGGCTAGCCATGAGGGAGTACAGGAAAAAGTCTGGACCTGCCGAAGAGTCAAGAGACATTTTCTTCCCTCTTTGTTTCCTGGTGCGCGAGGAAAGGAGATTAAGAGCGCTGCTTAAAGGAGATCCAGAGATGGGCGTAAGCCGTGGCTATCAGCGTGGAACACAGAGAAGGCCATGAGACGTTAAGGCTGCTGCTGCCACCACCAAGAAGCCTGTGTGCGAGCACAGGTCACTCTCCACACCTCCCTTCTGGGGGAGCCTGTACAGCCTGCCACTGCCGGGGTCCCGGGATCCAGGGACAATTTCCCCGGTAAAACGCACAGCGTGCCTCAGGCTGGTGCAAAGTCATGCCGGCCTCTGCCGCTGCAGGCTCACCCCGCATTCCATACCATTCCCTCCCCTCGGCCTGAGTGAGACAGAGCCTCCAAATCAGCGGCTCCTTTAAGCCCATCCTTTCTGAGCGAAGAGCAGACGCCCTCCGGCGACCTACACGCAGAGGCGGGGCGAAATCCAAAGCTGAAACCCGGGAGCTGTGTGAACAAAGAAGGGAAAGGGAAATCTCTCCCAGCAGCCTCAGGAACAGTGGATTAAATCTCCACAATGAACTTGATGTACCCTGCATCTGTGGAATACCTGAATAGGTAACGAATCATCCCAAATTGAGGAGGTGGACTTTGAGAGCAAGATTTATTATTTTTCCCCATTTCCTCTTTTTGTGAGTGTGTATGTATATGCTTCTGTGAAAGATTTTGTCTGTATAGCTTTGCTTTCACCATTTGTCCCAGGGTTCTATCAGTGTGTGTTTTTTTTACTTAAAAATTTTTTTCTTAATAAATATTTTTATTTTAATAATTTATTTTATTTTACCTTACTTTTTAATTTTCTTTTATCCTCTTTCTTTCTTTCCTTCTACATTTTTTCCCTTTTATTCTGAGCCATGTGAATGAAAGGCTCTTGGTGCTACAGCCAGGAGTCAGTGCTGTGACTCTGAGGTGGGAGAGCCAAATTCAGGACACTGGTCCACAAGAGACCTCCCAGCTCCACGTAGTATCAAATGGCAAAAATCTCCCAGAAATTTCCATCTCAACACCAACACCCAAGTTCACTTAACGACCAGCAAGCTACAGTGCTGGACACCCTATGCCAAACAACTAGCAAGACAGGAAGACAACCACAACCATTAGAAGAGAGGCTGCCTAAAACCATAATAAGTCCACAGACACCCCAAAACACACCACCAGACATGGACCTGCCCACCAGAAATGCAAGATCCAGCCTCATTCACCAGAACACAGGCACTAGTCCCCTCCACCAGGAACCCTACACAAGCCACTGAAACAACTTCAGCCACTAGGTAGAGACACCAAAAACAAGGGGAACTACGAACGTACAGCCTGCAAAAAGGGGACCCCAAACACAGTAAGATAAGCAAAATGAGGAGACAGAAGAGCACACAGCAGATGAAGGAGCAAGATAAAAACCCACCAGACCTAACAAATGAAGAGGAAATGGGCAGTTTACCTGAAAAAATTCAGAATAATGATAGTAAAAATGATCCAAAATCTTGGAAATAGAATAGAGAAAATGCAAGAAACATTTAACAAAGACCTAGAAGAAATAAAGACGAAACAAGCAATGGTGAACAACACAATAAATGAAATTAAAAATACTCTAGAAGGGATCAATAGCAGAATAACTGAGGCAGAAGAACGGAAAAGTGACCTTGATGATAAAATAGTGGAAATAACTACTGCAGAGCAGAATAAAGAAAAAGAATGAAAAGAACTGAGGACAGACTCAGAGACCTCTGTGACAACATTAAATGCACCAACATTCGAATTATAGGGGTTCCAGAAGAAGAAGAGAAAAAGAAAGGGACTGAGAAAATATTCAAAGAGATTGTAGTTGAAAACTCCCCTAATATGGGAAAGGAAATAGTTTATCAAGTCCAGGAAGCACAGAGAGTCCCCTACTGGAAAAATGCAAGGAGAAACATGCCAAGACACATATTAATCAAAATGTCAAAAATTAAATACAAAGGAAACATATTAAAAGCAGCAAGGGAAAAACAACAAATATCACACAAGGGAATCCCCATAAGGGGAACAGCTGATCTTTCAGAAGAAACTCTGCAAGCCAGAAGGGACTGGCAGGACATATTTAAAGTGATGAAGGAGAGAAACCTACAACCAAGATTACTCTACCCAGCAAGGATCTCATTCATATTTGATGGAGAAAGTAAAACTTTTACAGACAAGAAAAAGCTTAGAGAGTTCAGCCCCAGCACACTAGCATTACAACAAATGCTAAAGGAACTTCTCTAGGCAAGAAACATAAGAGAAGGAAAAGACCTACAATAACAAACACAAAAGAATTAAGAAAATGGGAATAGAAACATACATGTCGATAATTACCTAAAATATTAATGGATTAAATGCTCCCACCAAAAGACACAGACTGGCTGAATGGATACAAAAACAAGAGCCATATATATGCTGTCTAAAAGAGACCCACTTCAGACCTAGAGACACATACAGACTGAAAGTAAGGGGATAGAAAAAGATATCCCAATGCAAATGGAAACCAAAAGAAAGCTGGAGTAGTAATTCTCATATCAGACAATATAGACTTTAAAAACTATTAGAAAAGACAAAGAAGGGCACTACATAATGATCAAGGGATCGATCCAAGAAGAATATATAACAATTGTAAGTATTTATGCACCCAACATAGGAGCACCTCAATACATAAGGCAAATACTAACATCTATAAAAGGGGAAATCGACAGTAACACATTCAGAATAAGAGACTTTAACACCCCACTTTCACCAATGGACAGATCATCCAAAATGAAAATAAATAAGGAAACACAAGCTTTAAGTGATACATTAAACAAGATGGACTTAATTGATGTTTATATGACATTACATACAAAAAAACAGAAGACACATTTTTCTGAAGTGCTCATGAAACATTCTCCAGGATAGATCATATCTTGTGTCACAAATCAAGCATAGGTAAATTTAAGAAAACTGAAATTCTATCAAGTATCCTTTCCTGCCACAACACTATGAGACTAGATATCAATTATAGGAAAAGATCTGTAAGAAAAACGAACACGTGGAGGCTAAATAATACACTACTTAATAACGAAGTTATCACTGAAAAAATCAAAGAGGAAATCAAAAAATACCTAGAAAGAAATGACAATGGGGACACGATGACCCAAAATCTATGGGATGAAACAAAAGCAGTTCTAAAAGGGAAGTTTATAGCAATACAATCCTACCTTAAGAAACAGGAAACATCTCGAATAAACAACCTAACCTTGCACCTAAAGCAATTAGAGAAAGAAGAACAAAAAAACCGCAAAGTTAGCAGAAGAAAAGAAATCATAAAGATCAGATCAGAAATAAATGAAAAAGATATGAAGGAAATGATAGCAAAGATCAATAAAACTAAAAGCTATCTTTGAGAAGATAAACAAAATTGATAAACCATTAGCCAGACTCATCAAGAGAAAAAGGGAGAAGACCCAAATCAATAGAATTAGAAATGAAAAAGGAGAAGTAACAACTGACACTGCAGAAATACAAAAGATCATGAGAGATTACCACAAGCAACTCTGTGCCAATAAAATGGACAACCTGGAAGAAATAGACAAATTCTTAGAAATGCACAACCTGCCAAGACTGAATCAGGAAGAAATAAAAAATATGAACAGACTAATCACAAGCACTGAAATTGAAACTGTGATTAAAAATTTTCCAACAAACAAAAGCCCAGGACCAGATGGCTTCACAGGCGAATTCTATCAAAAATTTAGAGAAGGGCTAGCACCTATCCCTTTCAAAATCTTCCAAAATATAGCCAAGGGAGGAACACTCCCAAACTCACTTTAAGAGTCCCCCATCACCCTGATACCAAAACCAGAGAAGGCTGTCACAAAGAAAGAAATCTACAGGCCAATTTCACTGATAAACATAGATGCAAAGATCCTCAACAAAATACTGGCAAAAGAAGCGACAGCACATTAAAAGGATCAAACACCATGATCAAGTGGGGTTTATTCCAGGAATGCAAGGATTCTTCAATATACACAAATCAGTCAATGTGATACACCATATTAGAAATTTGAAGGAGAAAAACTGTATGGTCATCTCAATAGATGCAGAGAAAGCTTTTGACAAAATTCAACACCCATTTATGATAAAAACCCTGCAGAAAGTAGGCATAGAGGGAACTTTCCTCAACATAATAAAGGTCATATATGACAAACCCACAGCCAACATGGTCCTCAATGGTGAAAAACTGAAAGCATTTCCAGTAAGATCAGGAGCAAGACAAGGTGGCCCACTCTCACCACTCTTATTCAACATAGTTTTGGAAATTTTATCCACAGCAATCAGAGAAGAAAAGGAAATAAAAGGAATCCAAATCAGAAAAGAAGTAAAGCTGTCACTGTTTGCAGATGACATGATACTATACACAGAGAATCCTAAAGATGCTACCAGAAAACTACGCTAGCTAATCAATGAATTTGGTAAAGTAGCAGGATACAAAAATAATGCACAGAAATCTCTGGCATTCCTATACACTAATGATGAAAAATCTGAAAGTGAAATCGAGAAACACTCCCATTTACCATGGCAACAAAAGGAATAAAATATCTAAGAATAAACCAACCTAAGGAGACAAAAGACCTGTATGCAGAAAATTATAAGACACTGATGAAAGAAATTAAAGATGATACAAATAGATGGAGAGATATACCATGTTCTTGGATGGGAAGAATCAACACTGTGAAAATGACTCTACTACCCAAAGCAATCTACAGATTCAATGCAATCCCTATCAAACTACCACTGGCATTTTTCACAGAACTAGAACAAAAAATTTCACAATGTGTATGGAAACACGAAAGACCCCGAATAGCCAAAGCAATCTTGAGAACGAAACACAGAGCTGGAGGAATCAGGCTCCCTGACTCCAGACTATACTCCAAAGCTACAGTAATCAAGACAGTATGTTACTGGCCCCAAAACAGAAATATAGATCAATGGAACAGGATAGAAAGCCCAGAGATAAACCCAAGCACATATGGTCAACTTATCTTTGATAAAGGTGTCAGGAATGTACAGTGGAGAAAGGACAGCCTCTTCAATAAGTGGTGCTGGGAAAACTGGACAGGTATATGTAAAAGTATGAGATTAGATCACTCCATAACACCATACACAAAAATAAGCTCAAAAATGGATTAAAAACCTAAATGTAAGGCCAGAAACTATCAAACTCTTAGAGGAAAATATAGGCAGAACACTCTATGACATAAATCACAGCAGGATCCTTTTTGACCCACCTCCTAGTGAAATGGATATAAAAAAATAAACAAATGTGACCTAATGAAACTTCAGAGCTTTTGCACAGCAAAGGAAACCATAAACAAGACCAAAAGACAGCCCTTAGAATGGGAAAAATTTTTTGCAAATGAAGCAACTGACAAAGGATTAGTCGCCAAAATTTACAATCAGCTCAATAACAAAAAACAAACAACCTATTCCAAAAATGGGCAGAAGACCTAAATAGACATTTCTCCAAAGAAGATATACAGACTGCTAACAAACACATGAAAGAATGCTCAAGATCATTAATCATTAGAGAAATGCAAATCAAAACTACAATGAGATATCATCTCACGCCAGTCAGAATGGCCATCATCAAAAAATCTAGAAACAATAAATGCTGGAGAGGGTGTGGAGAAAAGGGAACACTCTTGCCCTGCCGGTGGGAATGTGCATTGGTACAGCCACTATGGAGAACAGTATGGAGGTTCCTTAAAAAACTACAAATTGATCTACCATATGACCCAGCAATCCCACTGCTGGGCATATACCCTGAGAAAACCATAATTCCTAAAGAGTCATGTACCAAAATGTTCATTGCAGTTCTATTTACCACAGCCAGGAGATGGAAACAACTTAAGTGTCTGTCATCTGATGAATGGATAAAGAAGATGTGGCACATATATACAATGGAATATTACTCAGCCATAAAAAGAAACGAAACTGAGCTCTTTGTAATGAGGTGAATGGACCTAGAGTCTGTCATACAGAGTGAAGTAAGTCAGAAAGAGAAAGACAAATACCGTATGCTAACATATATATATGGAATTTAAGGAAAAAGTGTCATGAAGAACCTAATTGTAAGACAGGAATAAAGACACAGACCTAGTAGAGAATGGACTTGAGGATATAGGGAAGGGGAAGGGTAAGCTGTGACAAGGTGAGACAGTGGCATGGACATATATATACTACCAAACGTAAAATAGATAACTAGTGGGAAGTAGCCGCATAGCACAGGGATATCAGCTCAGTGCTTTGTGACCACCTAGAGGGGTGGGATATGGAGGGTGGGAGGCAAGGAGATGCAAGAGGAAAGATATAGAGGAACTTATGTATAACTGATTCACTTTGTTATAAAGGAGAATCTAACACCACTGTAAAGCAATTATACTCCAAAAAAGATGTAAAAAAAAAAAAAAAAAGTGCAGCAATGGACACATGCTCATGGAATTAACTGGTCTTATGTTCCCCACCATTATGAACAGTTGGCCTGATAGATTGGTGAAATGGCCTTTCAAAGACTCAGTAAGAGCACCAGCTAAGTGGAAATACCTTGTAGAGTTGAGGCATGGTTCTCCAGAAGGCTATATATGCTCTGAATTGTCCAATATATGGTGCTCTTTCTCTGATAGGCAGAATTTCCAGTTCTAGGAATCAAGGGATGGAAATGGGAGCAGCACCATTTACTTTTACCCTTAATGACACATTATCAAAAAAATTTATTTCTGTTCCCATGACTTGCTCTGCTGGCTTAGAAGTCTTTGTTCCAGAGAGATGAATACTTCCACCTTGAGGCTCAACAATGATTCCGTTGAACTAGATGTTAAGATTGCCATCCAACTACCTTGGGCTCCTCATGGCTTCTGAATCAACAGGCAAAAATGGAGTTACAATTTTGGCTGAGGTGATTAGTCCTGACTACCAAAGGGTAATTGAACTACTATTCCACGATGGAGGTAATAAAGAGTATGTCTTGAATACAGTAGATCCCTTAGGAAATCTCTTATTACCATGCCCTGTGATTAAGCTCAGTGGAAAACTACAACTCAATCCAGAAAAGACTACTAATGGCCCAGTGCCTTCAGGAATGAAAGTTTGGGTCACCCTGCTATGTAAAGAACCGTGGCCAGCTGAGGTGCTTGCTGAAGGAAAATGGAATGCAGAATGGGTGGTGGAAGAAGAGAGATAAAATACCAGCTATGATCAGATAACCAATTATAGAAAAGAAGATGTAATTGTCATGATAATTTCCTTCTTTCATTGTTATAAATACATCTGTGTATATATACATATATTAAGCAAGTATCTTTATTTTCTTTCCCTCTTATTCCCATATTCCATAACATAAGATATATTAATTATCATGGTATTTATGTATTGTTACTTTTACACAATGATATTTAAGTTACATGATATCAGGAGAAGAGTAAACATCACTCAAGGGGAAGGGATTAGTGCATTTAAGTTGTTAACATAATGGTTGTTTCATGTTAGGCAAAATTATGTCCCTGTTATTGTCTTTATTTGGATATTAGATTTGGTTTAAGGAGATCATGTGTGTGCCAAGTTGATAAGGGATGGACTTGTGATAGTTAATTTTATATATCAACTTAACTGAGCAAAGGGATGCCCAGATAGCTGGTAAAACATTATTTCTAGGTGTGTTTGTGAGAGGTTTTCTGGAAGAGATTATCATTTGAATCAATACACTGAGTAAAACAGATCACTGTCACCAGTGTGGGTGGGCATCATCCCGTCTATTGAGGGCCTGAATAGAATAAAATATGAAGAGTAAATTTGCTCTCTTTTTGTTGGAACTGGGACATCCACGTTATCCTGCCCTTGGACATCAGCTCCTGTTGGAGCTTAAATTGTAGCTCCTATTTCTTGGGCCTTTGGACTTGGACTGGGACTTAACCATTGGCTTCCTGATTCTCAGGCCTTTGGACTCAGACTGAATTATACCACTGGCTTTCTTCATTCCTCCACTTGGAGATGGCAGATCATGGGACTTCTTGACCTTCATAATCATATGAACCAATTTCTATAATAAATCACCTCTTATATAAATATCTTTATGTGAAGCCTGTGTGTGAGCACAGGGCACTATCCAAACCTCTCTTCCGGGGAGACTGTGCAGACCACAACTGCCAGGGTCCCGGGATCTAGGGACAACTTCCCCGGGAGAATGCATGGCACACCTCAGGCTGGTGCAATATCCCACTGGCCTCTGCCACAGGAGGCTCGCCCTGCATCCGCACCCCTTCCTCCCCCTGGATTGAGTGAGCCAGAGTCCCCGAAGCAGCTGCTCCTTTAACCCCGTCCTCTCTGAGCAAAGAACAGATGCCCTCCAGCGACCTACACACAGAGGCGGGGACAAATCCAAAGCTGAGCCCCGGGAGCTGTGCGAACAAAGAAGAGAAAGGGAAATCTCTCCAAGCAGCCTCAGAAGCAGAGGATTAAATCTCCACAATCAACTTGATGTACCCTGCATCTGTGGAATACATGAATAGACAATGAATCATCCCCAATTGTGGAGGTGGACTTTGAGAGCAAGATTTATTATTTTTTCCCCTTTTCCTCTTTTGTGAGTGTGTATGTGTAAGGTTCTGTGTGAGATTTTGTATTTATAGCTTTGCTTTCACCATTTGTCTTGGGTTCTATCTGTAAGGTGAACAGCTGATCTTTCAGAAGAAACTCTGCAAGCCAGAAGGGACTGGCAGGTCATATTTAAACTGATGAAGGAGAGAAACTTACAACCAAGATCACTCTACCCAGCAAGGATCTCATTCATATTTGATGGGGAAATTAAAAACTTTACAGACAAGCAAAAGCTGAGAGAGTTCAGCACCAGCAAACCAGCTTTACAAACAAATGCTAAAGGAACATCTCTAGGTAAAAAACACAGAGAAGGAAAAGACCTACAATAACAAACCCAAAACAATTAAGAAAATGGGAATAGGAACAAACATATAGATAATTACCTTAAATGTAAATAGATTAAATGCTCCCACCAAAAGATACAGACTGGCTGAAGGGATACAAAAACAAGACCCATATATATGCTCTAAACAAGAGACCCACTTCAGACCTAGAGACACATACAGACTGAAAGTAAGGGGATGGAAAAAGATATTCCATGCAAATGGAAACCAAGAGAAAGCTGGAGTAGCAATTCTCATATCAGACAAAATAGACTTTAAAATAAAGAGTATTAGAAGAGACAAAGAAGGACACTACATAATGATCAAGGGATCGATCCAAGAAGAAGACATAACAATTGTAAAGATTTATGTCCCTCAGTAGGAGCACCTCAATACATAAGGCAAATACTAACAACCATAAAAGCGGAAATCGGCAGTAACACATTCATACTAGGGGACTTTAACACCCCACTTTCACCAATGGACAGATCATCCAAACTTAAAATAAATAAAGAAACACAAGTTTTAAATGATACATTAAACAAGATGGACTTAATAGATATTTATAGGACATTCCATCCAAAAACAACAGAATACACATTTTTCTCAAGTGTTCATGGAACATTCTCCAGGATAGATCATATCTTGGGTCACAAATCAAGCCTTGGTAAATTTAAGAAAATTGAAATTGGATCAAGTATCTTTTCCAACCACAGTGCTATGAGACTAGGTATCAATTACAGGAAAAGATCTGTAAAAAATACAAACACATGGAGGCTAAACAATACACTACTTAATAATGAAGTGATCACTGAAGAAATCAAAGAGGAAATAAAAAAATACCTAGAAACAAATGACAATGGAGACACAACGACCCAAAACCTATGGGATGCAGCAAAAGCAGTTCTAAGGGGGAAGTTTATAGCAATACAAGCCCACCTTAAGAAGCAGGAAACATCTCGAATAAACAACCTAACCTTGCACCTCAAGCAATTAGAGAAAGAAGAACAAAAAAACCCCAACCCCAAAGTTATCAGAAGGAAAGAAATCATAAAAATCAGAAATAAATGAAAAAAAATGAAAGAAATGATAGCAAAGATCAATAAAACTAAAAGCTATCTTTGAGAAGGTAAACAAAATTGATAAACCATTAGCCAGACTCATCAAGAAAAATGGGGAGAATACTGAAATCAATAGAATTAGAAATGAAAAATGAGAAGTAACAACTGACACTGCAGAAATACAAAGATCATGAGAGATTACTACAAGCAACTCTATGCCTATAAAATGACCAACCTGGAAGAAATGGACACATTCTTAGAAATGCACAACCTGCCAAGACTGAATCAGGAAGAAATAGAAAATATGAACAGACCAATCACAAGCACTGGAATTGAAACTGTGATTAAAAATCTTCCAACAAACAAAAGCCCAGGACCAGATGGCTTCACAGGTGAATTCTATCAAACGTTTAGAGAAGAGCTAACACCTATCCTTCTCGAACTCTTCCAAAATATAGCAGAGGGAGGAACACTCCCAAACTCATTCTACAAGGCCACCATCACCCTGATACCAAAACAAGACAAGGATGTGACAAGGAAAGAAAACTACAGGCCAATATCACTGAGGAACACAGATGCAAAAATCCTCAACAAAATACTAGTAAACAGAATCGAACAGTACATTAAAAGGATCATACACCATGATCAACTAGGGTTTATTCCAGGGATGCAAGGAATCTTCAATATATGCAAATCAATCAATGTGATGCACCATATTAACAAATTGAAGGAGAAAAACCATATGATCATCTCAATAGATGCAGAGAAAGCTTTCGACAAAATTCAACACTCATTTATGATAAAAACCCT
>NW_020174575.1:512554-516457 GCF_003031525.2 Neophocaena asiaeorientalis asiaeorientalis | reverse complement strand
GATTCTACCAGGAAACTACTAGAGCTAATCAATGAATTTGGTAAAGTAGCAGGATACAAAATTAATGCACAGAAATCTCTGGCATTCCTATACACTAATGATGAATAATCTGAAAGTGAAATCAAGAAAACACTCCCATTTACCATTGCAACAAAAAGAATAAAATATCTCGGAATAGACCTACCTAAGGAGACAAAAGACCTGTATGCAGAAAAGGGTAAGACACTGATGAAAGAATTTAAAGATGATACAGATAGGTGGCGGAATATACCATGTTCTTGTATTGGAAGAATCAACATTGTTGAAATGACTCTACTACCCAAAGCAATCTACAGATTCAATGCAATCCCTATCAAACAACCACTGGCATTTTTCACAGAACTAGAACAAAAAGTTTCACAATGTGTATGGAAACACAAAAGTCCCCAAATAGCCAAAGCAATCTTGAGAACGAAACACGGAGCTGGAGGAATCAGGCTCCCTGACTTCAGACTATACTACAAAGCTACAGTAATCAAGACAGTATGGCACTGGCCCAAAAACAGAAATATAGATCAATGGAACAGGATAGAAAGCCCAGAGATAAACCCACGCACATATGGTCACCTTATCTTTGATAAAGGAGGCAGGAATGTATAGTGGAGAAAGGACAGCCTCCAATAAGTGGTGCTGGGAAAACTGGACAGGTACATGTAAAAGTATGAGATTAGATCACTCCATAACACCATACACAAAAATAAGCTCAAAATGGATTGGAGACCTAGATGTAAGGCCAGAAACTATCAAACTCTTAGAGGAAAATATAGGCAGAACACTCTATGACATAAATCACAACAGGATCCTTTTTGACCCACCTCCTAGAGAAATGAAAATAAAAAACAATAAACAAATGGGACCTAATGAAACTTCAAAGCTTTTGCACAGCAAAGGAAACCATAAACAAGATGAAAAGGCAACTCTCAGAATGGGAGAAAATATTTGCAAATGAAGCAATTGACAAAGGATTAATCTTCAAAGTTTACCAGCAACTTGTGCAGCTCAATAACAAAAAAATAAACAACCCAATCCAAATATGGGCAGAAGACCTAAATAGACATTTCTCCAAAGAAGATATACAGACTGCCAACAAACACCTGAAAGAATGCTCAACATCATTAATCATTAGAGAAATGCAAATCAAAGCTACAGTGAGATATCATCTCACACCAGTCTGAATGGCCATCATCAATAAATCTAGAAACAATAAATGCTGGAGAGGGTGTGGAGAAAATGGAACACTGCTGCACAGCTGGTGGGTATGTGAATTGGTGCAGCCACTATGGAGAATAGTATGGAGGTTCCTTAAAAAACTACAAATTGATCTACCATATGACCCAGCAATCCCACTACTGGGTATATACCCTGAGAAAACCATAATTCAAAAAGAGTCATGTAACAAAATGTTCATTGCAGGTCTATTTACAATAGCCAGGAGATGGAAACAACCTAAGTGTCCATCATTGGATGCATGGATAAGGAAGATGTGGCACATATATATAATGGAATATTACTCAGCTATAAGAAGAAATGAAATTGAGCTATTTGTGGTGAAGTGGATGGACCTAGAATCTGTCATACAGAGTGAAGTAAGTCAGAAAGAGAAAACAAATACCGTATGCTAACACATATATATAGAATTTAAGAAAAAAAATGTATTGAAAAACCTAGGGGTAAGATAGGAATAAAGACAGAGACCTACTAGAGAATGGCCTTAAGGATATGGGTAGGGGGAAGGGTAAGCTGCGATAATGTGAGACAGTGGTATGGACATATATACACTACCAAAGCTAAAACAGATAGCCAGTGGGAAGCAGCCGCATAGCACAAGGAGACCAGCTCAGTGCTTTGTGACCACCTAGAGGGGTGGGATAGGGAGGGTGCGAGGGAGGAAATCGCTAGAGGGAAGAGATATGGGAACATATGTGTATGTACAACTGATTCACTTTGTTATAAAGCAGAAACTAACACACCATTG
Source organism: Neophocaena asiaeorientalis asiaeorientalis (assembly GCF_003031525.2). Taxonomy (NCBI): domain Eukaryota; kingdom Metazoa; phylum Chordata; class Mammalia; order Artiodactyla; family Phocoenidae; genus Neophocaena; species Neophocaena asiaeorientalis. The sequence goes on along the minus strand of NW_020174575.1, from coordinate 514,443 downwards.
TAAAGCAATTATACCCCAGTAAAGATGTTAAAAATAAAGTCACAAATGTGTGGGGGTCTTACAATGACTGTCTCCCCCAGGAGTTTTTAACTCTCAAATTTGTCCACAGTGAGCCGCAAGCAACTCATTAAGTATATTTCTGGTTTCTCTACCCCAGCACTGTTTCCCATGGAGGTTTATGATTATGATTTTCTGTACTGGTGAATTGTGATTCTCTGTGTCTACCTGTCTTTCTTTCCAATTTTAGTGTCAGCAGTTTTCCCAGTCCTCACTTCTCTGATGAATCTAAGAAGAGTTTTTAATTTTTCAGTTTTCAGCTTTTTACCTGTTGTTAGGACAGAATAATGACTTCCAAGCTCCTTACCTGCTGGACTAGAAAGGGGAAGTCCTGGATCTCATATGTGGAATCTAAAGAATAAAACAGAGGGATCTGCGAAGATAATGGAGAAGAAAGAACCTGAGCTCACCTCCTCCCATGAGCACACCAAAGTCACAACTATCCTCAGGATGACCATTGATGAGAAAGACTGGATGCTGCTAGAAAATATCTATAACTAAAGACATAAAGAAGGGGGCTTCCCTGGTGGCGCTGTGGTTGAGAATCTGCCTGCTAATGCAGGGGACACGGGTTTGAGCCCTGGTCTGGGAGGATCCCACATGCCACAGAGCAACTAGGCCCGTGAGCCACAACTACTGAGCCTGCGCGCCTGGAGCCTGTGCTCCACAACAAGAGAGGCTGCGATAGTGAGAGGCCTGCACACCGCGATGAAGAGTGGCCCCCACTTGCCACAACTAGAGAAAGCCCACACACAGAAACGAAGACCCAACAGAGCAAAAAATAAATACATTTTAAAAAAAAGGAAGAGAGTAAAAAAAAAAAAAAAAAAAAAAAAAAGAACAGAAAAGACATACAGAAGGGACTACAATGACAGGTAGGAGTAGTGGATTCATGATATAATCAAGTCCCATACCCCTGGGAGGGTGACCCACAAACTGGAGAATAATGATATTGCAGAGGTTCTTCAACAGGTGTGAGAGTTCTGAGCCCTACTTAGAGCTCCCCAGCCTTCGGGTCCTGCACCAGGAAGATGAGCCCCTAGAGCATTTGGCTTTGAACTCCAGCGGGGTTTAATTTTAGGAATCCCAAAGGACTGGGGGAAATAGACTTTACTCTTAAAGGGTGCACACAAAATCTCATGTTCACCAGGACCAAGGGCAAAAGCAGTGATTTTATAGGAGCCTGAGCCACACCTACCTGCTGTTCTTGGAGAGTCTTCCAGAGAGGTAGGAGGCAGATGTGTCTCACTCTGGGAACATAGATACTGGCAGCAGCCATATTTGGAAGCTTTCCATCACATGTACAATAGTGCCAGCAGGTGCCATCATGGGATCCTCGCTCTAGCTCATTATCACAAAGACCTGGCCCCACCCAACAGCCTATAAGCACCAGTGCTGGGATGCCTCAGGCCAAACAACTAACTGGGCAAGGACAAAAGCCCCACCCATCAGCAGATAGGCTGCTTAAAGAATTCCTGAGGCCGCAGGTGACCCTAGACACATCTCTTCCCACCAGAGGGCCAAGACCGAGCTTCACCCACCAATGGGCAGGCACAGGAATCCTGCACTACCCTCTAGACTAGCCTCACCCACTAGGGAGCAGACACCAGATGCAAGAAAACCACAAATCTGTAGCCTGTGGACCCAGATCACCCACAGCTGTCCAGACTCTACCCTGGGACCATCTAGGCCCTGGCTCTGCAAACTAACAGGCCAACACAAGTTTGAGGACAAACTGGGCCCCATGTCCAACTGTGTCAGGAACTGGCCTCACCCCACCAGTGATCTGACACCAGCTCTGAGATCCCTGAGCCCTGCAGGCTCACTCTAGG
>NW_020174575.1:508398-512537 GCF_003031525.2 Neophocaena asiaeorientalis asiaeorientalis | reverse complement strand
GGATTGTTTGTTATAGCACATGCTATGTATTTTAAATGGACAAAAAAGTGGTATTATCTACATTATTTTAAGATAAATTGCCTTTGAATGAGAGCTTCCTTTCCAGTACTTTGAGGTCTACAAAGCGTATCTATAAAAAGTCACCACTGTGGAAAATAGAGACTGAGTGGGGGACTACCCTGGCAGTCCAGTGGTTAAGACTTTGCCTTCCAATGCAGGGGGTGAGGGTTCAATCCCTGGCCAGGGAGCTAAGAGCCCACATGCCTCACAGCCAAAAAACCAGAACATAAAACAGAAGCAGTATTGCTACAAATTCAATAAAGACTTTAAAAATGGTCCATATAAAAAAAAAATCTTAAAAAAAGACTGAGGCGGGGCTTCCCTGGTGGCACAGTGGTTGGGAGTCCGCCTGCCGATGCGGGGGATGCGGGTTCGTGCCCCGGCCCGGGAGGATCCCGCATGCCATGGAGCGGCTGGGCCGGTGGGCCATGGCCACTGGGCCTGCACATCCAGAGACTGTGCTCTGCGGCGGGGGAGGCCACAGCAGTGAGGGGCCCGCGTACTGCAAGAAAAAAAAAAAAAAAAAGACTGACGGGGAGAGGCTGTGGTTTTTCTTTTTGATTAGTTGCTGTAACACTGTCCTTCAGGTGGCTGAGGAATTATCATATTTTCTTTAAACATCATTAAACTCTTAGACATCAATAAAGCTCTTGCAAGACAACTTTTATGCTATAGGAATTCTGCCATTTTGCTAGCACCAACATGGCTCTTCAGCTCACAACTCCATTATAACTATTAACTACATTCATACTATTTTTGTTATAAATCTTCCAAAGTGGTGTGATTCTGAGTATTTAGGTCCACATTCTGTTTTAAGGCTGTATATCCATTTTTCATAAAGAGTTACTATCCCTTTCTATCTTGTGTCATGTCTTCATCATTTTCTAGACTCCAGCTAACTGTGCAATCTCCTCCTCCTTTCTGGCTTTCTTCATGTTCTAACAGTCAGAAATTTCAGGAGACTTTTACTCCTCTGGAGTGAAATTGCCTGGGTTCAAGCCCTCTTTACCACTCACATTGCTGTGTGACTTCAGGTGAGAGACTTGAATCTTTCCTGGCCTCAGTTTTTCCATCTGAAAAAGAGGAGGAAAATATCAACTTCATAGGGTTTCTGTGAAGATTAAATTCTTTGCTAAACTTTAGCACAGGGAGGAAGAGAGGACACTAGAAGAGGCAGTATTTACCAGGCCATTATATCCAGCTTTTAATTCTCACAACTTCTCAATGCAGCAACTCCTAGTAATATCCTCTTTATAGAGATAAAAACCCTTGAAACTTTAAGCTAATGGATGGAGGAGTGCATATTAAAACACAAGCCTCTTATCTGTGATGCTCACAAATATCTGCTACTCGCAGAGATTCCTCAGTTCTTGGAGGGATTTCTTACAAGAAAAATTGACAAAGTGAATTCCTGTACATTGAGTCCTTTGGCCTGGACTCCCCAGTTTTTTTCTTGCTACTTCATAAGGATACTCGTAAGTATAACAAGCTTTTGGTTTCCTTCAGATGCATAGCAGTGAAGAACACAATGACTAATAGTATAATTTGGGACCACTGCCATAATTCATGCTAAAGTATACATAGTTTTACCCACCATTTGCATCAGTACAAATCCAACACATTTAAAATGGCAAATGACATCTTAGTATTATTATGAAAATAACATTGACCCTATGGACTCCCTGAATATGCCTTAAGTACCCCCAGGGGTTCACAGAACACACTTTGAGAACTACTGACTAAGCAGCCACTTAAAGACATGCATGAACTTCAACTATATTCCACAAGATGGTGCTATAGTAATGCACATCAGTAATTGAATGTTGGGTCAAGACTGATCTTAAAAATTTGGTTGGTTTCAGAAACCAATGTAGCTAAAATGTATATATTAAGAAAGTTGCTTTAAGTGGGCTCTTGGAGTACCAGGTCTATCTTATTATCTGAGCCCTCACCTCCAGCACATAACCTTGTTCCCTGAATACTGCTTTGCACATAGTTACATTCCATATAAACCCTTTCCTCAGGGGCACATGAACACCTCATGTTAATTTGGATGGTCATATGTTGCAATCATGGACTCTCGAAACCTTATCAAATTTAATGATTTTTCGATAAGAATATTTTACCTCCTTCCAAATAACCTTCCACCTTTGTTTTTACAAACCATACACCCTGGAATTACATGTAACTTTCCTGGAGCTGAGATCTTTAAGTTCTGTGGTTCTAAAGCTGTATTTTCAGCGGGGGAGGAGCACAAATCCTTTTGTGACTTTGACAAAAGTTGTGGACCTTCTTCCCAGAAAAAAATGTACATATATGTACATGAAACTTTGCATACAATTTCAAAGAGGTTAGATATGCCCTGAAGCCACGACTCATGTTAAGAACTGCTTTAGTGGTAGAAACTCTTGCCAAGCCTCATCTAACTCTTTCAGTTTAGGTAAAAGAGAAGTTTGTATTACACAAAAGAGATCTGGAGTCTATATGTCCTCTTATTGTTTTGCTATTATTAAGAACTTTGTATGCTATAGTGTTTTCATCCTTTAAAAATCCCATGCTTCTAGTTGATAATGAGAAAAATTTAATATGCCCACCAGGATTTTGATATGGCTTTTTGACAAGGGGTCATTACTCTCCATGTTAAGGATTATGTCCTATCTTTTTCATATACACCACTAGCCAAGAACATTTTGCTAGACTTTATTTTTGTATTCTATATTACAAAGCAATAGGATCCATTTTATTTTTTAAATGTAAAATTATAATATTTAATATGACGTTTGTTATCAAATTATCGGCAACCTACACTACCCTCAGGGCCTTTGACACTTTCTGAGAGGCTTACTGTCTGAAATTTCTCCTTTAAACATTTATTAATTCAATTTTTGAAGACTTTTCTTTGGAATTCCCTATTAAATGGTGAATTACCCAAGGAAAAGTACATGTTAAGCTGGTGGTTTAAGGTACATTCTGTGGATTCTTGGGTCTCATAAAAATGATCTAGAAAGCCTAAAAAGGTTTTGCTTTTTTAAAAAAATTCTTTATTGGAGTATAATTGTTTTACAATGGTGTGTTAGTTTCCGCATTATAACAAAGTGAATCAGCTATACATATACATATATCCCCATATCGACTCCCTCTTGTATCTCCTGCCAACCCTCCCTATCCCATCCCTCTAGGTGGTCACAGGGCACCGAGCTTATCTCGCTGTGCTATGTGACTGCTTCCCACTAGCTATTTTATTGGGTTTTTTTTTTGCGGTACACGGGTCTCTCACCGTTGTGGCCTCTCCCGATGCGGAGCACAGGCTCCGAACGCGCAGGCCCAGCAGTCATGGCTCCTGGGCCCAGCCGCTCTGCGGCACGTGGGATCCTCCCGGACCGGGGCATGAACCCGTGTCCCCCGCATCGGCAGGCGGACCCTCAACCACTGTGCCACCAAGGAAGCCCCCCACTAACTATTTTACATTTGTAGTATATATTAGTCCATGACACTCTCTCACTTCGTCCCAGCTTCCCTTTCCCCCTCCCTGTGTCCTCAAGTCCATTCTCTACACCTGCCTCTTTATTCCAGTCTTGCCCCTAGGTTCTTCATAACCATTTTTTTTTAGATTCCATATATATGTGTTAGCATACGGTATTTGTTTTTCTCTTTCTGACTTACCTCACTCTGTATGACAGACTCTAGGTCCATCCACCTCACTACAAATAACTCAATTTTGTTTCTTTTTATGGATGAGTAATATTCCATTGTATATATATGTCACATCTTCTTTATCCATTCATCTGTCGATGGACACTTAGGTTGCTTCCATGTCCTAGCTATTGTAAATAGAGCTGTAATGATCATTTTGGTGCATGACAATTTTTGAATTATGGTTTTCTCAGGGTATATGCTCAGTAGTGGGATTGCTGGGTGGTATGGTAGTTCTATTTCTAATTTTTTAAGGAACCTCCATACTGTTCTCCGTAGTGGCTGTACCAATTTACATTCCAACCAACAGTGCAAGAGGGTTCCCTTTCACCACACCCTCTCCAGCATTTATTATTTGTAGATTTTTTGATGATGGACATTCTGAC
>NW_020174575.1:451602-505787 GCF_003031525.2 Neophocaena asiaeorientalis asiaeorientalis | reverse complement strand
TTTTGCGGTACACGGGTCTCTCACCGTTGTGGCCTCTCCCGATGCGGAGCACAGGCTCCGAACGCGCAGGCCCAGCAGTCATGGCTCCTGGGCCCAGCCGCTCTGCGGCACGTGGGATCCTCCCGGACCGGGGCATGAACCCGTGTCCCCCGCATCGGCAGGGGGGCCCCCCACCACCGTGCCCCCAAGGTGTGCCACCAAGGAAGCCCCCCACTAACTATTTTACATTTGTAGTATATATTAGTCCATGACACTCTCTCACTTCGTCCCAGCTTCCCTTTCCCCCTCCCTGTGTCCTCAAGTCCATTCTCTACACCTGCCTCTTTATTCCAGTCTTGCCCCTAGGTTCTTCATAACCATTTTTTTTTAGATTCCATATATATGTGTTAGCATACGGTATTTGTTTTTCTCTTTCTGACTTACCTCACTCTGTATGACAGACTCTAGGTCCATCCACCTCACTACAAATAACTCAATTTTGTTTCTTTTTATGGATGAGTAATATTCCATTGTATATATATGTCACATCTTCTTTATCCATTCATCTGTCGATGGACACTTAGGTTGCTTCCATGTCCTAGCTATTGTAAATAGAGCTGTAATGATCATTTTGGTGCATGACAATTTTTGAATTATGGTTTTCTCAGGGTATATGCTCAGTAGTGGGATTGCTGGGTGGTATGGTAGTTCTATTTCTAATTTTTTAAGGAACCTCCATACTGTTCTCCGTAGTGGCTGTACCAATTTACATTCCAACCAACAGTGCAAGAGGGTTCCCTTTCACCACACCCTCTCCAGCATTTATTGTTTGTAGATTTTTTGATGATGGCCATTCTTATTGGTGTGAGGTGACACCTCACTGCAGTTTTAACTTGCATTTGTTTAAGGATTAGTGATATGGAGCATCCGTTCATGTGTTTGTGAGCAATCTGTATATCTTCTTTGGAGAAATGTCTATATAGGTCTTCTGCCCATTTCTGGATTGGGTTGTTTGTTTTTTTGATATTGAGCTGCATGAGCTGTTTGTAAATTTTGGAGATTACTCATTTGTCTCTTGCTTCATTTGCAAATATTTTCTCCCATTCTGAGGGCTGTCTTTTTGTCTTGTTTATGGTTTCCTTTGCTGTGCAAAAGATTTAAATTTTCATTAGGTCCTGTTTCTTTATTTTTGTTTTTATTTCCATTTTCTAGGATGTAGATCAAAAAGGATCTTGCTGTGATTTATGTCATAGAGAGTTCTGCCTATGTTTTCCTCTAAGAGTTTTATACTGTCTGGCCTTACATTTAGGTCTTTAATCCATTTTGAGTTTATTTTTGTGTATGGTGTTGGGGAGTGTTCTACTTTCATTCTTTTACATGTAGCTATCCAGTTTTCCCAGCAGCACTTATTGAAGAGGCTGTCTTGTCTCCATTGTATATTCTTGCCTCCTTTATCAAAGATAAGGTGACCATATATGTGTGGGTTTATCTCTTGGTTTTCTGTTCTGTTCCATTGATCTATAGTTCTGTTTTTGTGCCAGTACCATACTGTCATGATTACTGTAGCTTTGTAGTATAGTCTGAAGCCAGGGAGCCTGATTCCTCCAGCTCCGTTTTTCTTTCTCAAGATTGTTTTGGTTATTAGGGGTCTTTTGTTTTTCCATGCAAATTGTGATATTTTTTGCCCTAGCTCTGTGAAAAATTCCATTGGTAGTTTGATAGGGATTGCATTGAATCTCTAGATTTCTTTGAGAAGTATAGTCATTTTCTCAATGTTGATTCTTCCAATCCAAGAACATGGTATATCTCTCCATCACTTTGTATCATCCTAAAATTCCTTCATCACTGTCTTATTGTTTTCTGCATACAGGTCTTTGGTCTCCTTAGATAGATTTATTCCTAGGTATTTTATTCTTTTCGTTGAAATGGTAAATGGGAGTGTTTCATTAATTTCTCTTTCAGATTTTTCATCTTCAGTGTATAAGAATGCAAGACATTTCTGTGCATTCATTTTGTATCCTGCTACTTTACCAAATTCATTGAATAGCTCTAGTAGTTTTCTGGTAGAATCTTTAGGATGTATAGCATCATGTCATCTGCAAACAGTGACAGTTTTACTTCTTGTTTTCATATTTGGATTGTTTTTATTTCTTTTTCTTCTCTGATTTCTGTGGCTGAACCTTCCACAATTATGTTGATTAATAGTGGTGAGAGTGGGCAACCTTGTCTTGTTTATGGTCTTAGTGGATATGGTTTCAGTTTTTCACCATTCAGAACAATGTTGGCTGTGGGTTTGTCATATATGGCCTTTATTATGTTGACGAAAATTCCCTCTATGCCTACTTTCTGGAGGGCTTTTTGAATAAATGGGTGTTGAATATTGTCAAAAGCTTTTTCTGCATCTATTGAGAAGATCATATGCTTTTCTCCTTCAATTTCTTAATATGGTTTTATCATATTGATTTGTGTATAGTGAAGATTCCTTGCATTCATGGGATAAACTCCATGTGATCATGGTGTGTGATCATTTTAATGTGCTGTTGGATTCGGTTTGCTAGTATTTTGTTGAGGATTTTAACATCTATGTTCATCAGTGATATTGGCCTGTAGTTTTCTTTCTTTGTGACGTCATTGTCTGGTTTTGGTATCAGGGTGATGGTGGCCTCTTAGAATGAGTTTGGGAGTGTTCCTCCCTCTGATACATGTTGGAAGAGTTTGAGAAAGATAGGTGTTAGCTCTTCTCTAAATGTTTGATAGAATTCGCCTGTGAAGCCATCTGGTCCTGGGCTTTTGTTTCTTGGAAGATTTTAGTCACAGTTTCAATTTCAGTGCTTGTGATTGGTCTGTTCATATTTTCCATTTCTCCCTGGTTTAGTCTCTGAAGGTTTTGCTTTTCTAATAATTTGCCCATTTCTTCCATGTTGTCCATTTTATTGGCCTGTATGTCTGGCTAATGGTTTATCAATTTTGTTTATCTTCTCAAAGAGCCAGCTTTTAGTTTTATTGATCTTTGCTATCCTTTCCTTCATTTCTTTTTCATTTAGTTATGATCTGATCTTTATGATTTCTTTCCTTCTGCTAACTTTGGGGTTTTTTGTTCTTTCTCTAATTGTTTTTGGTGTAAGGTTAGGTTGTTTATTTGAGATCGTTCTTGTTTCTTGAGGTAGGATTGTATTGCTATAAACTTCCCCTTAGAACTGCTTTTGCTGCATCCCATATGTTTTCGCTGATTGCGTTTTCATTGTCATTTGGTCCTATGTATTTTTTGATTTCCTCTTTGATATTTTCAGTGATTTCTTGGTTATTTAGTAGCGTATTGTTTAGGTTCCATGTGTTTGTATTTTTTACAGATTTTTCTTGCAATTGATATCTAGTCTCACAGTGCTGTGGTCGGAAAAGATACTTGATATGATTTCAATTTTCTTATATTGATGAGGCTTTATTTGTGGACCAAGATATTATCTCTCCTGGAGAATGTTCCATGAGCGCTTGAGAAAAATATGTATTCTGTTGTTTTTGGATGGAATGTCCTATAAATATCAATTAAGTCCATCTTGTTTAATGTATCATTTAAAGCTTGTGTTTCCATATTTATTTTCATTTTGGATGATCTTTCCATTTGTGAAAATGGGATGTTGAAGTCCCCTACTATGATTGTGTTACTGTTGATTTCCCCTTTTATCACTGTTAGCATTTTTCTTATGTATTGAGGTGCTTCTGTGTTGTGTGCATAAATATTTATAATTGTTATATCTTCTTCTTGGTTTGATCCCTTGATCATTATGTAGTGTCCTTCTTTGTCTCTTGTAGTAGTCTTTATTTTATAGTTTAGTTTATCTGATACGAGTATTGTTACTCCAGCCCTCTTTTGATTTCTTTGGCATTGAATATCTTTTTCCATCCCCTCATTCTCTGTCTGTGTGTGTCCCTAGGTTTGAAGTGAGTCTCATCTAGACAGCATATATACACATCTTGTTTTTGTGTCCATTCAGCCAGTCTATGTCATTTGGTGGGAGCATTTAATCGATTTACATTTAAGGTAGTTATCAATATGCATGTTCCTATTCCCATTTTCTTATTTGTTTTGGGCTCATTATTATAGGTATTTTCCTCCTCTTGTGTTTCTTGCCTATAGAAGTTCCTTTAGCATTTGTTCTAAAGCTGGTTTTGTGGTGCTGAATTCTCTTAGCTTTTGGTTGTCTGTAAAGGTTTTAATTTCTCTGTTGAACGTGAATGAGATCTTTGCTGTGTAGAGTAATCTTGGTTGTAGGTTTTTCCCTTTCATCACTTTAAATATGTCCTGCCACTCCCTTCTGGCTTGCAGAGGTTTTGCTGGAAGGTCAGCTGTTACCGTTATGGGGATTCCCTGTGTGTTATTTTTCCCTTGCTGCTTTTAATATTTTTTCTTTGTATTTAATTTTTGTTGCATATGTTGAAGAATCCTTGCATTCCTGGGATAAACCCCACTTGATCATGGTGTATGATCCTTATAATGTGCTGTTGGAATCTGTTTGCTAGTATTTTCTTGAGGATTTTTGCATGTTTATGTTTATCAGTGGTATTAGCCAGTAGTTTTCTTTTTCTGTCACATTTGTCTGGTTTTGGTATCAGGGTGGTAATGGCCTCGTAGAATGATTTTGGGAATGTTGCTCCCTCTGCTATATTTTGGAAGAATTCGAAAAGGTTAGGTGTTGGCTCTTTTCTAAGTATTTGATAGAATTTGCCTAGAAGCCATCTGGTCCTGGACTTTTGTTTGTTGGAAGGTTTTTAATCACAGTTTCCATTTCAGTGCTTGTGATTGGTCTCTTTATATTCTCTATTTCTTTCTGGTTCAGTCTCAGAGGGTTGTGCTTTTCTAAGAATCTGTCCATTTCTTCCAGGTTGTCCATATTATTGGCATATAGTTGCTTATTGTAATCTCTCTTGATCCTTTGTATTTCTGAAGTGTCACTTCTTACTTCTTTTTCATTTCTACTTCTGTTGATTTGAATCTTCTTTTTCTTCTTGATGAGGCTGGCTAATGGTTTATCAATTTTGTTTATCTTCTCAAAGAGCCAGCTTTTAGTTTTATTGATCTTTGCTATCCTTTCCTTCATTTCTTTTTCATTTAGTTATGATCTGATCTTTATGATTTCTTTCCTTCTGCTAACTTTGGGGTTTTTTGTTCTTTCTCTAATTGTTTTTGGTGTAAGGTTAGGTTGTTTATTTGAGATCGTTCTTGTTTCTTGAGGTAGGATTGTATTGCTATAAACTTCCCCTTAGAACTGCTTTTGCTGCATCCCATATGTTTTCGCTGATTGCGTTTTCATTGTCATTTGGTCCTATGTATTTTTTGATTTCCTCTTTGATATTTTCAGTGATTTCTTGGTTATTTAGTAGCGTATTGTTTAGGTTCCATGTGTTTGTATTTTTTACAGATTTTTCTTGCAATTGATATCTAGTCTCACAGTGCTGTGGTCGGAAAAGATACTTGATATGATTTCAATTTTCTTATATTGATGAGGCTTTATTTGTGGACCAAGATATTATCTCTCCTGGAGAATGTTCCATGAGCGCTTGAGAAAAATATGTATTCTGTTGTTTTTGGATGGAATGTCCTATAAATATCAATTAAGTCCATCTTGTTTAATGTATCATTTAAAGCTTGTGTTTCCATATTTATTTTCATTTTGGATGATCTTTCCATTTGTGAAAATGGGATGTTGAAGTCCCCTACTATGATTGTGTTACTGTTGATTTCCCCTTTTATCACTGTTAGCATTTTTCTTATGTATTGAGGTGCTTCTGTGTTGTGTGCATAAATATTTATAATTGTTATATCTTCTTCTTGGTTTGATCCCTTGATCATTATGTAGTGTCCTTCTTTGTCTCTTGTAGTAGTCTTTATTTTATAGTTTAGTTTATCTGATACGAGTATTGTTACTCCAGCCCTCTTTTGATTTCTTTGGCATTGAATATCTTTTTCCATCCCCTCATTCTCTGTCTGTGTGTGTCCCTAGGTTTGAAGTGAGTCTCATCTAGACAGCATATATACACATCTTGTTTTTGTGTCCATTCAGCCAGTCTATGTCATTTGGTGGGAGCATTTAATCGATTTACATTTAAGGTAGTTATCAATATGCATGTTCCTATTCCCATTTTCTTATTTGTTTTGGGCTCATTATTATAGGTATTTTCCTCCTCTTGTGTTTCTTGCCTATAGAAGTTCCTTTAGCATTTGTTCTAAAGCTGGTTTTGTGGTGCTGAATTCTCTTAGCTTTTGGTTGTCTGTAAAGGTTTTAATTTCTCTGTTGAACGTGAATGAGATCTTTGCTGTGTAGAGTAATCTTGGTTGTAGGTTTTTCCCTTTCATCACTTTAAATATGTCCTGCCACTCCCTTCTGGCTTGCAGAGGTTTTGCTGGAAGGTCAGCTGTTACCGTTATGGGGATTCCCTGTGTGTTATTTTTCCCTTGCTGCTTTTAATATTTTTTCTTTGTATTTAATTTTTGATAGTTTGATTAATATGTGTCTTGGCGTGTTTTTCCTTGGAATTTTCCTGTATAGGCTCTCTGCACTTCCTGTGCTTGATTGACTATTTCCTTTTCTATATTAGGGAAGTTTTCAACTATAATCTCTTCAAACATTTTCTCAGTCCTTTTCTTTTTCTCTTCTTCTTCTGAGTCCCCTATAATTCAAATGTTGGTGCGTTTAATGTTGTCCCAGAGGTCTCTGAGACTGTCCTCAATTCTTTTCATTCTTTTCTCTTTATTCTGCACTGTGGTAGTTGTTTCCACTATTTTATCTTCCAGGTCACTTATTCGGTCTTCTGCCTCAGTTATTCTGCTATTGATTCTTTCTAGAGAATTTTAAATTTCATTTACTGTGTTTTTCATCATTGATTGTTTCCTCTTTAGTTCTTCTAGGTCCTTGTTAAATGTTCCTTGTTTTTTCTCCATTCTATTTCCAAGATTTTGTATCAACTTAACTATCATTACTCTGAATTATTTTTCAGGTAGACTGCCTGTTTCCTTCTCATTTGTTTGGTCTGGTGGGTTTTTACCTTACTCCTTCATCTGCTGAGTAATTCTCTGTCTTCTCATTTTGCTTAACTTACTGTGTTTGGGGTTTCCTTTTCGCAGGCTGCATATTCGTTATTCCTGTTGTTTTTAGTGTCTGCTGCCAGTGGGTAATGTTGGTTCAGTGGGTTTTGTAGGCTTCCTGGTTGAAGGGACTGGTGCCTGTGCTCTGGTGGATGAAACTGGATCTTGTCTTTCTGTTGGGCAGGAATGCATCCAGTGGTGCGTTTTGGGGTGTCTGTGGCCTTATTATGATTTTAGGCAGCCTCTCTGCTAATGGGTGGTGTTTTGTTCCTGTCTTACTAGTTGTTTGGAATGGGCTGTACAGCACTGGAGCTTGCTGTTCATTGAGTGGAGCTGGGTCTCAGCATTGAAATGGAGATTTCTGGGAGAGCTCTTGCCGATTGATATTACATGGGACCAGGAGGTCTCTTGTGGTCCAGTGTCTTGAACTTGGCTCTCCCACCTCAGAGGCTCAGTCCTCTCACCCATCTGGGGCACCAAGACCCTGTCAACCACATGGCTGCAGCATCAGTTGGCATTATTGTTGCTTTCTTTCTCTCTCAACAACTGAACATGATAACATACAGCCTCTTTCTTCTGAATCAGCAGAAGCTGAAGGAGAGCTGGTGGGAGCAGGAGGAGCCACAGACACAGTTGATGTTTGATTCCAATGAAGTCAAAACAGTGCAAACCCCCCTTCTCTTGCACCCTGCACCAACTTTCTCAGCACACAATCTGCCACGTCACCACCTAAAAAGGTTTTGTTTGCAGTTTTAAAAATTTGTAAGTTTTGAATGAACAAAAACCTCAAATACAGGTGTTATGTATCAAATTTAACATATTGGAGTACAGTAATGCCTTAACTTTTGATTAACTTTGTAATATGAATTAATTAAAGATTTGCATCTATAGATTAGATTTATATTAGTAAAATGCCACTCTTTTTGTATTCTTATTGGAAGAGGCTCAGCATACAATTTGTTTGGTAATATGATTCTTCTGAGAATAATTGCCATAAGCTATTAGTTACACTACTCCTGCATATTTCTTCTCTCTACACCTAATTGTGCCCTTCATACTTTTCCATCCAGTCCACTATCCCATCCTTCCTCTCATCAAACCCCTTCATGCTTTCTTAAATATATGTTTTACCAGGCACTCATTTACTCCCTTATATCATGTCTGATAGAGGCTCCAAAAGTCCCCTTTTTACTCACTGCTTTCAGTAATCTGATTTCCCCCAGACCCCAGCCATTTTTGCCTTCTTCTCTCAACAGTGCTCCCTTCTGAGGCTGTTTCTACGTACCACCTTTCCGACAGCTGGGGACTAATTTTAACTAGGGATCGAGTAGTCTTTCTGGAAGGGGATGAGGGCACAGGCAGTTCTGACTACAACTTGGTAAACAAGGCTGAATCTAACCAGATGCTACCAACCAAACATGCTGCTGCCTAAAGTTTACTCAGAGGTGAGTAACAGCTTGAGGACCTGACAGTGTAATCCAGAGGAAGGAATATTGCAATGATTGTAATTCCTTCAGTCTTTTTTCCCCCAGCATTTTTTTTCAACCCCTAACTCTACATGCAACTTTGGGCAAGTCACTTTCCTATCTGAGTTTCCTCATCATGGTGTACAGAATTTAAAATGTTGGAGTCAAATAGCCTGGAGTCAAATAGCCTAGAGTCAAATTAGCCTGATTGCATGATCTTGAGGTCTAACACCCTATGATTAGGTGCTAAAAACAGAAAGAAAGGCCCAGGGCTACTGGGAATGAAGAAAGGCCCTGGGGTTGAGAGTAGATCAGTTCCAGGAGAAGGAGAGAAACATTGGATAGGTTTCACTAGATGCTATGTGATGAGATGACAATAGATATAGAGGAGTAGAGGCCTGGGGAAGGTGATGGACTAGGGCACACTGGAACAAAAACCAAACTTTTCTTGTTTTGCAGTGTTGCTCTGCCCTAAATTACTATCGTCCAAACCCTTGCAGTGTGTCACCAGATGTCTCATTGCTGTCTCCCCTGCATTCTACCACTCAGCTTTGTAATTGCTTTTGCACATGACCTTAAGACTAAATTTCCTAAAGTGCAACTTCATTCATGCCACTTCCCTTCTTTAAAAATATCAGCCAGTGATTTCCCATGGCCTGCAGAATAAAATAGAAACTATTCTTGCTTTTGAGGTCCTTATTCATCTGTACCTCCCCTGCAGGTACTCAATGCACACGTCACTCTGGATTCCTTTTTCTTCCAACATGTAATGTCTATACTCACCTTAGTTGACAATCCTATTCATACTTCATGGTCCATCTCAAATGATCCTGTGTCTCTCAACTCTTCACTTCCTCTTTGGAGTGCTCTGCTGGTACCTTTCATAGGCAATTCCCACATTTTGTCTTGTGTGTGATTGCTTTTTGTATTAAATTTCCCTGTCTTAAGTGCAAGTTCCCAGAGGGTAGAGACTCCACGTCATTTCATCTGTATCGGTTTCTTCTATCTAATCCCTACAATTGTGCCTGGTATATTTCTGTGTGCATTGAGATTCAATAAATATTGAAATAAATGTAATACTTAAAAAATCTGCTTTCTCCAAACTCAGTTCTTTTTGTTCTGTTTTCTAAGTAATTAAAAAGGATTTTGAGCTATAAGACTTTTAGGGAACCATTCTGGTAGGACGTTTTTGTAGTAGTTCTAGTACTAGTTTCCAGATTTAACCTGATGTTCATCCCTACTGAAGCCAGCAAGTCTCTTAATATATTGGGGGCAGCTAAGAAAAAGTTTGTGACTGACTATTGAGTTACAACAATGTCTATTGAGATCAGAATGAGGACAATACCTATTATGATATACTTTCAAAGGTTTCATATATTGCCCCTTTTTATTTCCTACTCTAGGATTCTAGAATCTCCACAAAGCAAACCTGACTATCTCAAACTGCCAGGGTTCTAGGGTTTCTGTCCATGTTACACTGTTCCTCCCACCAATTTCCCAAGGAAAACTTAGTACACATTATCCCTAAACTTCCACTTCAGAGCAGGTTAAACAACATTTCCTTGGAAACAGTTGATAGTATTTCCAACAAATGGAGAGGTGAAAATTGCATCTATGGCTACTGTTAGGTACCATTATCTACTTAATGCAGAATTCTGCTATGTATTCTGGGACCCAAGGGACTGTGGAGTAAGAAAAATTAAATGAAAGTACTTAGATTTGAGTATTTGGATTGGAACTTAACAATTTTTAGTCCTGTGAGAGGCAGGGATATTTGTATATGAGACAACTGAAATAAAATTGGAGAGACACTGGGAGCAATTGGTTCAAGATGGTGGAGTAGAAGGACGTGCACTCACTCCCTCTTGCAAGAGGACTGGAATCACAGCTAGCTACTGAAGAATCATCGACAGGAGGACACTGGAACTCACGAAAGAAGATACCCCACAACCAAAGACAAAGGAGAAGCCGCAATGAGATGGTAGGAGGGGTTCAATCACAATAAAATCAAATTCCGTAACCACTGGGCGGATGATGCACAAACTGGAGAACAATTATAGCACAGAAGTCCACCCACTGGAGTGAAGGTCCTTAGCCCCACATCAGGCTTCCCAACCTGGGGGTCTGGCAACGGGAGGAGGAATTCCCAGAGAATCAGACTTTGAAGGCTAGTGGGATTTGATTGCAAGACATCAACAGGACTGGGGGAAAGAGAGACTCCACTCTTGGAGGGCACACACAAAGTAGTGGGTGCATGAGACCCAGAGGGAAGGAGCAGTGACCACATAGGAGATGATCTCCTGCTGAGGCATGGGGTGGATGTGGCTTACTGCAAGGACAAGGACACAGGCAGCAGAAGCTTTGGGAAGTGCTCCTTTGCATAAGTCTTCCTGGAGTCCACGATTAGCCCCACCAAAAAGCCTGTAGCCTCCAGTGCTGGGATGTCTCAGGCCACAAAGCCAACAAGGAGGGAACTCAACCCCACTTATCAGAAGACAAGAAGATTAAATTTTTATTGAGCTCTTCCCACCAGAACAACACCAGCTCTACCCACCACCAGTCCCTTTCATCAGGAAGCTTGCATAAGCCTCTGAGATAACTTCATCCACTAGAGGGCAGACAGAAGAAGCAAGAATTACAATCCTGCAGCCTGTGGAACAAAAACCACATTTACAGAAAGATAGACAAAGTGAAAAGGCAGAGGACTTTGTACCAGATGAAGGAACAAGATAAAGTCCAAGAAAAACAACTAAATAAAGTGTATATAGGCAACCTTCTAGAAAAAGAATTCAGAATAATGATAGTGAAGATGATCCAGGACCTCAGAAAAAGAATGGAGGCAAAGATTGAGAAGATGCAAGAAATTTTTAACAAAGACCTAGAAGAATTAAAGAACAAACACCTAGAAGAATTAAAGAACTGACAAACAGAGATGAACAATACTATAACTGAAATGAAAAACACACTAGAAAGAATCAGTAGCAGAATAACTGAAGCAAAAGAATGGGTAAGTGACCTGGAAGACAGAAAGGTGGAATTCACTGCCACAGAACAGAATAAAGAAAAAAGAATGAAAAGAAATGAAGACAGCCTAAGAGACATCTGGGACAACATTAAACACACCCACATTCACATTATAGGGGTCTGAGAAGGAGAAGAGAGAGAGAAAGGACCCAAGAAGGTATTAGAAGAGATTATAGTCAAAAAGGTCCCTAAGGTCTCCCAAGATAGGGGGTTGGCCAATCTGGGGCATCCAAACCATCCAGAGAAGCTGGCAGGGAAGAGGCAACTCTTAGCACTTTTCGCTTCTGCAATCCTTTCCCCAGGACCACAAATCCCAGAAGTCACTGTGGCCACCCCCACCCCATTATTACCCTCCGAGGCTGGTAGTCTGGGCCGCCTGGGCCAGGAGTGCCCTCTAGCAGTGGACGAGAGCATCGGTACACAGACGCCAACAGCTCGGGAGCATGGGAAACTGTGGCTGCACAGGCTGAGTGGATGGAGAGGACAGACCTGGCGGTACCGCGAGGTCCATTCTGTCAGCAGGTGGTTAATTTTTAGATGAAACAAACACTCACTAATTTAGATGAGACAAAAATCACCACGCTTGGAGGAGCAACAAGATGATGGAAGAATAAGACATGGAGATCACCTTCCTCCTCACAAATACATCAGAAATACATTTACATGTGGAACAACTCCTACAGAACACCTACTGAACACTGGCAGAAGACCTCAGACCTCCCAAAAGGCAAGAAACTCCCCACGTACCTGGGTAGGGCCAAAAAAAAGAAAAAAACAGAAACAAAAGGATAGGGATGGGACCTGCACCAGTGTGAGGGAACTGTGAAGGAGGAAAGGTTTCCACACAATAGGAAGTCCCTTTGCGGGCTGAGACTGCGAGTGGTGGAGGGGGGAAGCTTCGGAGCCACAGAAGAGAGAACAGCAACAGGGGCGTGGAGGGCAAAGCAGAGACATTCCCACACAGAGGATTGGTGCCGACTAGCACACACCAGCCCCAGAGGCTTCTCTGCTTACCCGCCAGGGCGGGCGAGGGCTGGGAGCTGAGGCTCAGGCTTCGGAGATTAAATCCCAGGGAGAGGACTGGGGTTGGCGGCATGAACACAGCCTGAAGGGAGATAATGTGCCACAGCTAGCCGGGAGGGAGTCTGGGAAAATGTCTGGAGCTGCTGAAGAGGCAAGAGACTTTTTCTTGCCTCTTTGTTTCCTGGTTTGCAAAGAGAGGGGATTAAGAGTGCCACTTAAAGGAGCTCCAGAGACGTGCGCGAGCCGTGGCTATCAGCGTGGACCCCAGAGACGGGCATGAGACGCTAAGGCTGCTGCTGCAACTACCAAGAAGCCTGTGTGCAAGCACAGGTCACTATCCACACCTCCCCTCCCAGGAGCCTGTGCAGCCTGCCACTGCCAGGGTCCCGTGATCCAGGGACAACTTCCCCAGGAGAACACACGGCACACCTCAGGCTGCTCAGACTTCTGCCGCTGCAGGCTTGCCCTGCATCCCTTACCCCTCCCTCCCCGCGGCCTGAGTGAGAGACCCGCTTAATCAGCTGCTCCATTAACCCCGTCCTGTCTGAGCGAAGAACAGACGCCCTCAGGAGACCTACATGCAGAGGCGGGGCCAAATCCAAAGCTGAAACCCAGGAGCTGTGCGAAGAAAGAAGAGAAAGGGAAATTTCTCCCAGCAGCCTCAGGAGCAGTGGATTAAATCTCCACAATCAACTTGATGTAGCCTGGATCTGTGGAATACCTGAATAGACAATGAATCATCCCAAATTGAGGAGGTGGACTTTGAGAGCAACGATATATATATTTCCTTCCATTTTTTTCATTTTGTGAGTGTGTATGTGTATGCTTTTGTGTGTGATTTTGTCTGTATAACTTTGCTTTTACCATTTGTCCTAGGGTTCTCTCTGTCCTTTTTTTTTTCTTTTTTCAGTATAGTTTTTAGAGCTTGTTATGACTAGTGAATTTGTTTTTTGGTTTGGTTGCTCTCTTCTTTCTTTCTTTCATTCTTTTTTTGCATTACATTTAAATTTTTTTTAAATAATAAATTTTTATTTTAATAACTTTGTTTTATTTTATTTTATTTACTTCTCTCTTTGTTCTTTCTTTCTTTCTTTCTTTCTTTTACTCACTTTTTTTCTGAGCTATGTGGATGACAGGCTCTTGGTGCTCCAGCCAGATGTCAGGGCTGTACATCTGAGGAGGGAGAGCCAAGTTCAGGACATTGGTCCACAAGAGACCTCCCAGCTCCATGAAATATCAAATGGTGAAAATCTCCCAGAGATCTCCATCTCAACGCCAAGAGCAGCTCCACTTAACGACCAACAAGCTACAGTGCTGGACTCCCTATGCCAAACAACTAGTCAGACAGGAACACAACCCCACCCATTAGAAGAGAGGCTGTCTAAAATCATAATAAGGCCCCAGACACCCCAAAACACAACACCAGATGTGGACTTGCCCAACAGAAAGACAAGATCCAGCCTCATCCACCAGAACACAGGCACTAGTCTCCTCCATCAGGAGGCTTACACAACCCACTGAACCAACCTTAGAACTTCGGGGCAGACACCGAAAACAATGGGAAATATGAACCTGCAGCCTGCGTAAAGGAGACCCCAAACACAGTAAGTTAAGCAAAATGAGAAGCAGAGAAACACAGCAGATGAAGGAGCAAGGTAAAAACCCATCAGACCTAACAAATGAAGAGGAAATATGCAGTTTACCTGAAAAAGGATTCAGAATAATGATAGTAAAGATGATACAAAGTCTTGGAAATAGAATGGAGAAAATACAAGAAAAGTTTAACAAGTACCTAGGAGAACTAAAGAGCAAACAAACAGTGATGAACAACACAATAAATGCAATTAAAGATTCTCTAGAAGGGATCAATAGCAGAATAACTGAGGCAGAAGAACTGATAAGGGATCTGGAAGGTAATATAGTGGAAATAATTACTGCAGGGTAGAATAAAGAAAAAAGAATTAAAAGTATTGAGGACAGTCTCAGACACCTCTGGGACAACATGAAATGCACAAACATTCGAATTATAGGGGTCCCAGAAGAAGAAGAGAAAAGGACAGGGACTGAGAAAATATTTGAAGAAATTATAGTTGAAAATTTCCCTAATATGGGAAAGGAAACAGTCAAGTAGAGGAAGTATAGAGAGTCCCATATAGGATAAAGCAAAGCAGAAACATGCCAAGACACATATTAATCAAACTATCAAAAATTAAATACAAAGATAAAATATTAAAACCATCAAGGGAAAAATAACACACAAGGGAATCTCCATAAGGTTAACATCTGATCTTTCAGCAGAAACTCTGCAAGCCAGAAGGGAGAGGCAGGACATATTTAAAGTGATGAAGGAAAAAACCTACAACCAAAATTTCTCTACCCAGCAAGGATCTCATTCAGATTTGATGGAGAAATTAAAAACTTTACAGACAAGCAAAAGCTAAGAGAATTCAGCACCACCAAACTTGTTTTACAACAAATGCAAAAGGAACATTTGTAGGCAAGCAACACAATAAAAGGAAAAGACCTACAATAACAAACCCAAAACAATTAAGAAAATGGTAATAGGAACACACATATCAATAATTACCTTAAATGTAAACGGATTAAATGCCCCAACCAAAAGATACAGACTGGTAGAATGGATATAAAAACAAAGACCCATATATATGCTGTCTACAAGATGCCCACTGCAGACTTAGGGACACATACAGCCCAAAAATTAGGGGATGGAAAAAGATATTCTATACAAATGGAAATCAAAAGAAAGCTGGAGTAGCAATTCTCATATCAGAAGAAATAGACTTAAAAAAAAAGACTATTACAAGAGACAAAGAAGGACACTACATAATGATCAAGGGATCAATCAAAAAAGAAGTTATAGCAATTGTAAATATTTATGCCCCCAACATAGGAGCACCTCAATACATAAGGAAAATTGCAGATTCAATGCAATCCCTAACCAACCTATCAAACTACCACTGGAATTTTTCACATAACTAGAACAAAAAATTTCAGAATTTGTATGGAAACACAAAAGACCCCAAATAGCCAAACCAATCTTGAGAAAGAAAAACAGAGCTGGAAGAATCAGGCTCTCTGACTTCAGACTACACTGCAAAGCTACAGTCATCAAGACAGTGTGGTACTGACACAAAAACAGAAATATAGATCAAAGGAACAGGATAGAAAACGTAGAGATAAACACATGCACATACGGTCACCTTATGTTTGGTAAAAGAGGCAGGAATATACAGTGGAGAAAAGACACCCTTTTCAATAAGTGGTGCTGGGAAAATTGGACAGCTATATGTACAAGAGTGAAATTAGAACACTCCCTAACACCATACACAAAAATAAGCTCAAAATGGATTAAATACCTAATGTAAGGCCAGACACTGTCAAACTCTTAGAGGAAAACATAGGAAGAACACTCTATGACATAAATCACAGCAAGATCCTTTCTGACCCACCTCCTAGAGTAATGGAAATAAAAACAAAAATAAACAAATGGGACCTAATGAATCTTCAAAGCTTTTGCACAGCAAAGGAAACCATAAACAAGACCAAAAGACAACCCTCAGAATGGGAGAAAATATTTGCAAATGAAGAAACTGTCAAAGGATTAATTTCCAAAATTTACAAGGGGCACATGCAGCTCAATAACAAAAGAGCAAACAACCCAATCCAAAAATGGGCAGAAGACCTAAATAGACATTTCTCCAAAGAAGATATACAGATTTCCAACAAACACATGAAAGGATGCTTAACATCACTAATCATTAGAGAAATGCAAATCAAAACTACAATGAGATATCATCTCACACCAGTCAGAATTGCCATCATCAAAAAATCTACAAACAATAAATGCTGGAGAGAGTGTGGAGCAAAGGGAACCCTCTTGCCCTGTTTGTGGGAATGTAAATTGATACAGCCACTATGGAGAACAGTATGGAGGTTCCTTAAAAAACTAAAATTAGAACTACCATACGACCCAGCAATCCCACGACTGGGCATATACTCTGAGAAAACCAGAATTCAAAGAGAGTCATGTACCACAATGTTCATTGCAACTCCATTTACAATAGCCAGGATATGGGAGCAACCTATGTGTCCATCAAGAGATGAATGGATAAAGAAGATGTGGCACATATATACAATGGAATATTACTCAGCATAAAAAGAAACGAAATTGTTATTTGTCATGAGGTGAGTGGACTTAGGGTCTGTCATACAGAGTGAAGTAAGTCAGAAAGAGAAAAACAAATACCGTATGCTAACACATATATATGGAATCTTAAAAAAAAGTTTATGAAGAACGTAGTGGCAGGACAGGAATAAATATTCACACCTACTAGAGAATGGACTTGAGGATAAGGGGAGGGGGATGGGTAAGGTGAGACAAAGTGAGAGAGGCATGGACATATATACACTACCAAATGTAAAATGGGTAGCTACTGGGAAGCAGCCACATAGCACAGGGAGATTAGCTCAGTGTTTTGTGACCACCAGAGGGGTGGGTTATGGAATGTGAGAGGGAGGGATATGTAATAGGGAAGAGATATGAGGATATACGTATATTTATAACTGATTTACTTTATTATAAAGCAGAAACTAACACACCATTGTAAAGCAATTATAGTCCAATAATGATGTTAAAAAAAAAAGTCCCATACATTGGAAAGGAAATAACCACCCAAGTCCAGGAAGTGCAGAGAGTCCCAGGCAGGATAAACCCAAAGAGAAACATGCCAAGACACATAGTAATCAAGTTGACAAAAAACTATGACAAAGGAAAATAATTAAAAGCAACAAGGGAAAAATGACAAATAACATACAAGGGAACTCCCATAAGGTTAACAGCTGATTTCTCAGCAGAAACTGTACAAGCCAGAAGGGAGTGGCACGGTACATTTAAACTGATGAAAGGAAAGAACCCACAACCAAGATTACTTTTCCTGGCAATGATCTCATTCAGATTCGACGGAGAAATCAAAAGCTTTACAGATAAGCAAAAGCTAAGAGAATTCAGCACCCCCAAACCAGCTCCACAACAAATGCTAAAGAAACTTCTGTAAGTGGGAAACACAAGAAAAGAAAAGCACCTAGAAAAACAAACCCCAAACAATTAAGAAAATACCAATAGGAACATATATATTGATAATTACCTTAAATATGAATGGATTAAATATTCCAACCAAAAGACACAGGCTCAGTGAATAATACAAGACCTGTATATATGCTGTCCACAAGAGATGCACTGCAGACCTAGGGACACATACAGACTTAAAGTGAGGGGATGGAAAAAGAAATTCCATGCAAATAGAAATCAAAAGAAAGCTGGAGTAGCAATACCCATATAAGATAAATTAGACTTAAAATAAAGAATATTACAAGAGACAAGGAAGGACAATACATAATGATCAAGGGATCAATCCAAGAAGAAGGTATAAAAATTACAAATATATATGCACCCAACATAGGAGTACCACTGTACATAAGGCAAATGCTAACAGCTATAGAAGAGGAAATTGACAGTAACACAATAATAGTGGGGGAATTTAACATGTCACTTACACCAATGGACAGATCATCCAGATAGAAAATTAATAAGGAAACACAAGATTTAAATCACACAATAGACCAGATGGATTTAATTGATATTTATAGAACATTCCATCTGAAAACAGCACATTACACTTCTCAAGTGCGCATGGAATATTCTCCAGGATAGATCACATTTGCATCACAAATCAAGCCTCAGTAAGCTTAAGAAAACTGAAATCATATCAAGTATATTTTCCGACCACAACACTATGAGATTAGAAATAAATTACAGCGGAAAAAACACAAACACATGGAAGCTAAACAATACGTTACTAAATAAACAAGAGATCACTGAAGAAATCAAAGAGAAAATCAAACAATACCTAGAGAAAAATGACAACAAAACCACAATGATCCAAAACCTATGGGATATAGCAAAAGCACTTCTAAGAGGGAAGTTTATAGCAATACAAGCCTAACCCAAGAAAAAAGAAAAATCTCAAATAAACAATCTAACCCTACACCTAAAAGAACTAGAGAAAGAAGAACAAACAAAACTCAAAGTTA
The DNA here is from genome assembly GCF_003031525.2 of Neophocaena asiaeorientalis asiaeorientalis. NCBI lineage: Eukaryota > Metazoa > Chordata > Mammalia > Artiodactyla > Phocoenidae > Neophocaena > Neophocaena asiaeorientalis. Next base: position 487,103 of record NW_020174575.1, on the reverse strand, counting down.
GCAGAAGGAAAGAAATCACAAAGATCAGAGCAGAAATAAATGGAATACAAGCAAAGAAAACAATAACAAAGATCAATAAAACTAAAAGCTGGCTCTTTGAGAAGATAAACAAAATTGATAAACCTTTAGCCAGGCTCATCAAGAAAAAGAGGGAGGGAATTCAAATAAAAAATATTAGAAATGAAAAAGGGGAAGTTACAATGCACATCATAGAAATAATAAGCAGCATAAGAGACTCCTACAAGAAACTCTATGCCAACAAAATTGACAACCTGGAAGAAATGGACAAATTCTTAGAAAGGTATAACCTTCCAAGACGGAAGCACCAGGAAGAAATAGAAAACAGGAAGAGAGCAAACATAAGTAATGAAATTGAAACTGTGATTAAAAATCTTCCAACAAACAAAAGTCCAGGATCAGAAGGTTTCACAGGTGAATTCTATCAAACTGTTAGAGAAGAGCTAACACCCATCCTTCTCAAAGTCTTCCAAAAAATTAGACAGGAAGGAACATTCCCAAACTCATTCTATGAGGCCACCATCATGCTGATACCAAAACCAGAAAAATATATCACACACAAAAATATTACAGACCAATATCACTGATGAATAAAGATGCAAAAATCCTCAAAAAAATACTAGCAAAGAGAATCTAACAGCACATTAAAAAAATCATACACCATTTTCAAGTGGGGCTTATCCCAGGAATGCAAAGATCCTTCAAAATATGCAAACCAATCATTGTGCTACACCATATTAACAAATTGAAGAAAAAAACATATCATCAACTCAATAGATGCAGAAAAAGCTTTTGACAAAATTCCACACCCATGTAGATAAAAACTCTCCAGTAAGTGGGCATAGAGGAACCTACGTCAACATAATATGGGCCATATATGATAAACCCATAGCAAACATCATTCTCAATGGTGAAAAACTGAAAGCATTTCTACCAAGATCAGGAACAAGACAAGAATGTCGACTCTCACCACTATTATTCAACATAGTATTGGAAGTCCTAACCATGGCAATCAGAGAAGAAAAAGAAATAAAATAATCCAATTTGGAAAAGGAGAAGTATAACTGTCACTGTTTTCAGATGATATGATACTATACATAGGAATCTGAAAGATGTCACCAGAAAAATACTAGATCTAATCAATGAATTTGGTAAAGTTGCAAGATACAAAATTAATGCACAGAGATCTCTGCCATTGCTACACACTAACAATGAAAATTCAGAAAGAGAAATTACTGAAACAATTGCATTCACCAATGCAACAAAAATAATAAAATACCTAGGAATAAACCTACCTAAGGATATAAAAGACCTGCACTCAGACAACTATAGAGCACAGTTGAAAGGAATCAAAAATGACACAAATAGATGGAGAGATATGTCATGCTCCTAGATTTGAAGAATCAATTGTGAAAATGACTGTACTACCCAAAGCAATCTACAGATTAAATGCAATCCCTATCAAATTACCAATGGCATTTTTTACAGAACTAGAAAAAAAATCTTAAATTTGTATGGAGACACAAAAGACCCTGAGTAGCCAAAGCAAATGAGGGAAAAAATCTGAGCTGGAGCAATCAGACTCCCTGACTTTAGACTATACTACAAAACTACAGTAATCAAGACAATATGTTACTGGCACAAAAACAGAAATATAGATCAATGCAAAAGGATAGAAAACCCAGAGTTAAACCAACACACCTATGGTGAAGTCATCTATGACAAAGGTGGCAAGGACATACAATGGTGAAAAGACAGTCTCTTCAATAAATGGTGTCAGGAAATCTGGACAGCTACATGTAAAAACATGTAATTAGAACACTCCGTAACACCATACACAAAAATAAACTCAAAATGGATTAAAGACCTAAATGTAAGACAGGACACTATAAAACTCTTAGAGGAAAACATAGGCAGAACACTCTTTAACATAAATCACCACAAGAACTTTTTTGACCCACCTCCTAGAGTAATGGAAAGAAAAACAAAATTAAACAAATGGGAGCTAATGAAACTTAGGAGCTTTTGCACAACAAAGGAGGAAACTATAAACAAGATGAAAAGACAACCCACAGAATGGGAGAAAATATTTGCAAATGAATCAACGAACAAAGGATTAATCTCCAAAATATATAAACAGCTCATGCTGCTCAATATTAAAAAAAACAAACAACCCAATCAAAACATGGGCAGAAGACCTAAATAGACATTTCTCCAAAGAAGACATACAGATGGCCAAGAGCACATGAAAAGTTGCTCAACATCACTAATTATTAGAGAAATGCAAATCAAAACTATAATGAGGTATCACCTCACACTGGTCAGAATGGGCATCACCAGAAAATCTACAAAAAACAAATGTTGGCTAGGTTGTGGAGAAATGGGAACCCTCTTGCTCTGTTGGTGGGAATATAACCTGATACAGTGACTATGGAGAAGAGTATGGAGGTTCCTTAGAAAACTAAAAATAGAACTACCATATGACCCAGCAATCCCACTACTGGGCATACACCCCAAGAAAACCATAATTCAAAAATAGTCATGTACCAAAATGTTCATTGCAGCACCATTTACAATATCTAGGACATGGAAGCAACCTAAGTGTCCATTGACAGATGAATGGATAAAGAAGATATGACACATATATACAATGGAATATTACTCAGCCATAAAAGGAAACGAAATTGAGTTATTTGTAGTGAGGGGGATAGACCTAGGTTCTGTCATACAGAGTGAAGTAAGTCAGAAAGAGAAAAACAAATAACATATGCTAACGTATATATATGGAATAAAAAAACCAAAAAATGGTTCTGACAAAACAAGTGGCAGGACAGGAATAAAGACACATAGGTAGAGAATGGACTTGAGGACATGGTGAGGGGGAAGGGTAAGCTGGGACGAAGTGAGAGGGTACCATTGACATATATACACTACCAAATGTAAACCAGATAGCTAGTGGGAAGTAGCTGCATAGCACAGGGAAATCAGCTCAGTGCTTTGTGACCACCTAGAGGGGGGGGATAGGGAGTGTGTGAGGGAGAAGCAACAGGGAGGGGATATGGGGATATATGTATACATATAGCTGATTCACTTTGTTATACAGCGGAAACTCACACAACGTTTTAAAGCAATGCTACTCCAATAAATATGTTAAAAAAAAAGACACATACACCCCAATGTTCATTGCAGCACTATTTACAATAGCTAGGTCAATGGAAGTGACCTAAATGCCCATTAAATGATGAATGGGTAAAGAAGAAATGGTACATATATATAATGGAATATTACTCAGCCATAAAAAGGAACGAAATTGGGTCATTTATAGAAACGTGGACTAACGTAGAGACTGTCATACAGAGTGAAATATGTGGGAAAGAAAAAAACAAATATAATATATTAATGCATATATGTGGAATCTAGAAAAATGGTACAGATGAACTGGTTTGCAAGGCAGTAGTAGAGACACAGATTTAGATAACAAACGTATGGACATCAAGGGGGAAAGCGGAGGGGGACATGGTGGTGGTGGGATGAATTTGGATGTTGAGATTAAGATATCTATACTAATATGTTTAAAATAGAGAATTAGAATGAACCTGCTGTATAAAAGATAAATAAATTAAATTAAATTAAAAAAATTGGAGAGGCACTTATCTAACAGTGTGAAATACTGTGGATTAAATTTGTGAAAAATATTTTCTATTTATGGAAAATACATGGAGAAAAAGAACAACACAGTGCCAAATTTTAAAATAGAAGAGATTAAATTTTAATTCCTCTGACTGAAATTCATCTTAGATGTCGATTTAGATAGTATAAAAAATGCAAAGGTATAAAGATCAAAAATATTCATTCAATTTTTAATATTTGTTACTTAATTTATATCATTTTATAGTATAATTTTATCAAAATGTATCTTTCAAATAAGAATTATTGATGCATTTACTGGTTTTATAATTTCAGGTCATCTTTAGCACAACTAACTATGTTTAAAATGTAAGCTAAGTAACACTGGTGAAAATGGGAGAGCAAAGAACCTCTGAAAATTCTCTACTCCATAAAAGTAATGGAGATCACTGATTTTTTAAAAAGTCATAATCAACTTTTATTTTTTCATTTTTTTTTACATTTTTATTGGAGTATAATTGCTATACAATAGTGTGTTAGTTTCTGCTTTATAACAAAGTGAATCAGTTATACATCTACATATGTTCCCATATCTCTTCCCTCTTGCATCTACCTCCCTCCCATCCTCCCTATCCCACCCCTCCAGGTGGTCACAAAGCACCGAGCTGATCTCCCTGTGCTATGCGGCTGCTTCCCACTAGCTATTAACCTTACGTTTGGTAGTGTATATATGTCCATGAATTTTTCTCGCTTTGTCACAGCTTACCCTTCCCCCTCCCCATATCCTCAGGTCCATTCTATAGTAGGTCTGTGTCTTTATTCCTCTCATATTGCTGGGTCATATGGTAATTCTATTTGTAGTTTTTTAAGGAACCTCCATACTGTTCTCCAAAGTGGCTGTACTAATTCCCATTCTGACCAGCAGTGCAAGAGTGTTCCCTTTTCTTCACACATTCTCCATCATTTACTATTTCTAGATTTTTTGATGATGGCCATTCTGACTGGTGTGAGATGATATCTCATTGTAGTTTTGATTTGCATTTCCCTAATGATAATTATGTTGAGCATTCTTTCATGTATTTGTTGGCAGTCTGTATATCTTCTTTGGAGAAAGGTCTACTTTGGTCTTCTGCCCATTTTATGATTGGGTTGTTTGTTTTTTTGTTATTGAGCTGCATGAGCTGCTTGTAAATTTTGGAGATTAATCCTTTGTCAGTTGCTTCATTTGGAAAAAGTTTCTCCCCTTCTGAGGGTTGTCTTTTGGTCTTGTTTATGGTTTCCTTTGCTGTGCAAAAGCTTTGAAGTTTCATTAGGTCCCATTTGTTTATTTTTGTTTTTATTTCCATTTTTCTAGGATGTGGGTCAAAAAGGATCTTGCTGTGATTTATGTCATAGAGTGTTCTGCCTGTGTTTTCCTCTAAGAGTTTGATAGCTTCTGCCCTTACATTTAGGTCATTAATACACTTTGAGCTTATTTTTGTGTATGGTGTTAGGGAGTGATCTAATCTCATACTTTTACATGTACCCGCCCAGTTTTCCCAGCCTAATTCATTGATTAGCTCTAGTAGTTTTCTGGTAGCATCTTTAGGATTCTCTATGTATAGTATCATGTCATCTGCAAACAGTGACAGCTTTACTTCTTCTTTTCCGATTTGGATTCCTTTTATTTCCTTTTCTTCTCTGATTGCTGTGGCTAAAACTTCCAAAACTATGTTGAATAAGAGTGGTGAGAGTGGGCAACCTTGTCTTGTTCCTGATCTTAGTGGAAATGCTTTCAATTTTTCAGCATTGAGGACAATGTTGGTTGTGGGTTCTTCATATATGGCCTTTATTATGTTGAGGAAAGTTCCCTCTATGCCTACTTTCTGGAGGGTTTTTATGATTAATGGGTGTTGAATTTTGTTGAAAGCTTTCTCTGCATCTAAAGAGATGACCATATGGATTATCTCCTTCAATTTGTTAATATGGTTTATCACATTGATTGATTTGCGTATATTGAAGAATCGTTGCATTCATGGGATAAACCCCACTAGTTCATTGTTTATGATCATTTTAGTGTGCTGCTAGATTCTGTTTGCTGCTATTTTCTTGAGGATTTTTGCATCTATGTTCATCAGTGATATTGGCCTGTAGTTTTCTTTCTTTGTGACCTCCTGGTCTCGTTTTGGTATCAAGGTTTTGGTGGCCTCGTAGAATGAGTTTGTGAGTGTTCCTCCCTCTGCTATATTTTGGAAGAGTTTGAGAAGGATAGGTGTTAGGTCTTCTCTAAATGTTTGATAGTATTCGCCTATGAAGCCATGTGGTCCTGAGCTTTTGTTTGTTGGAAGATTTTTAATCACAGTTTCAATTTCAATGCTTGTGATTGGTGTGTTCATATTTTCTATTTCTTCCTGATTTGGCCTTGGCAGTTTGTGCATTTCTAAGAATCTGTCTATTTCTTCCAGGTTATCCACTTTATTGGCATAGAGTTGCTTGTAGCAATCTCTCATGATCTTTTGTATTTCTACATTGTCAGTTTTTGCTTCTCCTTTTTCATTTCTAATTCTATTGATTCGAGTCTTCTCCCTGTTTTTCTTGATGAGTCTGGCTAATGGTTTATCAATTTTGTTTATCTTCTCAAAGAACCAGCTTTTAGTTTTATTGATCTTTGCTATCATTTCCTGCATTTCTTTTTCATTTATTTCTGATCTTTTCTTTGTGATTTATTTCCTTCTGCTAACTTTGGGATTATTTTTGTTCTTCTTTCTCTAATTGCTTTAGGTGCAAGGTTAGGTTGTTTATTCGAGGTGTTTCCAGTTTCTTAAGGTAGGATTATATTGCTATAAACTTCCCTTTTGGAACTGCTTCTGCTGCATCCCATAGGTTTTGGGTGGTCGTGTGTCCATTGTCATTTGTTTCTAGGTATTCTTTTATTTCCTATTTGATTTCTTCAGTGATCACTTCGTTATTAAGTAGTGTATTTTTTAACCTCCATGTGTTTGTATTTTTTACAGATCTTTTCCTGCAATTTATATCTAGTCTTATAGGGTTCTGGTTGGAAAAGATACTTGATCCAATTTCAATTTTTTAAAATTTACCAAGGCTTGATTTGTGACCCATGGTATGATCTGTCCTGGAGAATGTTCCATGAACACTTGACAAAAATGTGTATTTTGTTGTTTTTGGATGGAATGTCCTATAAATATCAATTAAGTCCATTTTTTTCAATATATCTTTTAAACCTTGTGTTTGCTTATTTATTTTCATTTTGCATGATCTGTCCCTTGGTGAATGTGAGGTGTTAAAGTCCCCTACTATGAATGTGTTACTGTTGATTTCCCCTTTTATGGCTGTTAGTATTTGCCTTATGTATTGAGGTGCTCCTATGTTGGGTGCATAAATATTTACAATTGTTATATCTTCTTCTTGGATCGATCCCTTGATCATTATGTAGTGTTCTTGTTTGTCTCTTCTAATAATCTTTATTTTAAAGCCTATTTTGTCTGATATGAGAATTGCTACTCCAGCTTTCTCTTGGTTTCCATTTGCATGGAATATCTTTTTCCATCCCTTACTTTCAGTCTGTATGTGTCTCTATGTTTGAAGTGGGTCTCTTGTAGACAGCATATATATGGGCCTTGTTTTTGTATCCTTTCAGCCAATCTGTATCTTTTAGTGGGAGCATTTAATCCATTTACATTTAAGGTAATTATCGATATGTATGTTCCTATTCCCATTTTCTAAATTGTTTTGGGTTCATTACTGTAGGTCTTTTCCTTCTCTTGTGTTTCTTGCCTAGAGAAGTTCCTTTAGCATTTGTTGTAAAGCTGGTTTGGTGCTGTTGAACTCTCTCAGCTTTTGCTTGTCTCTAAAGGTTTTAATTTCTCATTCAAATCTGTATGATATCTTTGTGAGGTAGAGTAATCTTCTTTGAAGATTTTTCTCCTTCATCACTTTAAATATGTCTTTCCAGTCCCTTCTGGCTTGCAGAGTTTCTGCTGAGAGATCAGCTGTTAACCTTATGGGGATTCCCTTGTGTGTTATTTGTTGTTTTTCCCTTGTTTCTTTTTTTTTTTTTTTTTTGTGGTATATGGGCCTCTCAGTGTTGTAGCATCTCCCATTGCAGAGCACAGGCTCCGGATGTGTAGGCTCAGTGGCCATGGGTCACGGGCCCAGCTGCTCCACGGCATGTGGGGTCTTCCCGGACCGGGGCATTAACCCATGTCCCCTGCATCGGCAGGTGGTCACCCAACCACTGCGCCACCAGGAAAGCACCCTTGCTGCTTTTAATATGTTTTCTTTGTATTTAATTTTTGACAGTTTGATTCATATGTGTCTTGGCATATTTCTTCTTGGATATTTTCTGTATGGAACTCTCTGTGCTTCCTGGACTTCATTAAATATTCCCTTTACCATATTAGAGAAGTTTTCAACTATAATCTCTTCAAATATATTCTCAGTCCCTTTCTTTTTCTCCTCTTCTTCTGGAACCCCTATAATTTGAATATTGGTGTGTTTAATGTTGTCCCAGAGGTCTCTGAGACTGTCCTCAGTTCTTTACCTTCTTTATTCTTCTCTGCAGTAGTTATTTCCACTCTTTTATCTTTCAGGTCACTTATCCGTTCTTCTGCATCAGCTATTCTGCTATTGATCCCATCTAGAGTATTTTTAATTTCCTTTATTGTGTTGTTTATCATTGTGTGTTTCATCTTTAGTTCTTCTAGGTCCTTGTTAAATCTTTCTTGCATTTTCTCTATTCTGTTTCCAAGATATTGGATCATCTTTACTATCATTATTCTGAATTCATTTTCAGGTGGACTGCCTAATTCCTCTTCATTTGTTAGGTTTGGTGGGGTTTTATCTTGCTCCTTCATCTGTTGTCTGTTTTTCTGTCTTGTCATTTTGCTTATCTTACTGTGTTTTGTGGTCTCCATTTTGCAGGCTGCAGGTTCATAGTTCCCATTGTTTTTGGTGTCTGTGCCCAGTGGCTAAAGTTGGTTCAGTGTGTTGTGTAGGCTTCCTGGTGGAGGGGACTAGTGCCTGTGTTCTGGTGGATGAGGCTGGATGTTGTCTTTCTGGTGGGCAGGTCCACATCTGGTGGTTTGTTTTGGGTTGTCGGTGGGCTTATTATGATGTTAGGCAGCCTCTATGCTAATGGGTGGGGTTGTGTTCCTGTCTTGCTAGTTGTTTGGCTTAGGGTGTCCATCACCATAGCTTGCTGGTCGTTGAGTGAAGCTGGGTGTTGGTGTTGAGGTGGAGATCTCTGGGACATTTTTGCCATTTGATATTATGTGGAGCTGGGAGGTCTCTTGTGGACCAGTGTCCTGAATTTGGCTCTCCCACCTCAGAGGCACAGCACTGACTCCTGGCTGCAGCACCAAGAGCCTTTCATCCACAAGGCTCAGAATAAAAGGGAGAAAAAGTAGAAAGAAAGAATTAGTAGAAGTAAAAAGAAAGAAAGAAAGAAAGGAATGAGGGAGGGAGGAAGGAAGGAAGGAAGGAGGGAAGGAAGGAAAAAAAGAAAGAAAGATGATAAAGTAAAATAAAGTATGATAAAATATAATAAAGTTATTAAAATAAAAAATTATTATTAAGAAAAAAATTAAAAAAGGAACAAAAATAAAAAAACAAAAAAATGGACGGATGGAACCCTAGGACAAATGGTGGAAGCAAAACTATACAGACAAACTCTCACCGCGGAGCATACACATACACACTCACAAAAGAGGAAAAGTGGAAAAATTTATAAATCTTGCTCTCAAAGCCCTCCTCCTCAATTGGGGATGATTCATTGTATATTCATGTATTCCACAGATGCAGGGTACATCAGGTTGATTGTGGAGCTTTAATCCACTGCTTCTGAGGCTGCTGGGAGAGATTTCCCTTTCTCTTCTTTGTTCTCACAGCTCCCAGGGGTTCAGCTCTGGATTTGATCCTGCCTCTGCGTGTATGTCGCTGGAGGGCATCTGGTCTTCGCTCAAACAGGACAGAGTTATAGGAGCAGCTGCTTCGGGGACTCTGGCTCACAGGTCAGGGGACAGAGGGGTATGGAGCGTGGGGGAGCCTGCGGTGGCAGAGGCTGGTGTGACATTGCACCAGTCTGAGGCGCACGCCTGCGTTCTCCCAGGGAAATTGCCCCTGTATCCTGGGACCCTGGCAGTGGCGGGCTCCACAGCCTCCCTGGAAGAGAAGTGTGGATAGTGACCTGTGCGTGCACACAGGCTTCTTGGTGGCAGCAGCAGCAGCCTTAGCGTCTCATGCCCGTCTCTGTGGTCTGCGCTGTTAGCAGTGGCTCGGGCCCATCTCTGGAGCTCCTTTAATAGCGCTCTTAATCCCCTCTCCTGGTGCACCAGGAAACAAAGAGGGAAGAAAAAGTCTCTTGACTCTTCAGCAGGTCCAGAGTTTTCCCGGGACTCACTCCCGGCTAGCCGTGGTGCACTAACCCCCTGCAGGCTGTGTTCACGCCACCAATCCCTGTCCTCTCCCTGTGCTCCGACCACCGAAGCCTGAGCCTCGGCTCCCAGCCCCACCCACCCCGGCGGGTGAGCAGACAAGACTCTTGGGCTGGTGAGTTCTCGTCGGCACTGATCCTCTGTGTGGGAATCTCTTTGCTTTGCCCTCTGCACCCCTGTTGCTGTGTTCTCCTCCGTGGCTCCGAAGCTTTCCCCCTCTGCCACCCACGGTCTCTGCCCATGAAGGGTCTTCCTAGTGTGTGGAAACCTTTCCTCCTTCACGGCTCCCTCCCACTGGTGCGGGTCCCGTCCCTATCCTTTTGTTTGTGTTTATTCTATTTTCTTTTGCCTTACCCAGGTATGTGGGGACTTTCTTGCCTTTTGGGAGGTCTGAAGTCTTCTGCCAGCGTTCAGTAGGTGTTCTGTAGGAGTTGTTCCATGTGTAGATGTATTTCTGATGTATATAAAATCGCAGAGTACTGGATCTGGCCAGACAGCCCCCGACTGATGCACTCAGACAACTTCTGCTGCTTGGAATTTTTCCATAATCAACTTATTCTGAACTCTGTAAATTAATCAAAATATTGAAGCAATGAGGAAATACAAGAGACTCAAGGAAAACAGCTGGTTCTCAGTAAGAATATTCAGTTTTTTGGCATTTTAACTTGCCTTAGTTCCACCCTCTGCTTCCACCTCTGCAGTGTTCCTGAGCTCCAAGATATCACAATTATGGTGAAAACTGTTAGCCTGGAAGCCGTCAGTGGTGGAAGAATGGGAAGCAAACTCTTTCAAAGCTTCATTCCCAGATAATTTTCACTATTTAAACTTTTTGGAGGTTTCCTGGAAAACCCTCCTTGCAAACGTCTTTATTTGACTTGACTCAGAGTTTGTCCAGTGGAAAAGACTTTTTACCCTCTGGGACATTTGTTAAAAACAATCAAAGAGGGCTTCCCTGGTGGTGAAAAAAAAAAAAAAAAAAAAAAAAAAAAAAAAAAAAAAAAAAAACAATCAAAGGGAATCAAAGGCAATAATTTAACTTCACAGAGATGGTACACAACAGATAGGAGAAACATTAGACTAATAAAAAATCTTAAAAACAAAAGCTGTAGAATAAGATGTCCATAGGGGTTTTGAGAAGCTTTGATGTATTCCTGAGAATTTGGAAACAACATGAATGCATTGGGCTTTGTGCATTCCCAGGATGGTGTGCATACTCAGAAAAGACTTGAGAAGTCATCACCTTGATACTTATAACTTATGTAGAGGCTCTGATCAAGCAGAAAGTGAAGTAGGCCATAACACATATACACAAATAGCCCCTTGGCAACCAAAGAGGGACTTATTGGTTCTAGGTGTTTGAAAATCTTTGTCCAATCATTAGCTAACATATAAGCTAACTGAGCAGAGACTTCAGTGACCACATAAGATATAGAATACAGACTTTACAAAATTAGTTTCTAAAATTCAGTAAACAACAACAAACAAAACAACGTAATCCTTAGGGTTATCACTAAGACAACAAATAGAAAAAATATAGTAAAGGAAACAATAAGGGAATTAAAATGGTACAGCAGAAAATACCTATTTATCTCAAAAGAAAGAAGTAATGGAGGAGAAGAGAAACAAAAAAGCATATAAAAACCAAATACTAAATGGTAGACATAAATCCTAGCTTATTAATAACTAAAGTAAAGGTAAATGAATTAAACACTGCAATTAAAAGGCTAAGATAAGCAGAATGGATAAAAAATATGACCTAACTGTATGCTGTCGACAAGAAACAGACTTTAGATTCAAAAACACAAATAGATTGAAAGTAAAAGGATGAAAAATATACTATGAAGATAGTAACCAAATATGAGCTGGAGTAGCTATACTGGTATCTGGCAAAATAGACTTCAAGACAAAAATTGTTACTAGAGACAAAATAGGTGCATTTTACAATGATAAAAATAGGTAATCCATCAATAAGTTATAGCAATTAGAAACACATATGTACCTAACAACAAACCCTTAAAACATATGAAGTGAATACTGAAAAAATTGGAAGGAGAAATAGACAATTCAACAGTAATAGCTGGAGACTTCAATAACCCACTTTTAATAATTGAGAGTATAACTAGGTATAAAATCAACAAGGAAGTAGAAGACTTGAACAACATTATAAATCAACTAGCCTTAGCAGACATGTACAGAACACTCCATCCAATGACAGCAGAATACAAATTCTTCTCAGGTGCACATGGAACAATCTCCAGGACAGGTCATATTTTAGGTCATAAAACAAGTCTCAATATATTTAGGAAGATTTAAATCACATAAAGTATATTTTCCAACCACATAGAATGAAATGAGAAATTAATCACAGGAGGAAATTTGGGAAATTCACAGATAAGTGGAAATTAAACAACACAATCTTAAATAACAAATGGGTCAAATAATAAATCACATGAAATTACAAACTACTTTGAGAAGAATGAAAATGAATAAACAACATGCCAGAAATTATGGGATGCAGCAAAACCAGCCCCTCAGAGGGACATTTATAACTGTAAATGTCTACATTTAAAGAGAAGAAAGATTGCAAATCAATAACCTAAATTTCCTTCCACCTTAAGAAACTAGAAAAATAAGAGCAGACTAAGCCAACAACAAACAGCACCAAAATATTAATGAAGACTACAGTGGAAATAATGAAATGGAGAATAGAAAAACAATAGAGAAAACCAACAAAACCAAATATTGGTTCTCTGGAAAGATGAACAAAATTCACAAACTATTGCTTAGACTGGCATAGCAAAAAAGAAAGTAGACTCAAATTACTAAAACCAAGTGAAAGAGGGGCCATTACTATTGTCCTTATAGAGATAAAAGGAGTATAAGGGAATACGATGAACAATTATACCCCAATAAATTATATAACAGATAAAATGGAAAAATTCCAAAAACTACTGAATCTTAATGAAGAAGAAATAGAAAATCTGCATAGACTTATCACAAATAAAGAGATTCAATTAGCAATGAACAATATTCCTACAAAGAAAAGCCCAAGACCAATTGACCTTATGGTGAATTCTACCAAATTTTAAAGAATAATTAACACTACTTCTTCACAAACCCTTCAAAAAATAGAAGAGGAGGGAACACTTTCAAACTCAGTACATAAAGCCAGTGTTATCCTGTTATCTAAATCTTACAATGACATCACAAGAAAACTGCAATCCAATGTACCTTGTGAATATAGATGTAAAAATCCTCAACACAATACCAGCAAATGGAATTCAACAATATATAAAAAAGATCACACAGTATAACCAAGTGGGATTAATTCTAGGAATGCAAAGTTGGTTCAACATCTGAATATTAATCGATGTAATACACCATATTCATAGAATAAAGGGCAAAAACACCTTGATCATCTCACTAGATGTCAAAACATCACTTGAAAGTAATGCAACACCCTTTTATGATAAAAAATTTCAAGAACTTAAGAGAAGGCAACTCCCTCAACCTGATAAGGGGCATGAATGTAAAAACCACAGCTAACATCATATTTAATAGTGAAAGACTGAATGCTTTCTCCCTAATATCAGGAACAAGACAAAAATGTATTTTCTTACCATTTCTATTTAACATTGTACTGGAAGTTCTGGCCAAGGCAATTAGGCCAGGAAAAAATTAATGTCATCCATATTGGAAAGAAAAAATCAAAACTTTTCTCTAGTTGTATATGATGTGATCTCTTGTATAGAAAATCCTAAAGAATTGACCAAAAATCTATTAGAGCTAATGAATGAGTTGATCAAGGTTGCAAGATACAAGATTGATATACAAAAATCAATTGTATTTATACAATTGTTCACTTATAGTGATGAACATTCCAAAAATAAAATTAAGGGAACAATTTCATATGTTATAGTATTTAAAAGAATAAAATACTTAGGAATAAATTTAACAAAAATAAGTGTAAGACACGTACACCAAAATGACAAAATTATTAAAAGAAATTAAGGAAGGCCTGAATAAATGCAAAGTTACTCATGTTCATGGATTTGGAAGACAATATTATTAAGATAATAATATTCCCAAAAGTGATGTACAGATCCATTACAGTCCTTATTAAATTCCTAGCTGGCATCTTTGCAGAAATTCACAAGCTGATTCTAAAACTTATATGGAAATGCAAGGGACCAAGAATAGCCAAAACCATCTTAAACAAGGAGAACAAAGATAAAAGATCACACTTCCATATTTCAAAACTTATAAAGAAAGCTACTTTAATGAAGACTATGTGGTACTAGCATAAGAGTAAATATACAGATTAATGTAAACAAACTGAAGCTCCAGATAAATTTATACATTTATGGTCAATTAGTTTTCAATAAGTGAGCCATGACAATTCAATGAATAAAAGAACAGTCTTTTAAATTAATGGTACAGGGTCAAATGGCTATCCAAATGCAAAGGACTTCTACTTCACACTGTATACAAAATTTAACTCAAAATGCATCAAAGATTTATATGTAAGAGCTAATGTATAAAACTCTTAGAAGAAAACCTAGAGGCTCCTCTTTGTGACCTTGTATTTAACAATGAATTCTTTGTGATGACACCAAAAGCACAAACAACAGAAAGAACAATAGATAAATTTGACATCATCAAAATTAAAAACTTTTGTGATTCAAAAGGTCACTATCAAGAAAGTGAGAAAGCAACCCCAAAAATGGGAGAAAATAATTGCAAATAATATGTCTGATAAGGGCCTAGTATCCAGAATGTATAAATAACTCCTACATCTTAACAATAAAAAAGCAAATAACCCAATTTAAAAATGGAAGAAACATTTGACTATGTGTTTCTCCAAAGAAGATATACAAATAGCCAGTAAGAACATGATTAGATACTTGATATCATTAGTCAATAGAGAACTGCAAATCAAAACCACAATGACATTTGCAACAACATGGATGAACCTGGAGGATGTTAAGTGAAATAAGCCAGTCACAGGAGTACGTGATCCCACTTATGTGAGGTATATGAAATAGCCAAATTCATAGAAGCAGAGCATAGAATGATGGTTGCCAGAGGCTGTGAAAAAGGGAAATGGGGAGTTGTTCAATGGATTTAATGTTTCAGTTATGTAAAATGAATAAGTTCTAGAGATCTGCTGTGCACCCAAGTATCTGTAGTTAACAATACTGTATCGTGCACTTAAAATTTTGTTAAGAAGGTAGAGCTCATATTAAATGTTTTTAACACACACCTACACACACACACACACACACACACACACACACACACACACACACAATCCACCCTCTTCTGCAAAAAGCAAAGAGGAACAAGCAAACTTTTGGAGGTAATGGATATATCTAATATATGGAAAAAACCCAAACGAACTTTTTGGCCAGCCCAATACTTGGATTATGTTGACGATTTCACAGGTGTATGCATATGTCCCAAATCATCAAATTGTACAGATTAAATATGTGCCGCTTTTGTTTATCAGTTATACCTCAATAAAGCTGTTTTTATTTTTATTTATTTATTTTTTAATATCTTTATTGGAGTATAATTGCTTTACAATGGCACATTAGTTTCTGCTTTATAACAAGGTGAATCAGTTATACATATACGTATATCCCTATATCTCCTCCTTCTTTGCGTCTCCCTCCCACCTTCCCTATCCCACCCCTCTAGGTGGTCACAAAGCACTGAGCTGATCTCCCTGTGCTATGCGGCTGCTTCCCACTAGCTATCTATTTTATATTTGGTAGTGTATATATGTCCATGCCACTCTCACTTCATCCCAGCTTACCCTTCCCACTCTCCATGTCCTCAAGTCCATTCTCTACATCTAAAGCTGTGTTTAAAAAGGAAAAACAAAACACACAATGAGATGCTGCTTCACAGCCACTAGGATGGATACAATAAAATGATAGCCAATTACAAGTGTTGATGAGGATATAGAGATATTGGAACCCTCATACACTGCTGGTTGAAATGTAAAATGGTGTGGTCACTTAGAAAATAAGTTGGACATTTCCTCAAAATATGACCACATAACCTAGAAATTTCACTCTTAGGTATATACACAAGATAATTGAAAACGTGTTCACACAAAGAGCTGTATGTGAATATTCATGGCAGTATTATTTATAATAGCAAAAGAACAAAAACAACCCAAATGTCCATCAACCAATGAACGAATAAACAAAACGTGGTCTATCCATACAGTGGAACATAAAGAATGAAAATAAAAATAATAAAATAAAAATAAATGAATATAAGAAGAATGGACTATTGATTCATGCTAAGCATGGATGAACTGTGAAAATATTATGCTAAGTAAAAGAAGCCAGATAATAAAAGCCACCTACTATATAATTTTATTCATATGAAATGCTCAGAATAGATAGAACATTTAGAGACAGAAAGTAGACTAGTGGTTGTCAGTAGCTAGGAGTGCCGAAATTGGGAGTGACTGCTAATAGTTACTGGGTTCTTTTCGGACTGATGTAAATGTTCTGGATTTAGATAGTTGTAATAGTTGCCTAGTAGTGTGAATATACTAAAAATCACTGAATTGTATAATTTAAAATAGTGAATTTTTTGGTTACAAATTATGTATCAATTAAAAATAGAAAAATATGAACATATAATACATTATCTTAAGAAAAATTAAAGCAATTACATATTACATTGAAATTTAACTTTCTAGACGTTTTTTGTTTTTTTTTAAACATCTTTATTGGGGTATAATTGCTTTACAATGTTGTGTTAGTTTCTGCTATATAGCAAAGTGAATCAGTTATACATATACATATGTTCCCATATGTCTTCCCTCTTGTGTCTCCCTCCCTCCCACTCTCCCTATCCCACCCCTCCAGGCTGTCACAAATTTTCTGTAGGAGTTGTTCCACGTGTAGATGTATTTCTGGTGTATCCGTGGGGAGGAAGGCGATCTCCGCATCTTACTCTTCCGCCATCTTCAAGGTCCTCTAGAAGTTTTAAATATTTGTTAGTTATTTTGTATTATTTTATACTACAGTTTCATTATGGTGTATTTTTCAAAACAAAATTTCATTATTTTACTGATTTTATATTTTAAAAATTTAATAACTTTCTATGTAATACATAAATAATTTCATAGATAAACTGTGATATAGAGATAGCAATTTGACCCTCTAAATGTACCATCAAAGACAAAAGTTTCCTGTTTGATAATAACTGTACATTTTTATAGTGTAGTTTAAATAGGAAGTACCCTTCACAAACATTTAAATATTTACTGATTTTAGAATTCCTAGTTGTCTTCATGAAGATAACTTAAGATATAAAAAATTATGTTTCAATTTTAGTTTTTCTTATTTATTTTATAATTTCTAAAGTATAATTTCTTTAGAATATATCTTCCTACAAAAACCACTGATTTCACAGGCTTATAGTGTCTACTCCTTTTTTCATAACTTTCAATGTGCAATTTAAATAGGTATATAAAGTTGATTTTAAAATATTTGTTATTAATTTTATAATTTCTCTAATGTAATTCATTAACGTGTATGTACTTCAAGGAAAACCATTCAAATGTTTACTGGCATTGAAATTCTTATTCATTAAAACATAATTATCTCAGTTGAAGATGTAAGCAATAGTATATTACGTTGTTATACTAGTCCTCCAAAAGTTTTCACCACCAAAGTAAAAATTTAATGCTTGTTATTTCTTTTATATCATTTTTTTTTTTTTTTTTTGCGGTACGCGGGCCTCTCACTGCTGTGGCCTCTCCCGTTGCGGAGCACAGGCTCCGGACGCGCAGGCTCAGCGGCCATGGCTCACGGGCCCAGCCGCTCCGCGGCACGTGGGATCCTCCCGGACCGGGGCACGAACCCGTGTCCCCTGCATCGGCAGGCGGACTCTCAACCACTGCGCCACCAGGGAAGCCCCTCTTTTATATCATTTTGTTATGCAGTTTCATTAAGATTTCATTTTCAAGACATGCTAGGCAAATGTTTTCTTGACTTTAGCATTCCTATTCATTTTAGTACATTTCTTAAAAATTAATGCTTTCTTCATCCCAGCAATTCTACTGTTAGGAGTTTATCATAAAGATAAGTTTACCCACATCTACAAACATAACAAGGACACACAAAGATCGGTATAGAATGTTCATTGCAATCTTGTTTCTAAGAGCCAACAAAAATCAAACAGATAACAACAGAAAAATAAAACAAAATTAAACAGAATAACTCCAAGAAATGTAAATTATTTAAAATTATGGAAAATGATAGTTTCTATGTACCTATATTAAAATGAATTATTTCTATGTATATTGATAATATGGCAAAATGTAAGACAAATTTAAGTGACAAAAGCAACTTATAAACTGGTGTACCTTATTTGTTTTAAATAGTATTATGTATATGTCTTTTATATTAAAATTATATGATATAAAATAAATATCCAGAAGTCCATCCTGATTTAAGTAAATAACTGTATAAACACTTACATACATACATAAATACATCATGAGACAGAGGGGACAGATTTTCCTTATGGAAGAATTCCAATTAACAAGTGTAGAAGGAAAGAGAAAAAAAAATTACCTTTAGGCAATCACCGCAATAATTCACAATTATTGCAGACAAGATCCCCCAATCGATGCCAAAATTATTGGGCAAAATTTGAAGATCTCCCCCCAAATGTTTGTGAATTACAAAGGAGAAAATAGTAACTTTACAGTGCAGAAACCCAGAAGACAATACCTTAACCATGTGATCAAGGTTAACACCTGCAGTAATAAGACATGTGACATACTGTACCTCCTGATATGATGCACTAAGGGCACAATATCACTTTTGTGATATTCTTGCCATAAAAATCATAAACTCAATCTACTCAAGAGAAAACATCAGAAAAAAGAAAATTGAAGGCTATTTTATGATTAACAGTAATATTCTTCAAAAGTATCAAAGTCATGAAAGATAAGGAAAGATTGAAGGAATCTTACAGACTGAAGAAGATTATGGAGGCATGAGAAGTAAATGCAGTCTGAGATTTTAAATTGGATCTTGTAGGAGAAAAGGGACGTCAGTGGAAAAACTTGTGAAAATTAAATGAGGTCTTTACTTAATAGTAGCATACCAAAGTCCCTGGTTTTGATAATTATAAATGGCTATGTAAGATGTCAACATCTGGGAAGCTGGGAGAAGCGTATATGAAAACTATCTGTATAATTTTTGCAAATTTTGTGTAAATCTAAAATTATTTCAAAATAAAGTGTTTTAAAACAAAACTATATGGCATAGTATAATGTAATATGAACTATACCTGTTTGTATTTTTTGCGGTGTAATTCATGTAACATAAAATTCACAATTGTAACCACTTTTGCAATGGGTATAGTATGTATAGTTAAGTGGCTTTAGTACATTTATAGTGTTCTACAACCATCATAACTAATTCTAGAACATTTTAATCACCCCGAAAAGAAACTCCATACCTATTAAGCAGTAACTTCCCATTCTTCCCCCACCCCCAGCCCTTGGAAACCACTAATCTGCTATATGGATTCACCTATTCTCTTTATTTCATATAAATGTAATCATACAGTATGTGGACTTTTTATTTTTTTTTTATTTTTTATTTTTTTTTGCGGTACGCAGACCTCTCACCGTTGTGGCCTCTCCCGCTGCGGAGCACAGGCTCCGGACGCACAGGCTCAGAGGCCATGGCTCACGGGCCCAGCCGCACCGCGGCATGTGGGATCTTCCCGGACCGGGGCACGAACCCGTGTCCCCTGCATCGTTAGGCGGACTCTCAACCACTGCGCCACCAGGGAAGCCCTTCATATAAATGTAATCATACAGTATGTGGACTTTTGTGTCTGATGTCTTTCACTTAGCTCTTAGGTATATACCTATGAAAATTGAAAATAGGTTTTTAAACAAAAACTTTTACACTAATGTTCATTAGCCACATTATTCATAATAACAAAAGTGGAATCCAAATGCCATCAGCTAATGAATGGATAAATAAAATATGGATAAATGGATAAATAAAATATAAATAAAATATGGTTTATCCATACAACAAAATATTATTCAGCCTAAAGAGAAATGAAGTACATGCTGCAGTGTGGATGAATCTTGGAAACATTACATTAAGTTAATTTGTGTTTTTTAAAGTATTGATATTATACACACACACATACTGAAAGGCTTAGTGTGGTAAGAAAAATTAATTGAAACTACCAGAATTGTAGATATGGATGGGAACTTAAAAATAATTTAATATAATAGTTGGCTGAATTTTTATAGGTGGGACAATTGAAATAAAAATAAAACTATGTATAGTGTGTGTGTATGTGTGTGTGTGTGTGTGTGTGTGTGTATATCTTTGAAGGATACTAATACTAAGCATGAAGTATTAGGTATAGATCTGTGTAGAATCGTTCCTTTTTAGTGTGCATAGAAAATAGTTGTATGAGCATAATTAGTAAAAGTTTAAAATATAAGGTATTAAATTTAATTCCACTTCTAGGGATGTATCCTTTATAAGAATTAACGCAAGTACAGAAGTATATAACGCCATGCAAAAATATAACTGCTTACTTAACTTTAAGATCTGTTTTTGTATATGCATTTTATATTTATCCTTTTAAGGTATAAAAGAGATTTTATATACATTTATATATTCATTAAACATGTCCAAAAAGCTATTCCAAGAGCTGCTAATATTGATTAGCAGGAGTTGGAAAAGAGGTAGGTGTAGAGAGAGGAATTTTTATTTTACATCTCTCTGTGCTGTTTTTCTCTTTTTTGTCATAGAATTATTTTTATTGGGAGTGTCATACAACTCTGGCTTATAAGGCAAGGTCAGCCATTTTGGGTTTGTTTAACTCCCTTATTTTACAGATAGGAAACGTCAGATTAGGAAACGTCAGGAAAGTGAAATAACTTATTCAGGCACAGCCTGTAGCAGAAGCCGTTTGGGAAAGTAAATCCTCTAGATTCATACAGTACTTTTCCACTGCCCTACACCTGTTCAGTTACATTGCTCATTCCTATGAAATATAATCACAAAACCATCAGTCATTCCAAATGTTCCAAGGATGTTTCCGGAGTACATGATTCAGAAGAGCGATGGAAAGATTCTCACAGTACAATACTTGTCTGCTGCCATAATCGTAAAAAAAGGCAATCACATTTCCAAGAATGAAAACAGATGCAAATGTATAAGTAGTTGGAACTGAAATATAAGCATGTGTTCAGAGACCATGAATAGCTTCTTTTTTCCTCTCTAGACATAGTTTAACGATGCAATCTTTTCAGCTTTCAGAAGAGCAACGGCTGAGATTCCAGCTTAATCCTTAGGTAGCAACTTCCATTAAGGTCGGTTGGGCCTCTGCCTGGTGTTTTATGCGAGGAATTCTGTTATACAGTGGCTGTAGGGGAGCAAGGGAGATGCAACAATAGCCTACAGACCTAGTAACTGTTTGAATGGGCTGACTGGTTGGGATTTGTGTTGTGAAACTGTTCAATCCCTATGATACCAATGGTTTTCATTGGATCTTAACATTTCAGAGTCATAAGGAACATTAAGGATTACCTAATACAAATACTTTATTTTACATACAGGGAAATTGAGGTTCAGAAAGGGAAAGGATTTTCCTAAAGCCATGGGTTTAGTTGATTTTGTTTGTTTCCTGTTCTAGAAGGCATATATTGTATTTTCCAGATTTGGGGTAGCAACTGAAAAGGAGGTTCACCTGGGTTTTCATGGATTAATTTACTTGGAGGCTCTCAAAGTGTGGTTCTTGGACCATCAGTATCAGCATAATTTAGGAGTTTATTAGAAATGCAAATGCTGAATCATAAATGCTGAGGTTGGGGCCCAGAAACATGTATTTTAACAAGCCTTTCAGGTGATTGTGATACATGCTCAAATTTGAGAATTTTCATTATTTATAAATTATCATTTGTCATAAATCTGATATGGGCCAAACTCTATCCTAGCTTAAGTTTGGCACTTACTTAAGGCCAAACAGATGGTTTCTAAACTATGAAGTAAGTTACCCCAGATGTTTTTCTGCAATCTTCCTCCACCTGGCCCATCCACTCTCTGCCATTGCTGCCCTAACACTACTTCTAGGCTCCTAATATTTGCATGTGACTGAGTCTTAGATACTTGGGTTCTAGTTTCATCTCTTACTGTGTGACTGGGTAATTCCCTTCTCCTCTCTGGACTTCAAGTTATTTATATGTGAAATGAGAATACTGGGCTCATCTTTGACACCTCCATTAGCAGATTTTCACTTCCACACTTGGAAAAGCCCTAATAGCTTTCATTTGCCCTTAATTAAATTGAAGTTACTCTTTTCCTTGACTGGGGAATCTGTGTTCTAAGTTTAATCTCCCATGTGTGATTAAGGACTTTGAAGGCTGAGAAAGTCATTGAAGGCCTTCATCTGCAGCTAGGAATGATATTTTTATTGGGTAAAGGTCTATCATGGAGCCCTGAATCCCAGTTGAGACTATGGTAGGAAGCACTGGGAAGAGTTTGACAGAAGAAATAATGTGGCTCTTAAACAATTTTACTTCTTGGTCAGAGTTTTAGTGGCAAAGGGGAAAGTGCTGGAAAATTATGACATCCTTTTATTCCCTAACCCACTGCCAGTGTGTCAGGGGCTCTTTGAGGAGGCGAGTTTTCTCAAGGCAAGTGAATTGAGACTTGAATTTGATTTTTAAGTCATTGTGATGTCCTAATGGTCATGAGAGTATGTACTGTATGTAGTAGAAAGTATATTTTTCTTGAAGTAGGGCAGTTTTTATTTAAATTCTCAACTCTGTCATTTGCTAGTTGTGTACTTCTGAGAATGGAACTTAACCTCTCTGTGTTTCAGTGTCCTCATTTGTAAAATAGGGTTAATAACACATGCCTTGGCTATTTCCAGAAAAGGCATGAGACAGTATATTAGAAAGTGTCTGGAACATGATAAGGGCTCAATAAATATTTGTTGCTGAAGTCCACCTGGAGTGTGGCCAGCAGTTACTCAAGTTAACTAGCATTGATTTTAGTGTTGGAAACAGCACTTCAGAGAAAGAGCTGGAAGCTTACTATTCTACCATTAGGGTCATTCCTTTGGATCTCCCAGAATTCCCTGGCAAAATGTAGTTATCTCTGGAAGAGATATGATCAAGCAAAACCTGAGAGAGGAGGTTAGAATACATTCCAACAGAAAGCACAATTTTCTGGGGATGGGACACAAGGAAGCTGCCTGCTTAAAAGGTATAGATAGAGGAGGTTGTGGTAGACCAAAAAAACATTGTTTCCTTGGTCATAGTGGCAGTCTACCATATAAAGCTTCATTCCAGTCCCTTCAAGTTAGGGATAAGTTAGAGTTAAGGTTGAATGCAAAGAGAAGCATCACTAATGAGGTCAGCAGAGGAGTCCAGCAACCCTGTTGGGATTGACCTAATCTAAGCAAAATTAAAGCACCCCACCTAGGCCTCACTTTCCTACTTAAGGTCTCTTGTCTCCTCTTTATCCTAACTCCTACTTCTAGGACATTGCTGGGTTAGGTGTTAGAAAAGCAGTTTCAGACTATACACTAATATGTGTATTACTAATAGCCCTCTGGATACATGTTTCCCTCTCCTCTCCCAAACTGACTCCTTACCTGAATGCTCAGTCCTAGAACTGTTTTTGATAGGTTGGCCTTTGGAGGGAGCAGGAGGAAGTAGAAACACTAATTCTCTTTCTTCTTCTATTGCCCTTTTTATCTAAAGCCAAAGGACTAAACTGTGTTGGTTTTTCTGGCTTATCTTCAGCTATCAGCTTCCATAGCCAAAGGGTGAGGTTAGCATGCCTTATACTCAAATGCCCCTCTGATTCCATTGTGTGCCCTATTCCAGGTGTCAACACTTGTGAACTGAGCTGTAGGTTAGTGGAGACTGGGATTTCAAGAAAACCCTAATTTCAGGCATTATCATTTATTATATATTTTCTATGGGCCAAATTCTGTGCTAAGTGCTTCAAGACATATTATCTCATTTAATCCTTCTAGTGAGGTATGCTATTATTATTTCATTTTTTTAGATTGAGATAAATTGCCTTTATGAATTTCACCCTGCTAGTAAGTGGTAGACTTAGAATTGGAACCTAAGTCTGTCAAACTCCATCTTCCTAGCTTGGCCACTTTAGAATCCCTTGAGTTACAAATCTAGGTGGCCGAAGAGCAGCTTCTCCCTTCATCTAAGTGATTATTTGCCTGGGTGACTATAGAATTCATTTTCTCTGCCTTTTTCTGTCTCCTTATACTTTTATTCTCTTGGGGATTGGGTTGTGACTTATTGAAATGGATCTGGTCCCCAGTTCTCTGCTTCTCTGGGCAATCCACAGGAGAAAGTTTGAACCCAAAAAGCTTCTTCTACTTTAGCCCTCAGCTGAGTAATCAAAGTAGTATAGCTGTCAGGAGAGCAACCTTGGGAGAAATGTAAAGTTTGTCTTTCAGTCTTTCTAATGCTTTTGCTGTTAATGTCTAATCTCCTCACAGCAAAATAATGCTTGTGCAAACTATTACCCATTCATCAGATTGACTTTCTATTGAGTGTTCTTTAATTACAATTCTGAGCTCTGTCTATCCAAGTTCATTAATAGCTGTTTTGCTCATTTGGTATAGATATCTGTTCACAATTTGGGGAAAAAAATGAGAGGAATCATTGACTAAAGTTATTCACAAAACGTTTGAGGTGGTAAGGATCTTACACATCATGTCATGTAATCCCTTCTTGCTGATGACAACAAAATGAAGGGGAAGATAGGACTTGCCCAAAGTGATACACCAAGCACCCAGGTCCCCAACTTTGAATCCAATAGGTTCTTTACTGTTACAACAGTGCTTAATATCCATTTACTGATTATTTTAGAATTGGTTGATGGCCGTGAGGTAGGTAGGTCTTTCTGGTATCCCAGAAGCATAGCATGTAGGAAATAGTATACTACTGGGCAAGATTTAAAAGCACAAAAGTCTTTCAATAGGTCTGATATTTAGCTAGTTACTCCAATATGGTTATACAAGTTATGTTAAGTAATTGACCATTCTCATTTGTTAGTGTCTATGACATACTGGTTGTAAAATATTTTGAATGTCAATTCTGCCTATAGGTGCTAAGCATATAATGTAAATGAGGAAGGTGGGCCATGTGGGTATTTTCAAGTTGAAATACACTTAAGTGTAACATGATCATGGTGAATTTTAGTTAGTGCCAAAGTTTGAGATTGTATTTATTTGCATTTCAATAGCTACCAACTATTTAGAAGATTGAAAGAGAATGTTCTAGAGCAGTGGTATCAAGTAGAAATATAATGTGAGTACATAAGCATTTTTAATTGAAATTTTTATTGACATAATTATGCAGCTGTAAGAACAAATAGAGTTGTCGTGTAGTGTTTACTTAGTTACCCTCAAAGGTAATATTTTACAAAACTGTAGTGTAATAGCATGATCAGTATATTAATATAGATTCAATTCACCAGTCGTTTTCAGAGATTTCTGATTTAACTTTGTGTGTGTGTGTGTGTGTGAGCATATTTAGTTCTATACAGTTTTATTACATATATAGGTTTGTGTATCTACCACCACAGTCAAGGTACTGAACAGTTCCATCACTGTAAAGACTCCTTCTGTTGCCCTTTTATAGCCACACTGACGTACCTCCCAACCCCCACTCCCAACCCTTGGAAACCACTAATTACTTCTCCATCTCTATAATTTTGTTATTTCAAGAATGTTATATAAATGGAATCACACAATTTGTGACATTTTGGGATAGTCATATTTAAAGACTTAGCATAATTCCCTGTAGATTCATCCAAGATGTTGCCTGTTTCAATAGCTCATTCCTTTTTATTGCTGACTAGTACTCCATAGTATGGGTGTACCACAGTGTGTTTAACCATTCACCCATTGAAGGACATGTAGTCTGTTTCCATCATTTGGTTATTACAAATAAAGCTGTTGTGGACATGTTACCATTCTCTGGAATCATTGCCCAAGAATGTAATTGCTGGGTTGTATGATAAGTGCTTGTTTAGTTTTGTAATTAAGTGAAAAACTGTTTTCCAGGATGGCTGTATAATTTGCATTTCCACCATCAATGTGTGAAAGATCCAGTTTCTTTGTATCCTTGCCAGCATTTGATGTTGTCACTGTCTCTTATTTTTGCCATTCTGATGTGTGGTTTTAATTTCATTTCTCTTGTGGCTAATAATATTGAACAAATTTCCGTATGTTTACTTGCCATCTGTATATCCTCTTTGTTAATATGTTTGTTTATGTCTTTTGCCTGTTTTCTAATTGTGTTATTTTTTTTACTGTTGTTTTGAGAGTTCTTTATATATTCTATAAATTAGCTGTTTGTCATATAGGTCTTTTGCAAATACTTTCTTCAAGTCTATACTTGTCTTTCCATCCTTTTACCATGGGTTTTCACAGAGCAAAAGTTTTTAATTTTGATGAGATCCAATTTATCAAGTTTTCCTTTTATATATCATTCTTTTGTTTTATTTGCCTGGCCCCACACCCTGGAAATTTTCTCTTATGATTTTTTCTAAAGTTTTATTTTTTTATGTGTTATGTTTAAATCTATGATACATTTTAAATTATATTTTCTAAAAGGTGTGGTTTTTTACCTTCATGTATGTCCAGCTGCTCCAACACCAATTCAATGGGTTTTCAGTTTGTTGAAAATTAATTGAGCATATTTGTGTAGGTCTCTTTCTGGGTCCTCTATTCCATTCCATTGAGCTTTGTATCTTTCCCTCCATCAATACAACACTATCTTGATTACTGCAGCCATATGGTAAGACAATATCAGATAGAGTGATTTCTCCTGAATTGTTCTTTTTTTTTTCACTATTGTTTTAGCTATTCTAGATCCTGTGGATTTTCATATAAATTTTAGGACAGGCTTGCTTATTTCTCCAAAAATCCTTGCTGGAATTTTTACAGGAACTACATTAAACCCATAGATCAATTTGGAGAGAATTCATGTCTTTACTATGTTAAGTTTTACAATTCATGAACATGGTATATAGTTCTGTATATTTAGGTCTTCTTTGATTTATTTAATCAGCATTTTGTAATTTTCAGCATACAGATTCCTGTACAGGCTTTGTTAAGTGTATACCTAAATATTTAATTTTCTTTGGTGTGATTATAAATGGTATTGTGTTTTAAATTTCAGTTTCTACCTGTTCATTGTTAAGTATATACAAATATTACTGATATTTTTGTGTTGATCTTATATCCTGTGACCTTGCTGAACTCACTTATTAGTGCTAGAAGTGTTCCATAGACTCCTTGGGACTTTCTATGTACACAATTATGTCTGCAACTAGAGACAGTTTTATTTCTTCTCTTCCAATTTGTATGCCTTTTATTTATTTCCCTTGCCTTATTGCAGTGGCTAGAACTTCCAGTATTATTTCAGAGAAGAGTGATGAGAGTGGATATCCTTGCCTTCTTCCTGATCTTAGAGGAAAAGAATTCAGCCTTTTACCATTAAGTATGATGTTACCTGTAGGGTTTTTTTTTTGTAGAGTGGGTGAGTTAAATATATTCTTTATCAAGTTGAGGAAGTTCCTGTCTATTCCTAATATTCTGAAAATGTTCATCATGAATAGGTGTCACATATGTGAATTAATATTTTCTAAAAGTCCCATAAAAAATTTAAAAATAATATTAATTTTAATACGTATATCCAGTGTTATTGTTTTGGTATATAATCAGTATAAAATTATTCATGAGATATCCTTTACATTCTTTGTGTACTTAATCTTAGAAATCTGGTGTAAATTTTACACTCACAGCATATCTCAATTCAGACTAGCCAATTGTGGTAGTTGCTACTATATTGGATCTAAAGTGGTCTAAAGTGAAATCTCAGGAAGGAAGCAGTTCAACATATTTTAAGCAAGGAATCTGAGTTGATCTATTTTGCTTTTCTCTCTTCAATCTTTATAAAGATCCCATGGTGAACAGGATAGCATAGTCCATCTGAACATTGTGAGTTCTCAATTCAAACTAGCAGTACAGTGTAACAATTTTTATGCCCTTTTTTTTTCTTAAAATGTAGTTGCACATGTAGATTGTTTTAGTCTGATATAAGGAAATCAATAAATACGGGAATTGGGCTTCCCTGGTGGCGCAGTGGTTGAGAGTCCACCTGCCGATGCAGGGGACACGGGTTCGTGACCCGGTCCGGGAAGATCCCACATGCTGCGGAGCGGCTAGGACCGTGAGCCATGGCCACTGAGCCTGCGCGTCCGGAGCCTGTGCTCCGCAACAGGAGAGGCCACAACAGTGAGAGGCCCGCGTACCGCAAGAAAAATAATAAAATAAAAAAATAAATACAGGAATTATTCTTGATGGCCATATTTTATCCAATTTAGTCACTAGTATAGCTATAGCCCTGGATTAAGTATATGAGCATAACCTAAAATCGTTGGATATCAGTGGAGTGGGTGGGATGACAAAATATAAAATTACAGATCTCTCACCAAACAGCTGTGCAATCTTGGATAAATCCTTTGACCTCTTCAGGCCTCAGTTTACCCAGTTGAAAAATAAGATGTCTAAGATCCCTTCCAATTCTAGGACTATAACAAAGCTCTTTGATTTATGCATTCTATCAATAAATATATGTGAGGGCTCTAATATGTGCCAGGCACTATGGTAGCACCTGCATATAGACAAACTTTATTATTTACTCTTTGCTCTATTGAAGCTCATACTCTATTGAGAGAGATAAGATTAAACAAATAATTACAAAAATAAGTTACAGTGATGAAAATGCTATAGGGGAAAAATCCAAGGTCATTTAACCTACTTGGCAGAGGGAGATCAGGAAAGGATCTCCTGACATTTAAGCAGAGCATGTCACTAGCTTTTTATCCCATTGTTAAACTCACTGATGCTAAAAGCTAAAATGTCAGCATAAATTTAAGCATACTAGTGGTTATATTCTCAATGTCCATAAGGTAAACATGGTACTCAAAGACAGAGGACTTTTCTCTTTGTGGCCAGAACATATATAATGTTATTAAAGATAAAATTATTCTGAGGAAAACAACAAGAATGCTTGTTGTAGGGCTTTGAAATATGGCGTATAAAATAACTGTCAAAGGGACTGGTTTATTTTGTTTGTTTGTTTGTTTTTTATCTGGAAGAGGCTTGGGGTTTCAGTGGGATGATGGATAGGTAAGCTTATTCAGATAGCTGAAATGTTGTCACAGGGCAATGGCAACAGTTTTGTTCTCTGCAGTCCCAAGGAGGAAGCTACAGAATGAAAGATAGCAGCTAAATCTAAGAATAGTCAAAGGAGTCCACAGTTAGGGTATGGAGATTGGGGGAACAGAGGGAGATTAAAATTCCAACAAGTGAGTTGGATTTGATGACCTTCATAGTTCCTTTGAACTTTGAAATTCCAGTAAATTCAACTTCATTTAGGGAGATGAAAAGCCAAAGAAATCCATTAGGTTGTTTTTCTAGTTTTGAAAATGGAACATTGACAAAATGCAGACATTGGGTAGGAAGAAAAACTGGGAGTTAGAATTTAAAAAGTCAATAACTCAGAGAAAGCCTGGAAGCTATCTAAAACTCAGGATATGTGTGGCTAGAGATCAAAAATACCAGGGACTTGGAAAAAACCAAACAACCACAGCATAACTACCTGGCCAAATCAAAGAGGCTATTGCAGGGAGAGACAACATTTTTTAAAAACGGTCCAAATCTGGAGAAAAGGGAAGGACACAACTTGCAGGGTTTGAGGGGGTAGGAATTTCTAGGAATCCAGAATAGGGTAGGAGTGAGAGCAGGGAGACTTCCAGATGAGTCACAGAATTCAGAGGTTTGGAGATCTGTTCCAGGGTGGGAGAGATGTCCTTCATTTTATCATTTCAATTTGTATTGTTTCACCACTCCCCAGTCCTGGCATTTCCCCAACCAAGTATCTCTTTTTCATTTTCAAAGAGTATTATTATTTTTACACTTATTTTAAGAAAACTTTGTTTCATTTTCTGAACTAAAATAGCAGAAGAATTGAACCTCTGTCCACTACTCTTCAAAAAAGTTGAATTGTTAAAGATAGTTTTGACTTGTGTGTTGACTCTTGATTGAATTTCCCCCTTTTTGAGTAAATAGCACTTGACAGAAAAAAGGTTCTGTTTTTAGTGCTACAGCCAGGCTGTGCTTATGGTTGGTGGGGGTAAGAATGGGAAAGGCAGATAATCAAAGGTCTCTGTTTCCCTGACCTATTTACAGTGGTGGTATCCATTTCCTTCATAGTTCCTAAAATGAGTAGGTTGTCTAGGAAATCAGCATATCTTCTTTGGCATGACAGTAGGCGTAAAAAGGTGTTTGAAGAAGAATACCAAGAAACCCTTTGCTTGGCTGAAATGAAAAGAGTGGATTGTCAAGGGAGTACTTTATGGACCTGCAATAGCCCTATTAAGGATTTATTCCAAACCCAAGAAGAACCATTCTTGAGTCCTTCCCCCCACCCAACTCCCTCCTTAGTGGCACCCTGGATCTGAGTTCCTTCTTTATCTAAGACTTCATATGAACCATCCACTTTTATAATTAAGAATTAATGAAAAAAATGTAAAGAAGTTATTATCAACAAATGTTCTCTATTAATGGGATGTCTTACATTCTCTTCTCATAAAACAGCAAGATGGCTGATGTTGATAGCTAAATTATGAGTAGATATTCTCTAAATCATTGATCAAATCTCTTGCTGGTATGCCTGGTATTTCACTGATAAATGGCTCACCCAGATGTTGGCAACTTGTAGTATACTAGAGAATAAGTCTCATCTTTTGAGATTTTCCTACTAGATTTGCTTTTTAGCAATTAATTCTTAGAGGAAAACAATGACCAACTAGTATTGGGCCTGTTACTGCCAGGCTTGGACACTTGTAGCCCCTCCAGGTCAAATGCAGGCCATTGTACACCATCCAGCTGATGGCAAGAAATGATGGGAGCTATTCTGTGCTTTCCAGCTGTTTTAGGAGGTAGAAATTCATGGTTTTATTTTTTTTTGAAGGCTTAGAATATCAGCCTGGTGAAGTGTGGGAACATGCTTCTCAGTAAGTGTAAAATGACCTAATACAACAAATTTGGCATCATTGTACTTGAATTAAAATGCATCAAAGCAATTTCTTTACTGCCACCTGTCAATTAAGAATGGTATTTTTTCCTGCCTTCTAATTATAAAGAGAATCTCATATCTGGACGGTGATTTATAGCTTCCAAAACATTCTCACTTTTTGTGTCCTTATTTGATATTCTCAACAGCCTCATGAGGGAGGTCTAACTTTTCATTTTGCAAATGGGGAAATAGGTTTGGAGAGATTAAGGTACTTGATTGAGATTTCACAGCTGTAAAAAGGCAAAGCTGAACTTCATTAAAACCCAAGTTTATTGACCCCAAACCTAGTGTTCTTTTGTTGTATTGCACTCCTCAATCAATGGCAAAGAAATTCTGAAACTGAAATAGTCAAGTCACACAATAAGTAAATGGCAAAACTAGAATACTCAAAATTTCAAGTTTAGAATCCGAGATAAAGACTTGAGCATTGACAGTTTATCAGGGAGATGAGAAGCAGGAGTAAGGGAGTATAAGACAGTCTATCTAAAGGATTACCAATTTTGTTGATCTTTTTTAAAAAAATCAACTTTTGGATTTGTTGATTTTTTTCTATTATTTTTCTGTACTCTGTTTCATTAATTTCTGCTCCAAATGTTATTATTTCCCTCCTTTTGCCTTAGTTGTGTTCAGCTTGTGTTTTTTTTTTGTTTGCTTGTTTTTTAGTTTCTTAAGGTAGAAAGTTGGGTTATTGGTTTGAGGTCTTTCTTCTTTTTCTTCCATTACAGGCTATTACCAGATATTAAATATAGTTCTCTGTACAGTAGGTCCTTGTTAGCTTTCTTCTTTATTAATATAGGCCTTCACAACCATAAATTTCCCTCTAAGGACTGGCTTTTCTGCATCGCATAAGTTTTGTTATGTTGTGTTTTCTTTTTCATTCATCTCAAAGCTTTCTCTCATTTCCCTTGTGATTTCTTCTAATAACCATTGGTTATTTAGAAACATTTAATTTTCACATATTTGTGAATTTCTCTAATATTCTTCTGTTATTGATTTCTAATTTTATTCCCTTATGAGGACATACTTTGTAGGATTTCAATCCTTTTAAATTTATTGGTGGATATTTTATGGCCTAGCATATGGTCTATTCTGAAGAATGTTCCATGTTCGCTTCAAGAATATGTGTTCTGCTGTTGTTGGATGCAGTGTTCTAGAAGTCCGTGATGTCTAGTTGGCTTATAGTGTTGGGTGGTGTGTTTTATAGTTGCAGTTTTTAGCAGTGTTTTCTCTTTTACTTGAAAAACCAATAAATAGGAAACAAGTTGATAAAACTTTAAAAAAGGCAGGAAACTACTAGCTAAATCAACATATAAAATGAAAATGAAAAATTTCCAACTTGTGTTCATATATTAAAATACGTTTTATTTTTAAATTTAGTTCCTGTGGAAAACAGTTTTTAATAAATTATAAACATTAAGAATAATTATGCTTAACTTCTTATTCAATTAATTGATTAATCATAGTTGGTGAATATAGTTAAATGGGCACCATATACATTTAGTAAAATTTAAAGGAAAAATACATTAAACTGGAAAACAGAAGACATGCATTCTAGATCTGGCTCTGTAACTAACTTGCTATATGGCCTCCATGGAGAATCTGACTTCTCTTGGCAGCAGTGTCTCTATCAGTAAAAATGGACTATTCCAGCTCCAGTATTTTTTCTATGGGTCAGAAAAAGCATGAGATTTGAGAGAGAGACTTACGTTTGTTTTAGAACTTCACCAGTTTCTCCAAGTGACCTTCGCCTCCCTAGGACTTGGTTACTGGACCTATAAAATGGGGAGAATAATACATACCTTGCTAGACATTTGTTAGGTTTAAATGAGATTTCATAGGTAAAATAGCTAGCACAGAGTGTGGTGAACAATAGGTGCTTGCTTGTTAAACATTTAGTTGTCTTTTCTTTATGAGTAATCAATAAAAAACTGAATAGAAATAATAGTAATAATAATGATAGTTGCTATGCATGTCTGTGCTCTTTTAAATGATAACCAACCTGATAGTTTGCACAGCCATAGGGAGTAAAAATATTAATTCTTATGTAATTCTTCTAATTTTATAGGCTAGACAGTGTGAGGTAATAATGGAAATTTTCTAGAATATAAAATACAAAAGAAGGTATTAAATTGATGTCCCTTTTATTCTTTGTGCAAAACTATATCCCTTGGAGAGTTAGGCAGCTTTTAGAGCAATGATAACACTCTAACTTATAGCTGGGCTTGCTGCCTTGATAGTTATTATCTCATTTTATCCTAATTCAGTGTCTGAGATATAATAGAATTTAACAATAGACTATTGAGTAACTAAATTACTCTTTGCAACATTTTACTAAGTTAGGCAGCATAAATAATACCATCATGATTTTTCCTTTGAAGAAACTGAGCCTCAGAAGAGAGGTCAATTGTCTTACTCAAGGTAACAGGCCAAGTTATAAACTAAATCTGAAATTTAGGTAATCCTGACTACTCCTCTGCTCCTCACTTGACCTCACCATGTGGCAGGATTAAAACTTCTTAACCCTGGCCCTATGCATTCTCCGTATATAAAACAATATATTTATTGTTTTAAAAAGGCTTTAACAAAGTTATTAAATTAGTGTAAAGAGGATTTCTCATCTACTTTTATTCTCCATATGAAAGGCAGTGAAGAGAAAAGCTTCTTATTGCAAGTTATTGATGATTAATTATCTGTGAAAGAAAAGGGCCCAGAAAGAGAGCAGACCTGGAGAAGAGACAGGGAGTATGAGAAGGCTGTTGGGACCACCAATTTCTGGTATTTCCATGTCAGAAATCTTGTTTTCTATATTTTATTTTAGCATACTTATTTAAAAACTTTTGGAACATATTAACATTTTCCATTAAATATTGTTAATTCTCAAGTGTTATTTGTC
This sequence comes from Neophocaena asiaeorientalis asiaeorientalis, assembly GCF_003031525.2. NCBI lineage: Eukaryota > Metazoa > Chordata > Mammalia > Artiodactyla > Phocoenidae > Neophocaena > Neophocaena asiaeorientalis. The sequence continues at coordinate 452,920 of NW_020174575.1, read as the reverse complement.
TCTGATTGGTCTCTCCCTCACTGCTTCAAATGCACGTCCAATTTTATAACAGAAAGCAATATTATAAAAGTAGAAATTGAAATATGGAAATTCCCTTTGGTATTCACCTTTTTGATGCCTTTAATAATATTGACATTTAACTGTCTTTTCTTCTAATAATCAGAAGAGTTTCACTGGTAGTGCAGCTGGTTCACTTTTTGCCTATTATGTGGTATCTGTGGTATAACTGACAGGAAAAAAAGCAATGTGAAAGGCTAAGAAAAACAGTGAACTCAGCTATAGAGTTTCAGACATTTTGTTCTGTGTGGTTGTAAAATTTCATGCTTTCTTTTTCTCATGTGAATTCTAGGTTGCCAGATGTCCTGTGCACATATGACTATTCTGTATTTCTATGCCATATCCCATTTTCATCAGTGTCGGAAGACATAATGGTCCTCCCATTTAAGCCAAGTAAGACACAGTTAGTTGACTACTGTTGGCATTTGTCACTTCTCCCCTCCCCCACCAACCTGGTTAGAACATGTCCCACATTCTCCAAACTAAAACACTTCACCAAACTTTCTCACATATTAGAATCACTGTGAGGCAGAATAATAACTGAAGTGAGAGCCTTGTTAGTCATATTAAATGATGATGGCAGTTGTTTCCTACAGATATTATGACTTACTCAGAGGCCACTACAGTTTGATCTTTTAACTTTCAATTGTTTTTTACCTAGAAATCATATAAATTGGAAAGGGAATCGATAACAGTCTTATGAGTTTTAGTTTTTAATTTAGTTTTATTTTGGTGGGGACATAAATATTAGTCTTGTTCTAACTTGTTTTCTTTAGGTTGAGTTAAGTAGATGAAGAAACAAGCTCAGACCAATTATATTATCATTTAGTTGATATGCCCTAGGAAGGAATTGTCATTTTAAATAACATAATATTCTGGTAAATAGAGTGCTGGTATATATGACAAAAATTATTTTTCCTGTTTTCAAATAATTTGATTATAATAATATCAAAAAACTACTTAATACAATAATTATATTAAACTTAATTGGATCTTGCTTTGATTGACAATATAGAGTACCTGGCATGTAGAAGATACTAGAAGTCTGTGAAATTGAAATTAATTTAAACAGACGTTTTAATGTCTTGAAGGTCTTTGGGATCATTATTACAAACATAAGCTATCATAATACCTTTTATTTATGTAGCATTTTCAACTTCCATAATGTTTTAAAAATTTTTTTAATTAACAAATTTTATTGAAATATAGTTGATTTATAATGTGTTAGTTTCTGGTGTACAGCAAAGTGATTCATATATTC